>NC_092860.1:43277870-43613571 GCF_032062135.1 Pyxicephalus adspersus
AAGTAAAAAAATATGCATTCGGACCATAAGACGCACCCTGATTTTCCCCCCACTTTTGGGGGAAAAAAAGTGCGTCTTATGGTCCGAAAAATACGGTACATTATTATAGGTATACCATGGGTAGGTATTTGAAAATGTAAAGTCATTCAAATTTCGTTAGAATTTTGACAACATTTAATGAGTTGGGAATCTTGGCTTTGAATAATAATAAGGTCTGATCACTGTAGCTGTGTGCGTAATTGTTTCTTCAGTGGAAACTTTCCATGCAAGTAATCTATGAGATCATTCCTGAAGTGACTTCAAGTTTCATTACAGTGTAAAGGTATTAGCAGGAAAAGGTTATTCCGCTCAAAAATGTTGCAGTGTGACATGGTCATGGGTAAAGATAGTATAAAAGTAAAGGATATCCAATGCCATTAAGTTTAAAGATTTTTTCTGTGCTGTGTGCCAGAAAAAGAAGCAAACAATGCATGAACTTTGAACAAACTGAACTTGCTGTCTTATTACAAGTGACTAATTAAAGAGAATGCTTTAAGATCCTTGGCATTAAATGCTGTTGGCAGAAAATTATATGTTAATTCTGACTCCTTGCAGGTGCCTTTATTGTTTCGTGGCTTGTTTTTGCTCACACATTTTTGTTTGTGGAACATATAGCTTGAAAGACCTCTGCTAGAGAGCTCCAGTGATTAATTTGTCATGTTTTTCAGCTTTCTGGGTGACAAAATAGGAATAAATCATCAGACAAACGTCTATGCCTTTTGTGGATTGTTTCTGTGCCTCGGTGTGTCAAATATACTTTATTGGTTTAATTCACTACTACTCACCCCATTTGAAACCACCAACTAGCCTTTATTGGAAACATCATATAATATATTGGTTGATCCATCAGTGAGAGAAACTTGTGTGTGGGTGTTTTGATGTACTGCTTGAACAATCTGTGTGTTACAAGCACCAGAAGAAATAGTTATAGCACCCTAAGCACTTCAAATGTATTGACTTTTATTGAGGGATATACATAGGAGTTATCACTGCTTGCCAGGTATTAAAAGTGCGATAAAAGTGCTTTCTTTATTGCCCATTAATTCACTGACCCAACTCAAACATGTACATATCACTCACCTGAAACTTCCAATGTACATGCTTGCTGAAGTTCAGTTATAAGCAATAAAAGAAGGATCAAAAGCAGCAAAATAGTAAAAGCTTACTTTATTCAGCCTCCCTCTTGTAGTGTAAAACTATGTACATACCAGATAAAAGGTTGCGCTCATCTTGGGCGTGTATAGTAATTCATGTTGTTCACCAATCTGCTAAAGTGGATTGATAAACGACCAAATTTCTCTCCTTTAAATAGAATGGGGGGGCATACACATTAGCTGTCCAATTCCCTATATAGGAAGGTTTAAGCCTAATAAAGGATCTGGTTACAATAGTAGGATGTTTTTTTCCCCTACTCAAAAAAAGATTTTGGACTATAAAAACATACAAGTGGTTTAATGCATTTGTAAGCTTCTCCTATTTAAGTTTATGAAAGCGCCATGCACACATGCAAGTGTCCAAAAACTGCACATCAATGCTGCTGCCAGTCAAATAAAAGAAAGTAAATGCCAAATTAAAGATAGTAAATGTACCTATTCAAGCCATCGCTAACCGTTGTTTGCAAGTAGTTTGAATGGTAAAATGGATTTAAAAATGCTTGCAGAAACCGCTAGTCTGAACATAGCCCAAGGTGCTCTCTCAGCCTATTTAGAATGAATACATGAAAACACAGGTGAGCCAAATTTTTATCCTAAAAGCTACACATGCTGATGCCTAAATTTAATGCAACGTCCAGTTCAACACCAAGTTCCTAATTGTAAATCCAATGCAGAGTAAAATTTATAATCATGTAAAAGTGTATTCAAGCATTTTAAACCTTGCAAGCAGATATAGGAGCAGAGCTACTTTTATTCTTTCTTCTGCAATATCTGTATAGACAGGAAAAAGCATGCATGTCTTTAAAAATGTATTCACTGTGGAAATAAAATAATTCCCTGTGGGTGTATCAGAAGGCCACCATCTTGCAGAAACAACCTTTAATAACCTTCCTCTGAGCATTGTGCATTAATTTTTTGTACTTGGAAAAACAGGTATAAGATGACCTCATGTATGGATGTGAAAGCAGCTATTCTCCCAAACCAGATTTCAGTTTTTGGTATTTACTGTGCATTGCCCTATATAAACAGTACAACCTAGGTGTGTAACATTAATTCCTAAAGTCATTTTAAAGTGGCCTATAACACTTTAACTCCTTTTTAAACGTTAGTGCTTTAGCTATAGAATTCTGCTTTATTTAAGGCAGGAACTAGCTATTAACTTGGCTGATGGTAAATGTGAAATAAGCCACTGGAGAAATTCAGTGGTCTTGTAAAACTTTCAGGAAACGTTAAGCCACAAATCCTTCTTATTTAGCAGGCAATCAGCCAAAACATGACCCTATGTATTTTTTTTCTTTAGGTCAGAGCTTTTGTCCAGAAACTGTATGATATTGTTTTTTTTAGCTTTATGAGCAAGTTAAAACATTTACAAATATTTATTATCAAAATAAATATTACATTTAAACATGTAAATGACTAGACAAAAATGTTGGTTAGAAATTAATTTAAATATGCAATTTAGAAGTGAGTGAACTCCAGGCAGATCTTATATAATGCTTAAAACCACTAAATATATATTTGAATGCAATTAGTGTAAGCACTTGAATTTCACTTGGCATCAGTCTCTCTGCAGTAGCAGTCGGGGACAATTGGGTGATAGGAGATGTGAGCAGTGGAATAAAATGTTATCCTGAAGGCCGGCAAAGGATATGTGATGGCACTATAAGGCTGGTTTTGCACCTTTGTGTTTTTTTTATGCATTGGTGCACTCCATTGACCTTCTTACTGGCAACCGAATGCACCTTGCCAATGAAAGTGTGTTACAGCATATGTCAGTGTGCTACTGTGCACTGTGCTGCATTATAAGCAATAGTACATTCACAGGTTTGGTGTGTTAGCCCATTCAAATAGAATGCTTTAATGCAATGCATAGTAAAGCACATAAGAGGAGAGGAGAATGTAAATAATACCTGCCTACTACTGGGTTTTGGGTAACAGCATAGGCCCACTATGACGTAAGCGATTCCCTGTGCACACATTAGGACCCCTGTCCTGTCGATTATGCCCGCAGAGTAGCGGTCCGATAATTCCAAGCCGGTTGATCAACTCTAATGGAATATAAAAAAGGTTTTTTGTACGCGTATATTTTATACTGTCGTCAACAGTGCTGATGGGCCACATATTATTGATTTCATGACAGAGGCTGTGAGACAGTGGAAATCTGAACACCGGCTGCAATTGGCTCCCGGGACAGATTTTGGACATGCCTGCTTTAAAGTAAAGATAACCGTGACGTTGATCCAGGGAACATCTGATTGCCTCATGGAATCGGGAAGGTTTTTCCCCCCCCCCCTTGTTGAAGCAAATTGTACCAGGGTTTTTTTGCCTTCCTTTGGACCAACTATGTTCGTAGGATTTTATATCTGGGATATGTTTATTTCCCTAGTGGTTGAACTTGATGGACTTATGTCTTTTTTTTAACCTGACCTACTATGTAACTCTGTACTAACAGTGCATTGATGTGTTCTTATTTTGCACAGCACATTGTTGTAAACTGAGCAAAGTTTTTTTGTGTGCTCTTGCTTTGACTATGTTGCTGAACTGTAGCAAAACACAGCCCAGTGCTCCTAGTGTGATGGGGTAAGTGGTGTCATGGCAGTTCTGCATCACAGGGCTGTGGATGGACAGCAATTCATATCCTTTGACATGTAAACAGCTGTCTTTTATTTTTTTATAATGTTTCTGTATGGATTTTGCCTTTGATATGATAATGTAAGTAAGTAGAAAACTGTAATAACTTTAGTTAGTTGTATATTGAAAGTGTAAAAAAAAGAAAAGTTTTATATTTTTTATGGCAGCTTAATCTCTTCCGCAGTTTGTAAGTTCTCCAGGGGGAAAAAAAGGAGATATAGATTTTTACTTCTTTAAGTTAGTTCAATTTATTTTGGCAGTTTTCCTACAGGAATAGATAGTAATTCTTCAAATAAAACTTCACTTTTTGCCAAGCTAAACAAGTTTTAAATTTGATGTACTGGAATGAATTTTTTTTCTTGTCAACCAGAATAGTACTTTTTCTGGGGATTCTATCCAACCATCTCTTATTGTCCTAAGGATATTTTGTAGTCAGATTTGCAGTGTTGACAGATGGGGAGAGAAGTTTCTTTTGAGAAATTTTTTTACATTGAAATATAGCAGACATAAACACCAGCAGCCATATGTGAATATGATAAAGTACATACATATTTGTCCTCCGTGTGTTTACCTGCCAAGCAATTATACATGACGTCTCACAGGTAGGTCTGATTGTATTGTGGAGGTGGAAGCACAATATTTAGTGCAGAAGGTTCTGATGCTGTTGAGACATGGGACCATGTAGCAGGTATGATCTGATCATTGGAGGTTTTTTATAATTAAATTAAAGCTCTTTCCATAAACATGCATGCTTATTTCCTGAGATTGTGTGCTTGTCATATGAGCAAAGAGCAGAAATGCGTACCTGTATCCAATTTATCTCAAGAGGTGAAAAAATGAATAAATTGATTTTTTATCATCCAGTGAGAGTTGGCCAGACAACAAAAGTGCTGATAGTCTCATGTTTCTTAGTATGACCCTAACTTTCCAAATCAAATCAAAATAACTTAAAGCAAACCTGTGTAATGGTATGCATGTCACAACAGTACAAAATCCTATTTCCCTCACTCCCTCCACTGCCATCAGGAGTGAAGAATATATTTGGCATGTCTGGGTATGGTAATTTGCCAACCATTGTTAAATTTGACGCGCATGGAGATTCCGATGTCTGGTGTAAGCTCAACTAGAGTGACTTGAAGTTTACACCAGGACCAGGGAAGGTAACTATGTGCACCTAAGGATGGGAACTTTTAAACAAATCTAATGCTTTGCCCTGCACAGGTAAAGCAGAGGATTGACTTATGTCTGTGAGGACCTTGTCATGTAGCCTTGGGGATTTGCCAAAACCATCAGCTGCATTTCCATTTTGGGCACAGAGCTGCCTTCTAGTAAAATCAAGTATTTTGATGCAGTTTTGCAATATCATTGTGGTTTTGTACCACTATAAGTCAGTATAAAGGAGACTCATTACCAAAAAAAGGATTTAAATATTTTCTGGACATCCCTCAACGTAACAATGAACAGAGAATCTATCTTTATTCAGGAAACAAAGAAATTAAATTATTAGTTTATGTTCATAAAACAAATATATTCATGAATCATATATTTAACAAAAATGAACATTTCCAGTTGGACCACATAACAAAACTTCATACTAGGAACAGCAAGGACTAAAAATAACAATGGCTGGCAGGTCTGATACTCGCTGATCGCCTGCACTGTAGGGAGGCTTATCATCTTTCAGATTCCTCATGAATAATTAATACCTTCATCCAAAGCATCCTTCCTATGCATTCCTGTGGGCACAGTGCTTTGTTTTGACAACAGCCTTCTACTCTTGTATATGCAGCCTCATCGTTAAAATGATAGCTCACCCTTGCTGCAGTAGAAAAATGACACTAAGCTGCAGAAAATGTGACAGCAGCCTGCAAAACCTACTTTTTTCCCCAATGTTGCTATGAGTTGCATTTGGTTATATGAATTAGAAAGAATTACTACACAAACCTGTCATCATTATGCCGTATAGGCAAGATGAAATGAGGCTCTGCCATCTGTTTTTTTTTCCCCTTAGTAATTACATATGACATAAATGATATTCTTTATCTATATATCATCTTTCCGTTCACTTTTATACCTCTCATTAGAAGAAAGCACTATGGGAAGGCAAAGTGACTGTTGTCATGTATTGCCATCCAAGTCACCAGAATATACGATAGTTGTCTTCTAACACAGACATTGGGCATTTTCGAAATAATGATGGTGAACTGTGCCTTCCAGCTTTGGTCCAGTGTTCAATTGATTAATCATGGATGTAAGTTTATGTTCAATATTTATTTATGGTAGAATTCAGGTGAAATAAAGTTGAACAGATATTTAAATTGATTTCCTGCTCTTCAACGATTCCATCTCCAAAAACTGATAAACCATCACAGCTAAACTATATACAAAGGTAGTTTTACTCGGATGTATTTATTAGTAAATTAAAATTCTGATTTCAAAACCTAACTCTTTTTTTATCATCTATTTACTATATATAGGATGTAAACCAAGTGGCCTATATTTCCAAGACTGCAGGTTTCAAAAGGATGACCTACTGGTCTTTTTAGGGACATTTTGTTGAGTTATGGGCAGTATGGGGATACCATGATATCTGTGCACAAGTGATATTCTTTAATTACATTAAACGGTTTTTATCTGGAAGTGGACAGCATTGTAGTTGGCATTAATGCCTTGCAAGGTCTCAGTTGCACACATGCCAGAATCTGTATTTGTATGTTGGCATGAAAATAAACTGACCCTAAAGGATATATGTTAACACTAAACTCTGCAGCATGGGCACTTAACATCTAACCTAATCCTTTCATCAAGATCTTACCAAGTATTCTCCTAAATACTCAGCTCCCCCTAACCCCTAAACACTTAGCCTTACAATAAGCTTTAATGACAATTAACACTTTTTCTACATGACCCACATGTCTTACATAGAACAGGACAACGAGCATTAAAGTCCCATACAAACACTGACACCAACACAAGATTTCTATAATAAAATAATCAAAGTATCCGGAAAATCAGTATTTCTTTTACAGCAACATTGCTTAGATCCTAATTATGGAAATATACATGTAAATGCTTTATCTTTTAGACTGGTTTATTGGCGGCAATGAAACTGCACCATTTGGCACTGAAGGGTCTCCTTTCATTTTACATATAGGGTTGAGTTATAAGGTGTGTTTGTCTGTTTGTGCTGGACATAATTCATCAGTACAACACCCTATACTGTTTATATACAAAGTGCTGGATGGCAGAGCAAAGTGAGCTAAGCAGCACCTTTTCATTCTTTTTGTGATAATCCTGGAGGCCAAGACTGCTGGCAGGATCACCAGGTAATTCTTGCCTTCTGGATCAGAATAATAATTAGGAGCATCCAAACAAATGTAATAAAATTGGTCATTTAAAAAGCAAAAGCAAAAGCAAAAAAAAAAAATGATGAACTCCATCCCATTTTACCAAATTCTTCCCCTTATATCCATCTCACACTAATATGGGTAAGTATGGGTAGTATGAATAATTGCAGAATGTGATTAAGGGGCACTTGTATCCATGTTGGAATTAAGTATAGAAGAAGTATTAATATAAACTTTCAAATTTAACTGCAGTGTACTTTAAGAGTTAGCATTAATTGGTATATATTTGGTTGGGTTTCAAATGTTTTATCTTAGCCTTGTTTTCATGCATTTTTTTTTTTGCTTGTAAGTAAAGCATTTTTATTCTTGGTGGATAAGGAGACTTCTGGACATTCCAGTTGTCCATGTGTTTATTATGTTTTTGGTTACCAGTCTCCTTCTAAAGCCCGGCAAAGCGGTGGAGTCCATTAGCCCTGTCCTTTGTATACCCACCAAAAGTATATAAAATCCACAGCACATGGAAGTGCACTGAGCTAAGAGAGTTTAAAGAGTAAATATAGTGATCTAGAGAGGTGCTTGAAAAAGCTGTCTGATTTATTATGCTTTAAAAGTCAACTCAAGCTATTAAAATAAAAAGTTTTCCTTGTGTCCTCATATTGTCCATGTGAACCTACTATAACTGAAGTTGTCTTTTTAATGATGTAATTGTAATATTTCCTAAAAATATTAGGCATGATTAGAATTGCTGAACTTTATATATGGTATATATACATCTATAGTACAATCATACAATGTTAAAATATATGTATCGTGTATCACTGTCATTAGGGGCATCTCCTAAAAATGACCATGCATGCATACAAGAATGTGCTTGGTTATTTGTTTGCCACATGCAGGGCAACAGCAGGAAGAATCTACTGAAGCATGTACGCTTAGCAATTGTGCTTATTTTTACTTTTCCAGTTCATTTCAGTTTTCCTACAGTGCTATTACCTTTCAACAATTTAGTTTTATATCAAAGCACAATTCACTTGTCAAATATGCGCTGAATAAAATACTGATCACTTCACCTTTTTTTTATGTTTTCCTTTGTGGGTGAATTAATTAACTCCCCTATGTTGCTATTATAGGAGGTCTAGCTAGAAACTAGGGGTAACACACAAAATACTTTCCTTGGAATTCATCCTAGATTCAAAATTAAATTAGTCAATACTCCCACTGTGAGCAAATGATTCCCTATATACTAAGTAAAAGCTCTCATGAGGGGTGGAAATTATGGTTGGCAGGTCTCTCAAACGCATAAAATAACCTGCTTTACCCCAGCAAACTAAAAGTTGTCAGATATGTTCACATCCACACACTTATTTCTGTGCATCAACACCCATGGCACAAAAAAATAAAACCGTTTTTGGTTTATTCCTAGCACTGCAGAGTGCATTTATTTGTTTACAAGGTGTATGTACACTGGAAAGCCATTGAGAATGGAACTGCACTGCAAATACATTGTATGAATACATCTTGAGTGGTTTGCCTATACTGCTTTAGCATTTTAATATAGCACATTTGACAGTAATTTCTTTATTTTTATTCATTTATTATATTATATATTCATTTATTGTGTAAATATTATAATCTTTAATAAAAATAATAAATATCATGTATTATATTTTTAATACAATCTAGCCAAGCCCAGGAAGGTGGCTGCTCACACTGTGCTGTGCCCGCTTATTTTCGCCCACTTACAGGGACATTTCCTGGAGGATTGACCTAATTGGCTAACTGACCTAGCTGCATGTTTTGGGAGGGTGGGAGAAACCAGAGTGCCCGGTGGAAACTTACATGAAAATAGGGAGAACATACAAACTCTGTGCTGAAAGTGTCCTGGCCAGGAACCTTGGACCCCAGCACAGCAAAGTGCTAGCCATTTAATCTACAATGTCAACCCTGAATTTGCAAGTTTTTGCACTTTTAAATCGATAATTTTATTGTGTAATACTGCAATGATTCTTTTTGTCATCTTCTGATTATCCTCATTCTGCTAATAGAGACACAATAAAGTGTATAGAAGTATTTTCATTAATTTATCATTCAACAGAAGAAGATTCAGTAGAGCTGTCCTGACTACATTGAAAAATCAGGAAACAAAAATGTATTTAAGCCAGCTTTATTTCTTCATGGTTGCCGGTTTTAATAACCTTTAAACTTAAATCAGTAGTTTGTAATGACTTTTTGGATGTTTCTGCACGGAATAAACTTCCCTCCCAGGAGCTGAGATAGTTTACATTGTCTCAGCGACTTACAGGTGCTTGAGAAACTGAATTGCTATGTCCCTCAGTGGGATTAATGAACAGAAAGGCTTCCTGTACAAGGGCACAAGGGATCTGTTGTCAGAGATACACAATAAACACCTTTTTTTTCTAGAAACCTCCTTGGTAATGGACTGTTATGCAGCCAGAGCGTCTTATCGTGGCACTATAATACATGGTATTGTAGGTTTAAAAGTATTACTATATAACAGATAAATGTTTATTACAAGCAAAGGTTGGGTAATTATTGTGTGGCCTAGACGCCCAGGGCTGTAATTGTAACATAAATGCTGGTGCATTTGTTTGCTGGATGAAGCCCATGTGGGCCTAACTATTCCCATTACTGATACACTTTGTGGGAGGTCATGTTAGACTACACACTTCATTAAAACACTCATTTGCTTTTTCTACTTGAGGCGGAACTAAACTAAAAACAAAAAAATTACACTTAACCTAAATCCCGCAGGTCTCTTGATACTGCTGGTCCTTCCGACGATCCATTGTCCTGGCATTCCTCTGCGATGGGATGTAGAGCGCCGGACAATGCCATCTTCAGTCTTCTCTTCCGGTCTTCTTTCTTCGACACCCGATCTCGCACTGGGAAGGTGCGAGATGGGGTGACGTAGGTGCTGTGAGATCGGCATCTCTTTCCCCTAGTAGGAAAAATGCCCCTTCTGCATATGCCAGAGATGAGGGCATGCACTAAGGGAGCAGCCAGAACCTTCCGAGATGCCTGACGTAGATATCCCAGGAGGCTCTGTGCTCCCAGTTAGGTCTTGAATAATGTGGCAAAAAAACAACAATATTTTTACTACTATATATGAGTTGTCTACCCTTCCATGTAAAGTAAAAATGTTGCGTTTAGGTATGCTTTAACTAAAAGATGCAATGATGTGTATGCAGTCCGATCTTGGTGACTAAAGCTAAAGTATTCATGAAAACTTGTGTTGTGATTCAATTATGTTAATCGGCACTACATGATGAGATGCGCTTTGGTAAAGCAGCTGTTTTAGTTTTTTAATTATTATTTTTTTAATCACTCAAGCCACATTTTATACTTGTATACCAATTATATACCAAAGTATCATACCAGACTACATCAAGCTTTCACCGTTTGATGCTAAGAAAATATATAATAATTTGAAAGCTTCTGAAATAAGTGTCCCATGGGGCTACAATTAATTTAACGTAGCAGGAGTTTTGTGTCCAGCATTGCTGTCTAAATAATACTGAAATACAATTGATTAATTGTAATTAAAATGCCTTGTATGGAAAGATGGAAGTGCCTGCAGGTCCTCATAAATAAGATCAGAATTGGATTAGTTAAAAGCAAATCACGGGAAGTAGAAAATGACCTGTAAATGTGTTCACAGTGAGGTTATTCAATCATTTGGAGAATGTGTGTTTTGAATCCAGGGTGTCTTGTAAGTGCTTTCATTCAAAATGTGTCTGCTTCAGTTAGCTGCTGATTAGCTGGAGAATGTGACACCATTAAAAAGATGTGTTGTTTTTCAAGGGATCTTGAATGAGGCTTTTTTTCAACAACTGCAAGCAGTACAGCAGGAGAAGGTCCCTTTGGTCTGATAAGAAGTTCTAGAATGGTCAAAAACATTTTCTACTTCAAAGTCCTGTTTATTTTAAGAGACTGTCTGGCCACCTCCTGTTCCCAGTGTAGGTCCTCTGTGTGTGTGATAGACTTCACATTTAAGTTGTGTGTGCATGAGTGGCTTTTCAGCACTGCTTCACAAGAACATTTTTTTTTCTTGTTAAACAGGAGGTTCTGAACAAATGGCAGATGCTGGGCACTGTGTGTGTACAGAAAACTCCCCAAACTAATAATTTGTACACATTTACTATTACTTTGTGTTCTGTGATTTACAAGATTAAACATATAGCTTTGCTATAGACTCAGTTTGCACCAGAATAAAAAATCTGACCAAACTAGACACCAATGTTCAGGTTTAGTAGCAAACTTCAAATCCCCTGGAAGTCATCATAAGGAGAAATTCTGGTTAATATTCTGGTCTCTGGTGTACAGCAGCCAAATACAACATAAAAAGGCACAGAAAGACCAACACACATGTTGGGAGAGGGAGTTTAATAACCACATAAATGGGCATTTTATATGTGGCTTAGGCAACCTCAGAGAAATGGAAGTCCAATTTGCAACTTTGTGGGTTCCCTTAAATTTTTTGTTTTAAAGTAGAATCAGGACTATTGGGGCACCTTTGAAAAGTATCTGAGACCAAAGAGGTGGCTCACAAGGTGGAAAAGGGAACAGATTTGCAGATAAGTTCAGGTATCTCCGTCTCTGGATCTACTTTAGCTTTCACTGAAGGTAATCCCTGGTTATGTAGTTTCACCAGAAGAGACAGGACATTAAAATACCTAAATAAGTTCCTAGTCCTTGACATTCTATTCTCCAATTTTGGGGTTTCAAATGTTTGAAATATACATCCTGTGATAATTTGGCAACTTTTATAATCTGATTGCAAGTCATTTGCCAAAGAATGACAATGTTTTTCACAAACCACTCTTTTTATAAAAATAGTTTAGATATCCATTTACTCTATAAAAATATCTGACATTTTTTCCTTGAATAGATGTCTTTCTTTTTTAGCTGTGCTCAGTATAACTTTGAGTTGCCTTTAGACAGAATATAATATAGCCATGCAGCAGTGCTTGGGGAACTTTTAAATATTTATTTGTGGAAATTGTGGCCTTGGGCTATTTTTAGGTAGAGCTCTGAGGAGCGTGCAACAGTCATTTTATTTATAGGAAGGAATATGCGTTGTAAATCTGAGGGAGCCTTTACAAAGCCTATAATTAAGGGAGAGACATTTTCTAAAACAACATTGTTCTCCTCAGACCTTTGTTCGGTCATGGCTGTGTGTCAGACATCAGTTATCAGTGTCTAGGCCAAGTGCATATTGTAAATCAAACAGTATATTATTAAGCAATTATGTGTATCCCTGAATAACATTACAGTATTCGTTAAAAAATAAAGAATACATAAAGTAAATGATTGTACAAGACCTCAGTTCAATGGGAAAATAATATCTGTCAAATAAAAATGTGCAGGGTAAAGAAAAGAATGTTTGTTTCAGGCCCTTCATTTGTAATGTAATCTTATACAGCTGTGAAGGAAATGGATAGCATGGCAATGGGTTGATCAGGGTTCCAGGCATATACACAAATGGTAAGTCACGCCATTGACGGGGATTGTAGGTGAAGAATGATCAGTTACTGACGTTGGTGGCACAGTTGGTCATCTCTGATGATGATTCTCTTTTTTTGTAGGCTGTCTGCTCCTTATGTTTACATGCACAGCTTTTTGATATGGGCATACATTATTTTGCCATACTTTTTCCAGCGCTATTAGATCTTCCAACTAACGTCCCTGTGTATGGGATACCTTTAAGGTTCATGTCCCCATATGTCAGCCTGCTAGTTTGTCACTTGCTTCAGCCCATCTGCTTTGACAGCTGTGTGCAGTAAATCAGTTTTTCTGCTATTTAATTTTCTGTTATAGCGTCAGAAAAGTGCATACTTACGGACGGCAATGGACAGATTTGGTACTGCCAATTAACAGTACAAATTGGCCCCAAGTGTGTTATCCGTCATACATCTCATTACAGCTTTATTGTCTCTGAATATGCATTGAATAGTGATGGTGCCGGCACTTCTGTATTCCTTAAAAATTAAAACAAAATTGTAATTCCCCTTTACAGGTATTGTGGATAGTTTGATTTATACATTTACTTTGATCTTTTATTTTTTGTTGTAGCTTAAATATGAAATATGGAACGATTATTATTTTCTGTTCCCATGTATTTCAATATTTACTGCTTACAAAATGGAATGTTCATGTGTTTATGTATAGGTTTTTTTTTACCTGGTAATCTTTCCAAAACCAAACTTGTTGTTCAAGAATCACTGTACTGTATCCATAGGGAAATGGTATTGCGGACTTAAGTCCATTACATAACATATTGGACCTGATTTATAAAAGCAGATTAAAGAGGATAGACAATCTTGGGAGAAGGCGATTTAACAAAACTGGATTGAATTTCTTAAAAATGATTTTCTATTTATTGGCAAATATGCTCAAACCTGGACCAAATCTATTCCAGGTTTGCTGAATCACCTATGATCTCTCATAATAATCTTTCTTCTTCAGGCTTGGCAAACTTTAATATATCAGACCCATGTAGATGGATAAAAAAAAACTTTGGTATTGGTGGGTTCTGTATTTTAACTTAAGTGAACCTTGAAGGATTTACTAGTAATATAAAGTCATATATATATATATATATATATATATATAGTAGGTATTTAGACATCATACATGTACAAAGCAGACTTATTACTAATTGTGAGAACAGGGCCTGGAGAAAGCCATAAATCTGCTTCTTTATTATAAGGAGTGACAACGGATTGGTTCACGGGGTGCAGCAACTGTTCTAGACCTATGTATTGTATATGTGGAAAGATGTAGCTAAGCTGTAGAGCTTTTCGCTGCTTCTGTTACTGGGAGCTGTTTGGCTTTGCTAGGATTACTGACAGTATAATCCTAATGATAATATTCCTCAGACAGGCTGGTGAGTAGAATCTGAGCAGTGGAGATTTAGGTGTAAAAAGACAGAAGATTTACATTGGGGGTCATTTATCAGTGCAGTTAAATCTGTAACACCATTCAAAAGTGTACACCTGCTTTAGAGGTTTTTACAGTTGCTAGTACTGGAATCATTTATAGGCATCTTATTATTGATTAATTCCAATTTAACTAATTAGTAAATCTGAATGAATTTTCCAAGCACTCATCTCTGTTAATCCTTCTTAATTTTATTCTCTAGTGACAGATTTGTGTGGTTTTAGAGTTACTTTCAAAAAATTCAGTTTGGCATGCTGCATTAGAGCTTCCTGTGCAGAAGTTTGTGTAAGTTTTTTTTTTTTTTTTATAAAAATCCCCAGTTTGTAATAGGAACAAGGGAGCTGGTAGGCAAGCAGATATTTCAAATGTGAAAGATCCGCTTTAAACTAAATAAAAAAAAAAGTACATGCACAAGGCACAGCACTCCTAGTGGTAATCCATCCTCACTGCATGGGAATGAGTCACTAATTGTACCCACATTTACCAGGAAGACTCACCTACAGTGTATGTTAGGTGAATGTCACATTCTAGGCTTGATAACTATACCCTAGTTTTCTCCTTGAGTTTGACACCATAATCCACATCTACATTATTGTAACTTTGTGAAAATCTAGATTTCTTGTGTGATTTTGTGGTGTTAGTATTATATAATCTTATACAATCCCTTTTGTAAAAAATATATTTTTTTTGTATTAGGCTAATGATTATAATACATGAGGTAAAATAAAGAAACCTTACAGATAGTTATTTCTTCCACATGCCATGTTTTAAACATTGTATGTTGACCTTTGATCCTCTGGGCCCCAGGCTTGTAATAATGTCCCCTCCCATGAAATACTTCTGTCCATTCCCCATAGTCCTTATGTTGCACAATTTTATCATGCTGTACTGCATTTCTGCATTATATTACCTAAAGCAGCGACTAATCTGCAAAATATATTATCATTATTATGTAATTGCAGTATTCAATGTTTGAGGACATTTGTTGTGTGTTAGTAGTGTATTCAACTTATTGTATTAATATTGTATTGCCTTTTTAACATCTACCTACTAGATCTAATAAAACAAAATGTGTTTTATTTTGTCTGATCATATTATGGCCATTAATAATTTATTTAGGAGTGTACATTGTTCAGTAATATGCATTACGTAGTACTACCAATAGCAGTTGGATTCAGACCTTTGCTTACTGAAGTCTGATCAATATAAGATCTTTTCTTTGTTACCTCAAATGACCCATTAACGACAGTTTGACAGTTAATCCTTATGGTTTGTTGTTGTTGGAATGTGAATTATCTATGGTAATAGTTAATAGCAACTTTTTTTCCAGTATTACATTAGAATATATACAATATATTACATTACAACATTACGCACATTCCAAGCTAAATAGAAATTTTAGGGAGTAAAATAAGCCTACCATGTTAGACCTTACAATAAGTTCAGCATAAGGGATCTGTTGTCTTTTCCCGGTTCATATGCAACTCTTAAGTGGCTGGAGCTTATGTGATTTTAAAGCCTATGTGTGTGGCCTAGAGTCACATTGTTTAAGCCTTTCATTGCTACATCTGTTTTGCCAACCAGATGCAAGTTTTCTGTTAAACTTGATAGTAGACGGTGCCATAATTGCTGTGTGATGTAACCATGGAGTCTTACAGGCCCTTTATTTGTCCTTGTAGCCATTGTCACGTGAGAGAAAATAAGAAATCTGATGTGTGTGTACCCAAAACCAATATGATAATATGAAAATAATATGATAATTAACATACAGCGATACAGTCACCTTGTCTATTCTGGGTAAAATGACTGTCTCCTCAAAATGTTCTACCCTGGCATACTCATACTCAACTTACCTGTGTTTCCTTGTTACTGCTTTTCCTTTAGCAGCCAAGACAACTCAGATGCCAAGGCCAGCAGTCATTATTAATATTACTATTATTATTAATAAACAGGATTTATATAGAGCCAACATATGACGCAGCTCTGTACATTAAATAGGGGTTACAAATGACAGACAGATACAGATGGTGACACATGCGTAGGAGAGGACCCTGTCCCGAGGAGCTTTCAATCTAAAAGGTGGGGGAAATAACACACAATAGGAGCAATGTCGACCCCTCAGTCAAGTGACAGTGCTTGGGCGGAGCAGGTCACAAACTTTTCTATAATTAGAAGTGTGAGTATTTAATGTTGGTTGTGGCAGAACCAGTGGGGAGGCCTAATAAACCATCCTTTGGTCAGGAGATATGGGTGCAGGTTTTGCAGAGACACTTACTCTTTGCCCTGAATGAGGAAAGTGTAAGCATGTAGCAGGTTATACCACTGGTTTTTAAAGCACTCCTTACATGTAGCAACCATCTCAAGGACTGGAGAGCCTCATAACCACTTTATATTTTCTTTTTTGCAGTCAGGGCAGCCAAGCCCAGCAAGTTCTACGTCAAGCTCAAGTTCCAGTTTGGCACCACCACATAACCATAGACAAGGTATACAAGGTAAACAAATAACAGACACCAGTTTTTATGATTTGTGCATCTTTTGCAGTGTTTGATAAGAGATTTGGAATGGATGAGGATCATTTCACACAGTTTAGGTTTTTAGTGACACATTTACCAAAAAAAAAAAAACATTGCCTGCGTGAAGAATATTCCAAGGTATATGTGTTTTATGGTATATGTGGAATATGTGTTTTCAATGGCAATGATTGATTCTTCACCTTAGAATGTCCGTTTCACTGCATTATAAATGGACATCTTGTTTAATAACTTACACTGGTCAAAAGAACATTTTTTTAAAATTTTCTTACACTATTTGTCTACATTACTGCCAAGAAATAGCCCTGTTTGTGCTGACAAAAAACTTAAATGTAATGCCTAAATGTTGACATATTCAATCCCCGTATCATTAGACCCATAGGAAACAATTGTACAATATTGCTCTGGTAAATTAGTGTTATACAGGTGCAAGAGCTTTACCAGTTAAATGTTTTGTGGGTGCAATAATGTTTTTTCACTTTTTAGCGGCAGTTTTTATTTGTTTTCGGTACTGGAATACAAGTGATGAGCTCAGATATATTATTATTTTGTTTGTTTTTATATAGCTCCAACATATTACACAGAGCTGTACAAAGTCCATAGTTATATCACTAACTGTCCCTTAAAGGGGCTTACAATCTAATGTTCCTTCCATAGCCATATGTCGTCATTAGTCTAAGGCAGAGGTGGGAAATCTTGTTGGCTCGGGCCACAATGAGTTTTAAAATTTTTTTAGCCAGTGGACAATTTTGTACCAATATTTGATAGGCCAGATTAAAAAGCCCAAGGGGCTTTATATGGGCCGCGGGCCGTAGTTCTCCATGCCTGGTCTAATTTTCAGGGGACGTCATCAAGTGCATGTTTTTGTAATGTGTGGGGAAACTGGAGTGCCTCATATATCTGTTTGTGCAGTTACTATATGAAGTTGTATTGTTTGACTACATCAAGCATTGAAGAATACAGTTTTACCTTTAAGTATCCATCATTCACCCTTTCTCAGTCCGCAGAATCCTATTTACTTTTAATCCAAAATCTTATACATGTGGGGCTTATATCTATGATTTTATAAGAAAAAGATGAGAAACTGTAATGGCAAATCTCATCTCAAATATTTAGAATCGATTTTCCTGGACTCAGATTGCAAATTGAAAGCTAAAATCTTATTTGTTGCTGCAGACAGCAGTCATATTTTTCTTTCTGTGTTTAAATTTTTAAAGCCGCGTTCTTCAGATTTTGGGCTATAGCTCCTCACTTGTTGGAACATTAATGCAGACTAAAGGGCGGAGGGAATGATATGGCCGCATTATAGAACTTGCATTAAGATTTGAGAAGAGTGCTTGCTTGACCAGAATTTGACCTTGAACTCAAAGAAGCATGGCAAAATCTAAATAGATCAAAACAGGCAAACAAAAGGTGGCCCTTTTTTTGTAGAAACATCTACAATCAAATTGATTTGTTATCTTGGTTTTTTTTAAGCTCCCCATTCAACTAACATTAACACTTTTGCCGTAGGTAACAGGAGGCTCTGTATTGTATTTCCTTTGGTTTAAAAAACATTTTTTAGCTTTTTTTTATGGGCATTTTGGTAAAGTTTAAATTAAAGTTTGGGATGCACCAAAGTATTAGCTTTATTTATTTTTTCAAATACCACCCCTTGATTTAGGGGTGGTGTTTGAATAAATGATAAATTTAAAAAGAAAACCTCACTTTTGTTAAAATTATTATTAGAATGAAAAAAAAATACTACACAAGCCAAGTTTGTATTATATTATTACATATTATTTTTTTAATTTTAACAAATTAAAATCAGCTTACTATTTTTTTTTTTTTTTTTTTTTTGCAGACACTGTAGTTTTTTAAAAAACTACAAAAATGTAATGCATTATGTCTTCTATCACTATTATACAAAATATCAGCAGAAATGTAAATTCCTTGGTTCACTGATTTCAACAGAAGTCCAAGCATAAAAAACATGGCATAAAGGGCCTAATTTATTAAAGCTCTCCAAGGATCGGGAAGATACACCTTCATCAGTGAACCTGGGTGATCCAGCTCCCAAAACATTTGCTAGCAAATACCAAACGACTTTGAAAAATACAATTCCAGGTTTGCTGGTTCACCCAGCATCCCTAATGATAGTGTATCATCTCAAGCCTTTGAGAGCTGCAATAAGAATTTCGGTTTTCGTAAGACATGAGAGTTCACTGCTTACCTAAAGGGATGCAGAATCTGCATCTTCCTGTATTAGATCACCAAAAGTGCAGCAGGGGGTTATGACCTAGAAGAAGGCAGTCAGAAATCCATATATTCGAAGGATATATGTTGTGGGACTCAAAGCTTTTTAGACAAATGTGCATTGCAGTCTATAAGAACTTGATTCCTATTAAGCATAGCTTTATCTACCATAACTCAGGTAGAATCTGAAAGGAAGCTAAAGGCAGACAACAACAAGGTGCAGGGATTGGATGGGGAGGCTATGGGACTGGAATGAACACGTGTGAGGGTTTCTAGCAAGAAGAAGACCGGGACAGAAAGCAGGCAAACAAACTGTTGTAGGCAAGAATATAAAAGCAGCAGTATCCTAGACAAGTGTAGCAAAGCAGAGAGGAAAGCTGGGAAACAACATGAAAAAGAACAAACTGATAAAAGGCAAAATACAAGACTAGGTTGGATGATCATCATTGGGCAACCCATAGCAGGTTAGATACCAAGAGAACTCCAAGACATGTTTATATAATATGTGATTTTATGGTTGAGAAAAATTCCTTCCTAAATAATAATATGCCTAGATTTCTTTACATATTGTACAGGTTCCCTAAGGTCTATAATGAAAGATTTAAATTCTGATGAGAATGATGAAGAATCTGATGATCCAGAGGACAATGACTCGGAAAGTGAGAGGACTATCCATATTCATGGAGGAAGTCGTGCTCGCAGGTACATCAGGAATCCAATTTACTTCATCCCTTTTGTATCTTAGCTTATGGCTTTTTCATTTGAGAAAAATAAACAATTCTTTTTTTCTTGTCTCCTAAGTATGCTGACATAATCCTAATACCTATTTACTTACTAATGATGATCATAATCCAAAAAATACCTTATGTTCAGGTTGAGGTGGGATTTAGTAGGAAACCTCTAATGTTGTAAATCCCTCTACTCTCAATTCTACTGAAAAAAAAAATGTGACAGTAACCTTGGGGATTAACTATATGTAGAAAATAATCTTTTTATAACAGACCTTGAATGAACTTTAGCAGCAACTGTTAGCAAGTTACAACAAAGGAAAGTAATTATTTAAATTTACTTGAGCCATTTATATTTTCATTTTTAATTTATATTAGAGTTTTAGTTTTGCAATTAATTTGGCATTTTTAACCACATGTTCTTTCTAAGGAAAAAAAATCTATGAAACTAAATCTTTAAAGCTTACTTATTAACATAAATTCTTATTACAGATAAAGCAAATTAAGAGATCACTGTTTTGCAAAAAAAAAATGCATTCTGATAACTCTGTGATTTACACATAAAATAATGTATATAAATTCCTCTTTTATTTAATTTGACTTCGTTTTTATGTCTCTTAGCAATTTTTCCAGCCCAAGCTGTAATTTATTTTCTGTCGCTTGTAAGCACCCAGTATTTCTCTCAGTATTCACTGTGATAGGATCACCTCTGTTAACACCGAATATTGTTTTACTGATTCTAACTTGTCTTAGAATATTGTTTTATGATTTCATGTATCTATTATTGATATAAACAAGTGATTAAATTGAGCAATTTATTAAACATTAAGAATAGTTTGTAAATATTAAAATAAAATGTGAAGCATTGTGCTTGTAATACATATAAGTATTACCATATTGGTAATAAAAATTAATTGACCAGTCATATAAATAACAAGACATGTACTATAGGCTCTATTTATAAAACAAGGAATCTGACATTCACACTTAGGAATCTTCCAGGTCCATGTGTTTCAATGGCAGTAATTATTCCCACCAGGGAATGTCTGAGGAAATTATTTCCTGGTTTACAAATAGAGGTCTATGTGTCCACAACTAAGTTAGTCATACTTAAAAAAAAAAAACTAGGATAATAGATTCTAAAGAAGCCCAAATAAGACAACTTACGTTGTAGGAAGCCTTTCCAACCACCTGGTGATTGGCTTTACGTATTTTTTTGCTGAAACAAGATTTGTGCAGAGGTTACTGGTTTTTGGACATAGTCTTGGCTGTGACTTTATTATACATGATAGAAGTAATTTATCCTAAAATGTCTTTCTGTACATACAGACATAAGTAACCTATATACATAAACATGAATATGGTCATAAGTCAGACTGACCATCTTGGTTTATTCCCAGACATCAATGTTCTAAGACATACCACATTTTATGTGTTTCCTGTAGAGGTGTCATTTTTTCCTCTTTCAAATATAACTGGAGCAGGGTTGTTTGTTTTATTGAAGCAAAAGGTTTAACTAGTCGGAAATCATCCAACCAGCACTTCTAAGTCTGTCATTTGTCTCCTTACTCCACAGAATTAGCCTAAGCGATGGAAGCCATAGTGAAAGCAGTTCGGTTTCATCACCTTTACGAAATGAACCTCCTACCTTATTAAAAACAAACAGTAATCAGGTAAGATTCGTCCGAGTAGCTTCAAACACATCGTTCTAATGCGTTATGGTCTTGTATTTTTCTGCACTATGTTAATGATACTGTAAACCATGTTTCCCATTACACAGGTTACCTTCTGAACTTTTTTTTAACCACACCACATCAAGGGCTTGCCTATGGCTGCAAATCAGTTAACATGGGAACAGAAGCACACAAGCCGCCTACACAACTCACATAATATGCAGTGACGATTTAGCCTCTCATATGGATATAATGCTGTCTGCATTTAAGCAGTGCTGCTATAGCAGCAGGATCACTGTTCATGTATATTTAACTGTGTTAATAGTCTTTCTTTACCAAGCAGCACGTTACCGATGTGTTTCCCTTAGCCGCCAGTCAGTATATTGGAGCACATTAGTATATCTGTGCCTGGGTTTTGTTAATCGTTGGTTTTCTCTTTATAGAAGGCTGCTATATTTCATGCTCCACTGGGTCTGTGCCTCTGTCCTGTGTGATAAAGCTAACCTTTT
This sequence comes from Pyxicephalus adspersus, assembly GCF_032062135.1. Classification (NCBI taxonomy): domain Eukaryota; kingdom Metazoa; phylum Chordata; class Amphibia; order Anura; family Pyxicephalidae; genus Pyxicephalus; species Pyxicephalus adspersus. The sequence goes on from NC_092860.1 coordinate 43,299,678, forward strand.
AAGTGAGAGTTCATGCTGTCTGAAGTACACTGGAGTAAACTACAATTACACTGTAGAGAAAACTTGACTTAGAAAACACTTAAAAATTTTCAGTAGTGGATAGAAGGTTTGAAAAGAAAATATAGCAATGTATGAATGCATGAGTTTCCACTCCACACTCGCCTCAGTGATTAAAAGCGGAACTTCTTAAAACATTTTTACTAGATTAAATGTGTAAAGATTAATACCTAACATTTATTGCTGTCTGTGTACCAATTCAGGAGTGTTTCCCTTACATCCTGTCCCCTTGATGGTGGTCAGAGAAAAAGAAGAGCAATCTCTCTAATGCTAGTTATACTTTATTAGTTGAATGCTTGATCCAGCAATTGATCAGAGAATATTGATTGTTTTATGACCTTGCACCACTCGGTATCAACAGATTTCAGCAGAAATCTATTAAATCAGTGATAGAAAGCTTTTTAGTGGTTATGTGCTCTCAATTGATACAAAAAAAATACCTATCCCAATCAGTTTTCTATTGATTTTTCTGTCTAAATCAGTCCTAGTGTTTAATAGATTTGTATTTATTTAATCTTTTTATCAAATTAAACATCCAATGTATTTAAAACATTGCATGGCATTTGTCTATCATAATAGACAGAAAAAAAAAACATTTGGCTACACCCACTGGCAAAAAATAGGTTCTGGTGTTATTGAGCACATGTATGCAGGTTTTGTCTAGTGTCCAGGTAAATTGCATTATGTACCATTCATGCAGGTTAAAGGTATATTGCAGTCTAAATCGAGCATGACTATTCATACCTGGGAGCAAACTATTTGCCCAGAGTTTTTTTTTCTCCGCCAGGTAAAGGTACAGTATTTTAAGTTCACTTTGCTGCAAAAATCTGCTTATTGCCCATAACTTAGTGTTCCAGAAACACCATTTCTTAAAGCATAAAATGCAGCTCAGTTGTTTCTTTTCCAAACCTTTGTGCTCCAAGTCAATGATACTAACATTGCACAAATCATGTTACTGGAGACTGCATTCCATCTAGAAGTTATTTAGGTAGGATGGAAAATTGGGTTGTATTTTCATATAGAAGTAACTTGAGTGGGTGTTCTGATTCTAACAGTTGCATGTTGCTTTCTGGAGTACCTATAAATGTGCAGATCCTCAAAATCTGTGGATGTGGATGTTTTGCTTTCAGGAAAAAGATATAGGTTTACTTTATTGTAGACTTCTACAGAAGCATTGCCTTTATCTTGCTCACTCACCAGTTTGTACATATCTGGAAGTACCTGGTATTTTCTTTGGCAAGGGTAGAAAAGAAAGGAAGTGTTTATTGTTGGGGAATAGAGACATTAAAGCAATGTCTGAGTGGACAAAACACTGAGTTTACCATACATGTTACATTCTGAATGTTCTTTGCATCTACCAATAACTATGTACTGTCCTATTTAGTTGCATACAAATTTAAAGGACTGTTTAGGTATGCACTAATATTACATGTTTTTGGTAAATCTAAGGATTCTATCATTAGGTACCCATTTTTACAATTCATAGTGTGGAACAAAGAATGAGCTCCTCTGTTGCAGGAAGCAATGGCAACACTTTGCATTTGAGTAGGTTGCATCTGTAGTGAGAATCCGGCTGTGTATGGCTAGTGTAAAGGAGAGGCTAAAAAAGAAATATATTTGAATTCCCAGGCTTTGAAGCAGATTTTTGTTTCACTTGCCTCAGTAGAAACAGTGTAACATGCTTTGTCCCAGCTGTCAGAAAAAGACATATATCGGCTATATTCTTAAACCTAGCTATTGTTGGGGAATAAAAGCTGTCCACGAGCTTCTTGTAAGTTCCTTTGAACAGTTTGTATACCGCTCTGACACTCCTTTTATTCATGCAGCGTTTCACGGTTTTGGAGTATTTGATGCTCTGCCAAGTCTTGGCCAGCATAAAAAACTGATAAATTAAAAACATAAAGAGGGTAATGTATAAAAATTGGCTTAAAAGACTTTTTCTTGTTGTCTATAACTTCTAGTATTTTCAGTGCACATTAAAAAAAATTACAGATTGTGATTGGTCACTATTGGCAACAAGAAATGTTTCTTTAACACACTTTTCATACATCAACCCCTTTGAAGTGCACAGCAAACTGTCCTTTTATATCTCATCAAACAAAATAGAAACAAAAGAATGAACTGAGGCTTAGTTATAGCAAATGGCATCTAGGTGTTACTCAATATTGCTTTTTACATTTTTGAGGTTTTTCTTTTCTCTGATGGCTGTCAATTGGCATTTTAAGGGTAAAGAGTTAGCAAGGGCTCAACAGGCACTTTATTTGTTGAAGTGGTAGCAAGCCTTATCATTTTACAGCATTTGAGGCTTTTGAGGCAATATACCTAGATACTAAGATTTGAGGGTATACATTTAAAAACCTAAAAGTCTATCGAGGGAGCAGAGGTTAGATTTGCATATTGGCGGTGTTATATGTTGATGCAGGGATGCATAACTCTGAAAGAACCCTCTTTAAGCAGTGACATAATGCTGTTGGAATATATTTCATTAAACTATTATCTATGATTCCAGATAAAACTTGGAATGACACATGAATGCCATAGCATCACCGAGTCCTGGATAAATAATAAATGGTGCTCGTTGTAAGGCTTTTGATTTTCAGGTCTAATTGAAGAGAATTGTGGAGGCACAGCACTGTGCATACTCCCAATAGATCCAATTACTCCAGTGCACAGGTATAGTGTAGCTGGGCTGATTAAATTGATTGTCACCAAAAATGTATATTTCCCAAATGATGCTCATTTAATGTGTTTTTAAAAAGAAATATATGTAAAAATATCTGCCTTACTTATTTTTACTTTAGTTGCTTTAAAGTAAACTTGTCGTGAGCAAAACCTGGGGCTACCATGGCTGAAAAATGCTGTTTTTCCTTAGGGTCAGTAAAACTAGTCACTATTCTTTTCCGTTAGGGAATGAGACTGCTTTCCCCGTTTTTTTTAAATGAGTGAAAATTACCTATTGTGGCAAGATGACCTAAAAAAAAAAAAAAAGATGATTTCACGTACATGGCATGAATTTTAAGACCTGAATTTTGACATGTTAAACAACAAAACAGAATACTCTGGATTTTCTGTCTTCCTCTGTCTGCTCTGTATTTTGCTATGTATATTGTAAAGTGATTGCCAGAAAAAATGCTCAGAAAAGCCTTGGTTTAGTCTGGTAATAACGTATGTGCTTAGCTGTTGAAGGCAAGGAATCAAATATTGGAGTATTTAGAGGGCTGCACAGTTTCCTGCCTAGCAACTAGGATCCATTGTGTTGTAGGATGGAGATCAAACGCTCCCTTGGTCACTGCAGAAAATAATAGGATCCTTAAATATAAACTCGGCACTGGTGAACAGGGCTTATAGGTATGAGAACAAAACTTCTCTATTGGCCTTCTATGTAAAGGAAAATGTTGTTTATTTATTTTTAAGTGCAACACCTTCTTTAAAAAAAAAAAAAAAAAATGTGCAGCACCTTACCTTTGTCTTGATCGCCTAGAAGGAGCACCCAGAGCCTCCCGGGATGCGTGACGTTGGTATTCTGGGAGGCTTTGGGTGCTCCTCCTGCACATGCCCTAATCTCAGACTTGCCCAGAAGGGCATTTTCTCTATTAAGGAAAAGAGCTGCTGACCTCAGGCAAGCGCAGTGAGATGAGCTCTTCTTTTTTTTTCCCCCCCCTTACAGCGGGCTTTGTCACCCGCTCTTATTCCTGTGCAGTGTGAGATCAGGTGACGTGCCAAGACCGAGGAAGAAGAAGGAAGTGAAGAATGAAGATTGTGGCGCCCAGTGCTTTCTCAGCGCCGGGATTAAGATGAGTTTCAGGACGCAACGCAGGACTAGATCGCAGGAAGGACTAGGTTGAGGGACCTGCAGGATAAAGAGAAGTGTATTTTTTTTTCCGGTTCACTTCCACTTTAAAGTTGAACTTGAGCCTAACATTCAGTCAGTATGGGTTCTTCTCCTGTGCTATAAAATGACTCTAACTATACTAATTATTTCACTGTTTAGAGTAAGCAGCTTCAAATATGCATTAGAAGCAACTGCAAGTCACTTAGCGCCTACCCCATTTCCTAGCTAAAGAGAATCTAGCTTGATGTAGCCCTTTTTCCCCAAGTGCTTGGGTCCACTCATTTAATGTCATGGGGACATGTGATAAGCATCACATGTGGGTATAACCAAAACTTCCTAGTTTTCAGGAAGCCAAATACAGCCTGCTACTATACCCCCTACCTGCTCTCACCTGGATTGCAGGTAGGTATTCATGGTTTTGCTGGTTCGTAATCGGTAATGTAATGAATATGGAAAGGTTTTATTTCACTAGTATTTTCATAGGGGTGGAAAGGCAGAACCAAGGAAAGCAAATTTGCAAATTTTATTTCAGCTTTAAATTTCTTAGCGGGGAAAATAATTGTAAAGTCAACCAGTACCTCATGCAGGGCTGTGTAGTTAAGATTTTATGTTTCCTTGTTCAAAAAACTAATCATCATTATTCAGTTTCAGTGTCTTATTGACAAAGTGTTCAGCTGTGCAATGCTTCTGGAGCATATAATTTCACAGCACTAAGCCTAGGGGTAATGAATATGAAGCTAGATGGTTTCCACATCCTAAAGTGTAATACTTGGGGATTTGGCAGCTGTATTTAACAGCATTCAAATAAGGACACCAGTGCCTTAAAGGAAGAAAAGTGTTTAATTCCTCCTTTAGCACCCTTAACACCTCTTTTCAGTTTAAGGAATTCCTCACACATTTTGACTATTTTTTTCTAATGTGGCAAGTTTATTGAAACTACATGTTTTGAATATTCTTAGTTTACACCAGCCTTTCTCAAGATTTTTATTATGGGGGGAACCCTTGAAAAAAAACTGCATTGTCCAGGAACTCCTGACAATAATGCCACACATACAGATAACAAGAAAGATTTTGTGTCTTGAGTAACTGACTTCAAATCGCTCATTGTTCAAAAAACTCCAGGCAACCCCTAGAAGAACCTTTGGTTGGGAAACACTGGTTTACACTATAAATCATCATGATTTCAGTTTTCCATTCTTTTTAAACACTGTAACAATGTGCATAGATAGCATTCCTAGTTTTTTAGTGCACACCTATTTCTTTTAAAGGCAAATGTACAGAATTATGGTATACTACAGGGTGCATCCATTCCAAAATTCCTGTCATGCAGATTAATGACTTAGGTTTTTGTAATTTCTAGCCAGTGTTAGGTGTTCTTGGCTTTATTTTATATGTTCTTCTCTATGTATTTACATTCTGTTTAACAAGACCTGTTTACTGACTCAAAACTGCAATTTAGACATTCGGGTGAGTTAGGGAAATGATGCTCCAGTCTGTTTTTATGAGACAAACAAAGATACAAAGCATATTATGTGTTATTTCTTTTGCTTAACCCATAATACTCTGGCAATACTTAGTCATATAGTAAATGTTTATAAAAAAGTTTAAACAGATTATATGCATATAGACACCTTGTCAGTCACTCACTCCTCAGAGCTGGTTCCTAAGGTAGTAGTGTCTGCACATTTCACAGCCCACCATCTAGCTTCCAGATTCAATTTAAATTGAAAGCGCCAATTTTGGTTTTCAACTGCTGATACTGTTTGGTGTTGTCATAGCCATTTAGTAGTTCTCCTTCTCTCTAATGTATACATTAAACAAGATATCCATATAATGATAAATAAAGGACACTGCAACCTGTTGCTTTCATAGTTTAAGCAAAAGCTGATCTACTCTGAATATGAGTAATGGCTGTCCTTCCTAGATCTCCTGCTTGTATTTGTCAAGATGTCACTTGTTTCTTTATAATGCGGCTGTAAATTCCTCCAAGTCTGGCAGAAACAATAAAGTACAAAACCAGAGGTCAAGAGCTTTTATCATTCTCACCAGAGGCCAGACTGGGAATTTACAGGTTATGGTTATTTACCTTTGTGTATCTAGCCATGTTTCCTCAACCTAGACTTCACACAACTGTCTGGACCTAATAATATTTACTTGTGTGCTCCTTTGGTGTAACCTCTAAAAACTTCTCGCTGTGAATAAGAACTGCCTGGAGTCTCACATCTGTAGCTTAAATCGTTTTTAAGCTGAAAGTATACTGTATTTATACTAAAATGCCCTTTCTTTTCATTGACGTATGGTTTATAGATCCTAGAAGTAAAAAGCCCAATTAAACAGAGCAAGTCTGAAAAACAAGGAAAAAATGGTGACTGCGATAAGGTAAATATATCTTTTGAAGTTTTTTTTGGGGGGATGGGGGAGGGGGATGATGTTTTTTAGTGTATTTGCATGATCCATATAACTACTTGTTCTATATATCGACTGTTGTTGGCCAAAAAAAAAGAACTCCAACCAAAATTTTGAATTGGTCTTTTAAATGAATTGTACAGTTCCTGTTTCTTGCCTTCTTCACTTTAATATACAAATAACATACGGTGTCTTTACCTGAAGGCAAGGTAAAGGTTGAGATCTGGTTGCTGCATGACAGAAAGTAAACAAGGTAGTTGTTGTAACCCTTCTGCTACCCAACTGACTTCTATTGGACATGTGGACTTATAAAATGTATTTGACCAATTAGGAAATCGCATGCCAGGGTTCCTGATGACCTAGATTCCCCTTACCTAATTCTTCATGGAAAGTTACAGCAGCAGTTCAATAACAATACATGAGTGTAAATATGTGTGTGTGTGGTGACGTCTCCTAATATAGTTGTGATATATACCATTCCATACATTCAAATACAGTCATAAATAGAGAAATAGATAACACAGACCACATATTAACACAACTCATGAATATTTGTTCCAGCCTTCTGGGCAGTCTCAAACTCCAAAATAGCATTAACTCTGTTAGGTAGGATAGATAAAATGACATATATTCTGCCCTTCACTTCACCTTCAGTTACGTACAAAAGCATGATATCATATAAAATTTTAGGTTTCTAATATTTTCCACTGTTTTTTCCTGAGATATGTGAGTAATATTTAACATTTTTGCTCTCTTCTTACAGGCATACCTGGATGAATTAGTTGAGCTCCATAGGCGATTAATGACTTTAAGAGAAAGACACATACTTCAGCAGGTAAGCTATTAGTCTATGTAAGAATGCCAATGAAATATAGAACAGATAATTTATCAGTATTATTATAACTGCTCTGTTGCATTAGGCTAAGTTGACCACTAACATCCTATTGTTACAAGAAAGAAAATCAGTAAAATGTATACCTTTTTAATAAACTGTATTAATTGCATTAATACATTTTCCAGATACCTGTTTTTTCTATAGAGATTATTAGAATCAATTAGAATTATTCTTCTAATAACCTCTACAAACAAGATAGCCATGTGGACTGGTCAGAATGGTGACCTGGTTTATAGGACTAACACTCCTACTGTTTGTATTATATGAATATAGTATATTTATGGTATACAAAGAAATGCAATGTCATGGGAAAGGTGCATTACCGAAGGGTAATAATTGAATGTACTTAATTTCAAGGCAGAGGTATACCAAAACTTGTAATTTAGACACAAAAAAAATATACCTTGTGAACAGATATCCAAAATGTTCATACAAATTCTTCTTGCCATATTTTCTCAAAATTTACAATCTACAATTGATCCTGATGTTAATTTTATCAGTGTGTAATTGTAAAAAGGATCAAAGTTGTTCTAAGTTTATAGAATTTACAAATACATGCAATAAAACCAGCAACCTGAAAATAAATTCATGAGCAAGCAAATATGATTTGAAACTTTTACTTTCTTTAATTCAATTGCTAATTAGACTTTATAAAATTCTGGTGGTCATTTAGGTTCAGTTCCTCTTTAAGTGTAGGCAGCTAGTGGTCCTGTCTCATAGGTATCCCTTTTGATAAGTAATGTAGACAATCATAGTAATGGGCTCAGAGGAATGTGCAGGAGCAGGAGGTAAACTGGCAAGCTTGGACACTACTAGGGTATCAAATTATTTTAGGATTAAGGCATAACAGAGGACGCCGCAGGGTCTCTGTAATTGCATGCACTATATACTTTGTAGCAGCATTTTTTTATCTGGGTTACAAAACCAAGATTTACACATTCAGCTATATGCTTTACTATTTTGTTGGATGCCTTTTAAAAACCTAAATCAGCAAATGTTTGAATTACACATTACAGATTTTCCTAAGGTTCCTCATTCTAATGACAGTGATCCCTTGATTGTAGATTGTAAAAGTCGCAGAATACTGTGCTAAATCTTTTTTTTTTTTATTTTTTACTTCTTTGTGATATCTTTATGCGTCACATAGTTACAGACCTTATTGTTTAAAAGAACCATAAGGTCTGTAACTATGTAAAGATTACAGATAACCAAAAAGTAAAACAAAAAATGCATGAAGGAAAGATCTCCAGGTGCTGTGAAAAGCCTTTGGGGATAGAAGTACAGATTTCTTGTTGACAGGCAGAGAGAAAATCCCTTCCACTGGCCTGTAGACACAAGTTTATATGGTTGTTTCCAGATTACAGTCATTGAGAATTAAAGTAAACTAATGGCACATGTAGATTTAATGAGCTGTATCATGACAAAGGACATTTTTAAACAAACTGACAGGCATGGTTTCTATTATTTCTGTTTTAATGTACTTTAAAATAATTGCAAATCTACTTTTGTTTAAAGGAGATAGCACATCTTACATTATAGGAAGACATGGTTTATATTGTTTGAGTTTTATCTCAAAGGATTCCACATTTCCTAGTGCCCTACAACTGGTGCATAATGTTTTGTTATCAGTGTGTACAGTTACCAATGCAAATTTACTACAAAAAAAATAAAAAAATAAACCCGTTTAAGCAAAACTGAAAAAAATGCTTAAATTATTTTCCTAATTTCAAAGCTAAACACAACTATAGCCTCTCTGTGAATGCAAAGACCAATTATGAAACTTGCGTTTAGACGAGTTTGGAGGGATTAGAGTTTTCATCACTTTTTTATTTGATTGCTATGTATATGTGGAAATGAATCCTTTTTTTTAATGTGCCCAATAGAACAGTAAGTGAGGAAAATCTTACCAGTTTATTATATATCCTATATTATGCATATAGTAAAGCAAAATGTAAGAAAGGCTAGCCTCTATCTTGTCCTATTAAGGACTTTGTTTTCTCATTGTAAAAATCATTATGCCTTTGGTGTCATGGATGATTGCCAAGTGTAAATATGTGTTCTTACAGAGACATAGTAAATACAATTGTCGGCCAAAGTATTTTAGGTAGGTTAGCAGAGCTTGTCTAAAAACTGTTTGCCAATAAACTTTAGTCTCATAATGAAGATTATAAGAAGTAGAGAGTCAAGGTACTTGTTGTAACAGTATAAGCTGCAAATAATCTCAACTGAATGTCTGGGCCTATTAGTACCATGTCCAGTTCTAAATAGGTTGGTATAACAAGGATTCTATCATCGAGGACCGGATAGAATGTGTATTTAAAAATTATCTTGTCCTTTAAATCTTTGTCTATAGGGCCAATTGGTTCCTGTTTTCTCGGATTGTATGGTGTGCACATGGCTTACTTATACAGGCATTCTCTTTGATCTAACATTCTTCTTGGCATGTTGCTTTCAGGTTACTTTCTGTCCTAAGAACTAAGAATGTTTTTTATTTCCCCAATAAAGCATATTGCATGTATATGTGTTTGTGAAATAGACTGGATTCAATTTATGTCTGTTTAAAGCAATTTGTAAGGTTTTTTGTGAGGAACCACTGCTTTCATGTTTGATAGCTTTTTTTGATGATCAGAGACTTTGTCCCATAAGAAATTTAGGAAACATTTCAATAAAGCAAAGCATTAAAGAAAACACTCCCTTTTTATGATGCTTGTTATGCTTTTAAATTCGTATTCCTAAAGTAAACTTGTCACAATCCTGACTAATTTTTTTGTGCACATGTGATAAGGAAATGTATAAGAAGTAAATGTTAGGGTGTGCATATTTTAGATACCTAAATTTTTGGATCTGCTGATTTTTTCCATATGCAGTATATACTCAAGGTCACCTCTTCATATGGTTTTCAATAATCCAGGATTTAATGCCCAGTATTTTGACAGGCTTACCTACAGCAAATCAACTATGAGATGTCTAGTAAGCAAAGTAATGGCTCACCAAAACTGTGCATAACCCAATAGCCCAATAGGCAAAGTTCACAAATTACTGTCCTCGGCTTGTTAACATGACAAAGATGTTGATATACACTCTCCAGGGTAAAGTTAAGTACTAGAAGACTAGAAAAATTATAAGCTGAACAGACACTATTCTAGTCTGTAATGCATAGAATGGGTATTACTGTCTTGCTTTTGAAATTGCTGCAGTATTTTACTTTATTCTGGAAAGTGTAGATCAACTTATTTACCATAATAAAGCTTTAAAACATGTTTGCTGCTAATGCTGACCCTCTTGTTTGATTACTTAGTCCCTGGCAGTAGGCAGTTAAAGATGTTCTAACTTTGTGGACAATATTAAAGGAAGAAAACCTGTGTGTGTGTATGTGTATAAAAAAAAAAAATATATATATATATATATATATATATATATATATATATATATATATATATATATTGTGTGTGTAATATGTAGAACCTAAAATGTAAAGCTAAGAATCATACATTCAGGCATTCTGTAGGTGCTTTGTGCAGTCAATAGTTGGGGACACTTTTCTACCAGCTACATTTCTCTTTTTGTTACTATGTTCCTGGTGTTAGTGAAATGAAAGGGTTGGTGGGCATGCTAATTGTTCTTAACTGCAATAAATATTATTTTACTATTCGTTAAATTTGCACAATGTTTGTTAATTTAATTATCTGCACTTCACACAGTTTGTTAATACTCTACCTACTAATCATTAGATTAGACACATTAAATTATATTATTTGGAATAACATATTATATGTTAGTTAATACCATGTGTTTTTTTTAATACTAAAAGTATAAATAGTAACTGTGGTATGTTAAAAAAAAAAAAACATTAATTGTCATTTTTTTCTTACGCTCAAAAGGCTCCTGGACAAATAAATATACCTTTTTAAAATTCTTTTTTTTTGTTTTTTTTTTCTTTTTATAAGTTATTCAAATACTAATGTTTTTTGTATATGGCCTAATTTATTTTTTTAGATTGTGAATCTTATAGAAGAAACTGGGCACTTCCACATCACAAACACAACCTTTGACTTTGATCTTTGTTCCCTTGATAAAACTACAGTTCGCAAACTACAGAGCTACTTGGAGACATCTGGGGCATCCTGAAAGTATGAGATGGACCTGCCTTTTGTGGACAGTTAGACAGGAGTCAGTACAACTGAACTGCTTGTATTCATTCAAGATGTTAGAAATGGATCTGTTACTCTAAAGAGCGACGAGAAACAAAAACATCTTTGGATGGTTCTCCTCTTTCTAGTTGTTTTTTTTTTTTTTATGCCCAAAGGGGAAAATGATGAACCACAATGAAAAAAAAAATCATCGTGCATATTAACTATACATTTTTTGGAGATTAAACCTGGAAAGCCTTGAAAAAGAAGACATAGACAACTTGACTTATTTCATTAACTAATGTGCTCAGGATCATGTGTTGCCATATGACGCACTTATGTTGAGCACACACTGCCTTACTACGTGACTGATCTATTTATTACCACATATCTAGGTTCCAAACATCAGAATGGGAATGACACTACCACATGCTACAAGGTCCAGTTCACCCATCCAAAAATACACACTCCGCTCTTAGAGCTGGACTGCCATCAGAAACATAGTGATGACTTTATTCATAAGGACATTTCTCAGCTTACACAGCAAATACTTGGTTTCTTTTTCCACTGGTATGTTACATGTACTGGTAGACACAAATAGGAAGACCCAAAAGTGGACCAAGCTCGGTTTTGTCACTGTAAGCCCTGTTTGATTTAGGATTCTTGTTTCCATAATGCCACCATAAGGATCTTCCATGAATGCACCCAAACACCATTATGTGACTTGTAGCCTTACTAAGTGAAATCATAGGATGTCCAGATACAAGAATAGGTGTTGATCTGAATCCTAGTAATGTTTATCTACTTTATGTGCTTGTGTCTCTAAATGTGATCTATTTCTCTCCCTGTCTCTCATATATATATATATTATATATATATATATAAAATTTGTTTACAAACGTAGGGGCAGCCTACAGTTTTTGTTGAAAAGGACCTTGACTCTCCATTCTTAAGAAATGGTGTAGAAATTCCTTAATTTGGGACTATTTATTACATTTTCGCTGTCTATAGTTGACAGTTGTGTTAATTATTGCTACCATGGATGAAATGGCATTTAATATTATAGGTTTTTTCCATATGTTCATCTATTTGTTTATGGTCACTAATGTTAATGTTTTTCTATTGAGAAATTAAATTTCCTTTCCTTTAAAGAAAGTCTTATACAGTACTCTCTTGGGATCAGTTCTTTTGTACCTTTTTGGATTAGTTTCTGGAATCCATGATAATGTTTACATAAAATGTGCAAACAATAAGATGCTGGTGTTTGTGTGTTAAAAGTAAACACAAGTTGCTTTATTTGCTTTAATATAGTCCCATCAAACCATTCCTGTTATGAAACCATTTAGACTGGAATGAATGTGATGCTTTACAATTACCATGTGCAGTAACAAAACAAGCAACTGTGTTCAGCTAGATTGCACTTAGTGAAGCTGCTATTACCTGAATCATTATACTCGGTTTCACTATGATTAAAATGCCCTTCTCATTATAGACATACACGGCAAAAGGCTCACCTTTTCTAAATTTTCATAGGACATGTAAGGGTTTCAACCTAAGTAAGGTTTAACTCTTTTGTCTAGGGTCCTACTCTGGAAATTTCCATTCATGTCTATTACTGATTATAGCATCATGGTTAGAATAGGAAATACGAGAAAAGCCCCAAAGAGGACACAAATGACAAAAGAGGAAACCTTTTTTTCCCAGTAAGATGTGAAAGGCCTGAACCTTCTTCACCTTCAGCAATCTTGGAGATTTTTACTGCTTGTCCCCTTTACCAGGTCAGCAAGCTGACAACAATAACAACCTGATTGGTGTTATAACCACTTTCCACAGGAAAGTACTTTTAACTTATTACTACTAACCCTATTGTTCCATAAAGGGCAGAATTACACCTGCTGGGGCTCGAGCGATCCCACATGGCTTCCCTCTCGGACACTTGCAACACAGCACTGGTTCTTAAAGAACATTCACAATTTTTCAAACATCCCATAACATTTTGATTAAATAATTCTACATTCAAGTTCAACATTAATATTAGTGATGGATGTTGAAAGCGAAGACCTTTCACAACTAGATGTACTTTTAAAACAAAACTTTTATAATGTCCACCAGATTCACTAGTAACCTTCAAAGAAAATAAAACTTATCGTGTGAACCTCTGTAAGGACAATATGGAAAATAGTGAATTGGCTATAACTGCACATTTTTTTTTCTATTTGCCTTTGTGACCTAGTGCTACTATTACAATGACTTAATCACTTTTATGAATTACAAAGTCATTTGTTATGACATGTTGCCTACAATTGTGTTTCTACTGTTGTTCAATGCTCCATCCAGTCTATATATCCTCGCAATCTAACTAGTTGTGTGCCACTATGTGACAAGTGGCACACAACTAGTTAGTTAGTGTTTACTTGGTTACCATATATTTTAGTGTGGTATTTTTTTTCCAAACATGTTTTTGATATCTTTGCATTTATTTCAGCCCAAAGAGTTAATATTTTGTATTTTTTTCCCTACTTTTACATGTATGTTTTACCATGGAAGGACTTGAGTTGCTTCCTGAACAAGTGTACTTTCCAGTAATGTTATGACTCTTTAGGATGATTGGCATGAAGCATACTTGAAGCATTTTGTTGTACAGTCTACTTCTCAATGTGCAATTTATATCAAGGAAACCGAAAAAATTTAAAAATGGTGCGTGTGTTGTTTCTTGTTTCCCGTTCATTTGGTTATGTTTGATCTGTATGGATTTATCCAAACATTCTAGCATATCACTAACTGGTACACAATCTACATGGTCATGGTGCAGTTTGTCATTATTAAATCAATGTGGATGTACTATATGGTGCATAATTACAGTTAACCATTTTGTGTTTTGTGAATCAGGTCATATCATATATACATAGGTGTAACTGTATCCTATAATGAACTTATATGTAAGATGTTTTAAGCTACGTACACACTTCCAATTATTATCGTTGGAAAACGAACGACGAACGTTCATGCACGATATATATGAACGATCGTATAGCACCGATCCTGCACATAGAGTTAACGACACGATCGTTCGTAGATATTGTACACACAATAGATACGATCGTTTGAACGATAGAGGAACTATGTGCACGACAGGAAAGTGAACGGACGTTCGTTCATCACGCATGCTCTGAACATGGACGATCAACGAACGACCGTACACACGAACGATGTTCAACGATCGTCGCCCAATCCGATCCGCCGGTCCGGTCGTTCGTTTCCAACAATTTTCCTCGTTCGTCGGCGTCGTTGGTTACTTTTTTACCAACGATTTTTTGCCCAATCGATCGTTAGTCGTTCGATTGGAGCGATAAAAATTGGAAGTGTGTACGCACCTTTAATGAGCACATCACTGGAATTGATTTAATAGTTGTCCATAAAATATATATGGTGGTTCTCTGCAGAGTTATCCTTCAAAGTGAGATCATTTTTCTTTAGCACCTTTTAAGATTAGCAGATTTAGGTAGTGATCCAGTAATTTATGCAAAGAAAAAAATACTGCACCAGATACCATCTATGCAACTGAAAATTATTATACTAATTGTACATTATTGAATAGGATCTGTAAAAAAGAAAAGCACTGCACTTAAGGTCTTGGACCATGGACACTGGTAAGATATTAATGTGAGAGCACTATATGCATAATATGAATAAAAATAATTGTTTGCTTTTTAAAAATATCTGAAAGTATAAAAAACATAATTCATGTTTGTAAAATATTCTATTTTACTATTGGCTACAGTGAAAGCAGGAGTCCCAATAGCAATGAGGTTGATGGCTTTAGGAGGGTAAATCTTGCTGTTCAGCAATTGTCTTGTTTCCTTCTGAGCACAGCACTTAACATTAGAAAAGCAGCTTGCATTTAAAAAAAATCAGCAATGGCTGATTCTGCATTTCTCCAATGAAAGATTTTCTTTATAACCCATGATGAGCTCATAACATACTTGTTGTATCCCTTTGCAATTCTAATGAGCTGCCAAGTTCTTCTATTTTAAAAAAACAGCAGTTACACAGGTGCTACTTAATATTTGAAAGATAAGAGAACGCACAACAATTATGTAGCTGAATAGTGAACACCTTAAACTAGAATTCTTTTACACATGAATATTCTGCTGTATAGGAAAACTGTACATTTTCTCTAATATTTTCATAATAGACAGTCTGGTCATTTTAATGCAGCAAATATCTACTGGCTGGGCTTGCCTTGTGAATGTTATGATGTTTCATTATGATGATTTCATTGCCTTATGTTTAAGCCTACTTTAACACTTATGTGACATCCACTCTGATGGACATCACACACACATTTACACGCCAACATATTGACAACCTGTACTCTGCATCGTAACACAAAAATGCTCAATTTACTAAGCTATAAAACATGCTATTTGCCATACCAATCTTTATTTACAGCCATGTTATTCATTATTAGTTATTTTTTGCTGTTATTGCAGCTAATGATACCTACCTTTTTACAGGCTGAGCCTTATGCGTCAAGATAGCTCCGTGATGGTTCAATGTCTTTTCAGTGTGTATGCCTTGCTTTGTGATATTAGGAAAGTGTATGTACATTATTATATGGTGTTTACTCTCTGACCTAGCAGGGTAAATTAAAGCTCTCCGTAAATCCTTACAGTGTAAAGACAGTCAATTTGCGTGTGTGTCTATGTGTGTGTGTGTGTGTGTGTGTATATATATATATGTGTGTGTATATATATATATATATATATATATATATATATATATATATATTCTCTCTCTCTCTCTCATATATATATTAAAACAATTGGACAGGAAAGCAGGTAATTTTTTACATTTTACACAGTGCTGTACATTAAATAGGGGTAGCAAGTATAAACAGTAGTTTAATAGGAAATATCAAAAACGTTATTTTGACACTTGCCAACTTCGGTCATCCCCACCTAAAAAATAATCTCCCCATTGGTTTCATTCTTACTCAAGATACAACTAAACTCCTTGTTCAAATCCTCACGATTGACTGATGCTTGGCTAAAATTTGACATTAACATGAATACCAGGTAAGGTGTGTTTTTGTAGATCTGGCTTCTTACTGGTTAGCGTTACAGTCTTTAAACTAAAGAAATGAACTAACCACAACTCAGCTTAGTTTACCCTGATTTTGTTCAATATTTGATTTACCCTTCTGGAAATTTCCTCCTATTTCACTTGTAAAAGGACCATAGGCTATATCACTCCTAATAAACATTTAGTTGCACAGTCTAACTACTTATACAAAGTTACTTTCTTCTCCAGCAGATGTATTGTATTTGAGAGAATTTTTCTGTTTTGAGATTAGGGTTAAGCATGACAAATTATATTTTAATTTTAAAAACATACACAGGCTTTTTTCATCACTGGTCCATATTTTAGCTGACAGGTTTTTGACAGTTCTAATTTATAAAATCAATAGTTAATCTATTATGGCCCAAGCGGTGGAACATTGCTATTTTCCTCCATGTGTTTAAATGGTTAGGAGAGCAACCCATGTCTGTTCCTCATTTAACATATTTGCAAATAAACTGAGTGATTTGGTTTTCTGTAGAGAACAACCAATTCCCATAATCCACCTTATTTTATGGCTGCTTGCAGGAAAAGAAGTTACCCCGTGTGTTCATAGTCAAGCTTATCTTTTTACAACCAATACATTTAGCAAATTATGCAGCTGTTTTTTTTCCGCTTAAAATAAAAGTTCCTAGCCAAACTATTGTTGCCTAGCACTTGTGGTCAGTTTTATGACCAAGTAGTGTAAATGTGAACACGAACAGTACATTTTTCCTTTTTGCTTCCTTTTGCTCCGTTAATTGTAAAATTGTATGAGATTTGTAATACTTGTCAAGAGCAAAATTACCTGTTGATCTACCAGAAATTTTGACAGCTGATAAGTTCCAGGGTTCCACTCCAATGAATGTCAGTGCTTGCGACCAAGGATAGCAAAGGCTAAAGGGGCAGAGTATGTACCAGATAGCCGGTCTTCACCCAACTCTGTTAATATTATGTCCACCAGAAAACCTTAAGCTAAACAAATGCAGCAATCACCCCTAAGGACTGGTAAGCTGCAATTTTCTACATGTTTGTTTTTGGATTTAAATATCCATCAACAGAACCTTTTAGGTTATATCCCCCCCCCCATAAACCTGCAGAGAGGTAGGGTCTTCTTGAGCAGTTGGTTATATAGAAAGAGACTGGAGAGAGCTTCTTTGTCTTAGAATGTTTCTGTGGCTTTTTATCTTGTGATCACCTGACTTAGGAAAGTAATAAGATTTCATTTTAAGAATAACTGCACAGGGCATTTATTCTGGGGTTGGAACAAGCGTGCTGATGAGAATCTCAATGTAGTCCGTTGTTTTTATATGCTATGATGTTTATTTTATTATTCAAAAAATAGCGGCGGAAAAACAATTTTTCAACAATTTTATGTAAATGATTTAAATTATTTTATTCTGTATGTACACTTGATGTGGTATGTTAATCAATTGAAAAATTGTTTTTCAGACTCTTAAAGTCCCTATTTTTATAATAATAAAATAAACATGTATGGCTCCTTGGGGATGCGGCAAAATTGTGTTGAAAGCACATAGTGTATGGACTGTATTCAACTATTTAAATATAGATTTTTATATGCTACGATTCATAAGTAGGTAGGTGCCCTTTTGATTTTATTTGTTAAAGACCTTATTTGATCAACACAGACAAGATGAGATAAGTCAGACAGAAAAGATAAAGTTTATATGAATCACAACTTTAGTGTGCACCATGGTGCTTTTATAGGTGACAAAGAAGTAAAATCTGAAAATGTCTGTTAGTACCCCCCTAACCATTTAAACTTGCACCCCAAATTACATTTATGTAGAACTATTCCTCTTGATTAAAAAACCTTGTAAATGCTTGATATGTGTCACTGTGTTGCATTGCAGTTTACTTTAATTATATGTATTTACTCAAATTTTAGTCCGGGATCCCTCCTTTCTTTTCTCTGTATTCAAAAATACAAGTTGGTCCACCATAGGTTTTTTAAAAGCAGCAAGTGTAAGTAACTAAATATCTTTATATTTATTTCATGCAATCCCTTCTGTCAAACTGGGTGACGACGTACATCCGTTAGGCTCAGCTACATTGCACACTTCTTTTAGGCTTGCTGAAAAACAGGAGAGAGCAGAGCAATGACTAGTGTTGGTGTTCGAATTTGGGTTGTCCTTATTATCGATCCGAAAATGGTTGTTCGAATTCAGGTACACCCCACCCGAAAAAAACGAAATTCGACGGGAAAAATTTGGATAAAAATTTGTTAAAAAAAAATGTATGTAAATTTATTGAGTGTTTGTGTTTATTTAACCATTTTTCTTTACAGGTTATCCTACAGTGACATGATATCTCTTATTCTGTAACACACTTTCCAGCATAGTAATATTCTGATACATTTGTTACATTTTTCTTTTATCCACTGTGAGAAAAATGTAACAAATGTATCATACTACTGTGCATGTTACAGAGTAAGAGATGCTGGCTGGCATCTTCTTAATGCTTGCCGCAGAGTCTGCAATCATTGAGAAGAGTGTGCCACCCCCGGGGCACTACTAATAACCCTGTAGTACCCTGGGGATCATAGTGGAACTGCAGAGTTCATCTGCAGTTCATTTCCCACGGTCACATGACTGTGGAAACTTTGCAGTCACAGCTGTGACTGCGAGCGACCCCCGGGGCACTAGAGGTTGAATGGGGACAAGTTTCACCAATCATCACATTTAGTGCCCTGTGTTCTTGGATAGCGAAACTCTATCCAAGAACACATACAACTAGTAAGGGGCTGCAAGAGCAATCTGATTGCTCTTTCAGCCCTTAATAGTCCCTAAAAATAGCCCGAATTCTCCCACCATTCTTCAATGGTGTTTGAATTCGGCATTCAATCACCCGAACAATATCTCACTATTCGATCGAATAGCTGTCGAATCGAATAGTCAGATATTCGACCAACACTAGCAATGATGTACATTGCTTTCAAAGTGCAGTCAGTAGGCATTGGAAAAGAGCGAGATCACCAACTTGCTTTTGATATCTTTTCAGTAATTTCTACGTTACAAGATTGATCAGCAATACAAATCTTTTGGCATGTAACATATGTCACATATATACACATGAACTGTGTATTTGCTTGTTTGCCTGCAATTGCAATTACTTTTTCCTCACTGCTTTTTCTTGTATTACATGAGATATAGTTTCTGTGCTATCAGTTCAAAGAGTTGGTTTATTATGTTATGTGAAAAAGCAGGTCACTGTTGTTTTTCTCCATGTGTTAAAGCACTTAAACTGGTCAACTGATGTCTGTTCTTTATCAAAGAAGAAGTACAGTTCTCAAGTGGCTATTGCATGACTTTTCAAGGAATCTTTTATAGTTCAGATCAAGACTGAATAAAAGGTTTAAAGCACTTAGTGTTAAACGTTATGATGGACCTTTCACACTTTCTGACATGACACTCAAGCATCATTAGATCTATTTTATATTTTTTTCTTCCTTATAAAAATAGCAATTTGTGATGTGCAGTAATCCACTGTTTCCAGGAAAACAAATATTAAAAAGTCTTCTACCCCTAAATCGAGTATAAAGGAAGTATAATAGGTATATAAAAAAGCATGCTGTCTGATTTACTGACCTGGATATAAAGTATATTTTCAAAACAGATGTTGCGTCAGTCTGTGTGTGTGTGTGTGTGTGTATGTGTATATATATATATATATATATATATATATATATAATAATATATATATACATATACATACAGACTTGGTCAATGGCAGAGAGATATCCGTAACCTTGACCACAACCTTTTCTCAAACTGCCTTGCATCCCTAACCCCCTCCCTCTCCAAAATCACCTCCTCAGACGAAGCTGCCACGATGTTAAACCACTCTCTTTCCCTGGCTTTGGATAATGTTGCTCCTGCCACCTTCCGCTACCCCCGCCCTGCAAATCCCCGACCCTGGCTCAACAACCACACCAAACAGCTCCAAAAATCGGTTCCTGCAGCCGAGCGCAAGTGGAGGAAATCTGGCCTCAGCGCTGACTTCATTAGTCTGTCATTTGCAATCCCTATTTAATGTACAGCGCTGCGTAATATGTTGGCGCTATATAAATCCTGTTTAATAATAATATATATATTTATATATATATATATAATATCTCTGTACTGTATATATACACACACAATCATGGCCACAAATACTTCTCCCAGAAAATTGATGCAATTACAAATGTTTTGCTATTGTCATGTCATTTCCTTGGCACTGAAAAAACACAAAAAAGATGAAAAAAAATCCTGAGACATGCACGCAGCATGCCAAAAATATCCAGAATGAAGTTATTGGCCCCCTCAGTTTAATACTTGGTAGCACACCCTTGGAAGAAATTATGGATTATAGCCACAATCTATGACAATCAATAAGTCTTTTACATCTATCTACTGAAAATGTGGACCACGCTTCCTTTGTTCTGGGGAAAGTGGCAAATCTTAGATAATGATTTACACTACAGTGTGTCCCTAGCACACCAAAACATTTGATTTGGGTAGAGATGAGAAAGGTTATCCAGCTTTTCAATCTAACAGAGAAGATACTGTAGCCCAACTTTTTTAAAAAAAAACCTAATACCTGCCATAGGAAAAACGTGTCAGAAAACCCAGCACCTGGCTGTTTTTCAACCTCTTACTATCAAAGTAGTAGGGGTGTACTTAATTTTTCACACTAATTTTGATAAATGACACGGTGACACCAGGAAGGCATTGCAGGAACAATTAGGAAATTATTTTTTAGCGGATAACTGATTTCCTAATTTATATTTATAAGATTTGACACATTAGGATTTTGCATGTTGCATCAGAATCATTACAACATGGAGTTGAAGCCTATAGAAACTTACCCTAAAAGTGTGTGTTTATAAATAGGGTAAGAAGTGCTTGTTGGCTGATGTGTGAGATCCCAGGGCATTTGGCAACCTTAATTTGATTTCACCTATTCTGGAATTTATGCTCTGCTTGGGCTCCAAGATCTTCTTTTAGTTGGGGTGTGACATTTGGTTACTAGGACCCACCTCCATCTCCTTCTTTCTGTGCTGGTCTGCTAATGATGGCTGTGCATGCAAAGTAACATTAGCACATCATTTGGATAATTTAAAACAAGTCAATTTTTCTCTAAAATCTTACTAGTGTGTGCAAAATCTTGAAGAGTCTCACCTTTTATTGCAGGAGCCAGGTATAGCTATCCCAGGAAGAAGCAGGAAGATACTTTAGCAGTGCTAAAAGAAATCTGAAATTTCAAATTTTTTTTTGGTGGATTTCAAAGGCTCTCTTTAGTAAAGTGCAAATGCGAATGAGGAGGTTAAAGAGGTGGAATAATTATATTCTCAATCTTCATGTTTAAACATGCCATAATTCTCCCTATCCTAAAGAAACCCTCACTGGACCCCTCCCTACCCTCTAACTACCGTCCTATCTCCCTTCTCCCATATGTCTCCAAACTCCTTGAACGCCTTGTCTACAAAAGACTCACCCATTACCTGAGCACGAACTCTCTCCTTGACCCTCTCCAGTCTGGTTTTAGAGCTGCCCACTCCACTGAAACAGTCCTTACTAAAGTGTCCAATGACCTCATCAGAGCTAAGTCTCAAGGCAACTTTTCCCTGCTTGCAATCCCTATTTAATGTACAGCGCTGCGTAATATGTTGGCGCTATATAAATCCTGTTTATTAATAATAATAATAATAATAAACTAAATTATATCCTGCCGTAATAATAATAAAAAAAAAAATTATGACACTTTAAGCAAACCACTCCTGTACCAGATCATGACAGATATATAGTGAATTACTGACCGAATGATGCTGCAAATCTCTGTCATTAACAATGTAATGCTGATACTTTTCAGTGCTTATGTTAGAAAAACATGTGTTTTATATCCCAAGCTGTGTGGGTGGTCCAGGGTGGTGGAGAGAGCTGATTATCATTTGATAGCCTAATTTAGGAGAGATGTCAGGAAATTTGCGTGACAAGCAAAGACCTTTTTGTTTTAGTTTTTAACAGAAAATTAGATTCTTGTTTGGTATTCCTTTAGTGAGATGATGGCTTCTTTGTGTTGGCAGTATTTCTCCATGGCGTCAAGATAAAACCAGTTAATAATTATAAAATATATTATTTTTATCAATTTTAAAAGTGTGTCTTGTTAAAAAAGAAAATATAATGGTTCAGAGTGAATTTTTTAGAGACACTTATTACCTGACAAAAGATTCCCAAAACACTAAGGTATAGTAAAGAGCATGTACAGTGATATTTATATCTTTTGGGTGGTCTGTCGGTCACTAAAACTTCAGGCAGCATTTACAGTGTGTGTGTGTGTGTGTGTGTGTGTGTGTGTGTGTGTGTGTATATATATATATATATATATGTATATATATATATATATATATATATATATATAACCTCAGCCTTTTATCAGGCTTACTAATTCACAATTAGTTCAATGTAATTCTTCTATCTCTCTCTCTCTTCACACTTTGGTTTTTCCATTAAACTAGAACCTTCATCCTTGTCAGCTCCTGGTAATTGACATGGCTTTTGCTCTTTCTTACCAGAAAACTGTGATACGTTTTCCAACTGATAAACATTTAAAATATATTAATTATTATTTCATGTTTATATAAAGTAACCATCAGAAAAAAAAACACCCCAGCTTGTCTGTACTCAGGCTTTGCAGCTCCCTAGAGTACCCCAGTACTCAAACCTGGTTTGCGCTATAATGTAATACCTATCCAACCTATTGATTCTTGCTCTGGTCCCACCACTTCTAGGCTTTTCTACTTTACTTTAATTAGTAATACAGACCATCTGATAAGGCTAAAAGAAATGACATGGGAAGTGGAAGAGTCATTACCCATGACCAGGAAGCTGTCAAGTTATTACAATACAGTTTAATTGGAGTTTTGGGTACCCAGTTCTATGGAGCAACACTTAAGTATTAGTATTAAAAGGTAGTGTCTATTCCTAGAAGTTAGTGTAATTTTACTTTTTATTGTGTGTTTACATATTTTACTTTTAATTGCACACCAGAATTAAAATATTTTTTTTTTATTTTCCTGAACTATATGAGAAGAACCTTCAATTCACTTTATGCTTCATATTATTAATATTATTATTATTCAGTATTTATATATCGCCATCATATTACGCAGTGCTGTACAAAGTCCATAGTCATGTCACTAACTGTCCCTCAAAGAAGCTCACAATTTAATGTCCTACCATAGTCAAATGTCATTGTTGTAGTCGAAGATCAATTTAGGGGGAAGCCAATTAACCTAACTGCGTGTTTTGGGATGTGGGAGGAAACCCACGCAGACACGGGGAGAACCTGCAAACTCCATGCCGTCTGTGGTTCGGACCTAGTGCCGCAAAGGCCAGAGTGCATACTACAGTAATACCTGTTATGCTTCATACTAGTTTTAGAACTTGTTTCATATTTTCTGTTAAACATCACTGTTGTCTGATGATAATGCAGAGGTATTAAAGCAATGTTATTCTGCTTATAGGAAAAGCAGAAACTTGAGCAACATGTTTTAGATACTGGATGTGCATGTAGGATGAATTTAAGATCTCTCAAGGGGGTGATCATTGTGAAATAAAGACTCATAATTTTACATTCATTGACAAGTTAGAACTCTAATAATTTTCTTGTATTAGGTGGAAGCCAAGGGCAGCTTGATAAACCAACTTTGTAAACCCTTCTCATAAAAATTCCACAAAATTACAGCCCAGAGAATAACAACCTTTATAATGATTTTGGCAGCCACCCAACATAAGTACATTTACAGCTCAGTCCAGTATACCAATGTACGTTTTACAAACGTAAAATCTTCAAAGCCTGGATAGCCAGTTACTTCAGGGCTAAATCAGTCAGCACTCTGCATTCGCTTCAATGCTCTCATGACATGATATTTAAAGAGCAATTACCGACAGCCAGAGTGTTAACAGCACACATTTTTTCCAGTCGAAGGATTTAAAATATGGGATTAAAGTTAATCGGCTATCAGAAAAATATTGATTCCAAAAGATTTGCTAAAAATTCTATAAAAAAAAGTCACTTTATTTATCTATATCTTTGAATTCTGTTGAATGTCAGTCTTAAAGAAGTTTAAAATGATCTACTAATAAATAAAAATATGATATGAATGCAGAAAAAAACAAAGCTTCTTTTATTGGCAGGACATGTTTTTAGAAGTATTGTGGGGAGCAGCAGTCAATGAGCATGTGGTCTGTAAAATCTCCCTTATACATACACCTGCAGTTTGAAACATGTTTTTACAACCCCACATTTATAGTATAAATGGCAAAAATGGGTATTGTACAAATCTTTATTATTCAACCCTCTAAAAGATTTACAGTTGTACATCTGTTATGTATTGTTCTATTCACTGTCACATATTGACAGCTATTCCTAAGACAAGGACCTGGAAAATCTGTAACAGAATCCTACAGGTATGGTTATATAGAACTAAAACATATGGTAGTGTGCTTGGCAATTTCATATACAACTTTGTTGTAGCCTTAAACATGATATCTGACCTGAGAAGTGACAGCTCTGTCCAAGTATACTGTACACATGGTGTTATCCTGATGTTCAAGCCAAAGAAGTAAGTAGAACACTGCTACACTAAATTGGTCTCTCCGGACACATACGGCTTATGATACGCAGCAAGTTCATATTCATTTTTCACTAGAAACAAAGGAAGGTCCTGGGAATTACAGGCAGATGCTAAATACTCAGTGACTGATACCTTGCTAATCATTGATGAATTGGTCCCTACATACATTATGTCTCATACGGGATACAAGCCTTAATAATGATTTTACAGCATTCTGAATTTTGGGGATTTCTTTGATAATAATGTATATATTTGATAAATATACAAACCAATACTTATATAGCACCAACATATTACGCAGCATTGTACATTAAATAGGGGTTGCAAAGATACAAACAATGACACCTGGTCAGAAGAGCTTGCAATCTAAGCCATATTGTTAATATTATTGGGTTGTAAACTGGTTGCTTATCACCATACAAAAGAGAAAAAAAAGATGTTTGTTTATAAAGCAGTGAATGTGAAATTCACTGCAACATTCTATGGTGCAGAATCTTCCAGGCCTATGTGTTTCAAAGGCAGTAATTTATTTCCCATTAGGGAATGTTTTACTGAATGTCAGGTTAACTGCTTTACAAATCCACCCCAAAGTCAATTTATACTCTAAAACACTCCTCAACCTGTTTTTTTCAGTATAACAATAAAAAGTAAAAGTGTGGTTTATAACAGTTATGTTTTCACATGTATTTAACCTTTAAAAACTACCAAAGTGAAAAAAAGCTAAGGAAAAGATGGGAGGGAAGGAGTTATGTCTATTTAAGGTTAACTATGGTTAATCAGGGGTCAAACAGGAAAGAACTGATGTATAAAAAAAGTTTTATTGTTTATTAGACCATTACTACTGTAAAGAGTTTACCTGTCCTCCTAATAATAGAGTACTTTGAGGACATTTTTATTCATCAGATATACAGTGTTTGAAGCTGATCTACTGAAGAGGTCCTTCAAAATGGAAAGAAAAGATTGGTGAAACACACAGATCCCTTTGACTGTCAATAAGTAGCTTTGCAAATGAAATCCGTTTGTATCACCTTACAAAATGTGAATGGAAACAGGATCACTTTCCCTATATCTTGAACTGACTTCCAAGTGAACTCCGCATGTACCCATGGGAAAGCTGTTCATCTGAGATCTAATAGAGCCTGTGCATCGTACAGCTTTTATTACTCAGCCATTGCTGCTTCCCACATTTACCAGATATTAGGTTATTGCCATAATACTGACTTATGTGCATAAATATTGTGGTCCATGATATTTTATTGATTGGATACAGCAGAGGGGAATGTGTACATTTTATATAAATAAACCTCAAAACCGCTTTGGTCAACTACCTAGTATTTAAATATACTGAATTTAAATTGATATTGTATCTATTGGATTGCATGTAGGGACCACAACCTACCTGCTGAGAAGTTCACATTTTCCTTTTAGTACTGCATCACTCAGCCCTGCCTTTTTGTCTGCTGGGACAGTTAGTGACACTTTGAATTACATTAGGCACTGCATAAAATGCTGCAAAATACATATATAGATATAAGGTAATAGTAATGTAGAAAACACTGGAGAGCAGATGCATATGGATGGGTATTTCTTTATGGTGTTTTTCCTGTTACCTGTCCTAAATGGGGAAGGTTCCAAAATTTGAATTCTTCCCAGTTTATTATCCATCCTCATTTTCATGCTTGGACTTGTTTTCTTTAATCTGGATAGAGATGAGAAGGAATTGTTAGGACAAGCTTATCCCACATTTATGTGCATAGGGTACCAGGTAAATTCACTTTTATTTACCCTGTCTCTCACTCCCCCACCATATGTTGGCAGTCGTTCAGCATTCCAATTTACATTTCAAGACTACTCCTTCTGCATTGTACATGATGATGTCAGGTCTCTAACCAATGGAGAGGGCACAAACATGAAAATGCTTAGTAGATTTTGATGTTAAAAAAATGAAGGCTTCTTATGACTCCTATGCATTGGAATAGGGACAGGGGTCACTGAGGTTACAACTATGATTGGGTCCCTATGTTCCAGTCCACAACGGCACCGCACATGAGTGGAGAGCCGTGTGTCGCTCAAAGGCGAAGAAACTTCTGACCCCACTGGGGCCGCACTAGCCAGAGCCGCAGACCACCGGTTTGCCACTGCTGCTCCAGAGAGGGGGACCCTCCTCCTGTAAATGGATGACGAGACACTGAACCTAGGAAAGTGTAGTGGCCATAGCTGCTTTGGAACCCCCAGGTTGTTACTGTTTACTGCCACACCTTCAGACCCAGGAACAGGAAAATGTAATGACTATTGTGGAGCCTCCTTCAAGCTGCTGTGCCTACCCAGGAACTCAGGGCAAGCTCAAAAAGGATTTGTATGTCCTATAAGGTTGACTGGCCCCTTGGAAAGTTTAGTCTCCTGAAGCTCAAGATTGAGGAATACTGAAAAATAAAAACAAAAAAAAAAGGATTATTGTAAAAGTTTTTAAAGAAATAGCTATAGTAAAAGCTATAGTATTATACATGTAATATTATACATAGCTATAGTAATATACATATACATTCTTTCTGTAAAATGTAAAACTCTGTAAAACGTAACACTGTGCAGCCTAAAACATGGACCCCTTTGGCATGCCATTACTGTTTAAGTAAACATCTCATATTGTGAAAATCTGATATCCAATAGATATCAATAGATAAATTGATAGATGTAGATAGAACTACAGCCATTTGTGTGTACACATAGGGAGAGATAAGCTACAGCTATGTGTGTGTATAAGAATGTAATTAATATCTGTTGATGCATGCACATCACATTCACACTCTAGCTGCATAATAAAAAGCAGACTAGCAGAATAATATATCCCAATGTTTCCTCTGTACTTGCTGGCTATAACTGCTATATGCTGTCTGTATGAGACGTCTGTGACATATTCTGACATGTTGTCTTGGACTGTCAAAACCTTAGCTGAAAGAACAGCTTCAATTATGCATGCTTTCTAGGCTAGAAAAATCTGAAAATCTTTCTTCCCTTCATTTATAGCGTCTTCTCTATTATTAGAAGTGGCAGCAATCATTGGCTTACCAATAGAATATAAAGTGGTACTTATATATGGAGTGTTGGCTGTGTTTGGGAACTCTGTCTGGTTCAGTCTGTTTTTTGCAGCAATAAAATGGTTTTATAAAAATTAAATACATTATACATACAACAAGGAAATAAAAAATAGCTGCATGTTTAGGATCTTTAAGACCAAAAGTTATTGGCTGACATTTATTTAATTTATTAAATGTAGAAAATCCAATTAAATTGAAACAATCCATGAGGTTTTAAGAACTCAGGTGCTTTCTGTTGTCCTGCAGTGATCTGCATCTACTCCCTTCCCCACTTACCTTACTTGCTTATTTATGGTCCTATAAACACAGCCCAAACACATACGGTCCTATGAATGTTCTATAAACACAGCCCAAACATGAATTTAATAAAACTTCTTCACCTCTAATGTGGTGGCTGCATTGGTTTTCTTCCGTACGCATCTTGCTTTTTGCCTGTTATTGGCACAAGCACCACACTTCTGTCCTAGGTTGACAATGCTTACATACTGCACTTTATGGAGGAGCTATGTTGTCATCCTAGGCTGGTACCTCCTGATATGGACCATCAAACACCTCTCCTATACCATATCACAATACCATTAAGGAAGGACCTCTGCCATCCACAGAGATTACATTTCTACTGCATGCATCTTCTAACTGGCACTGAAGATGCTATAATTATGCAGATTTTTGATCTGGTATAGAAAGACAAGAGGAGGAACAGGAGATAACAGTATCCATATACTAGTTTATTCTAAAAACAATATATTGCAATGATTGGTAGAAATAGAAAATGGCTTGATTGGAGTACTGATTAATATTAACTGAAAAAAAAAAATAATGGAGAACAAATTATCTATTGGAAATTTTCTTAGAAATTAGGGCCTCCTCAATTGATTTTGGTCAGGAATGCCTGTTCTTGGTTCCATTATCAGTCACTCTGGAGTGATAGCTAACAATCATTACCCAATAGGAGTGCTTCCTGCATTTGTTACAGTAAATGGTGGGGTGAACTCTACCTCCACATGTCCGGGCCCGGCTCCGGGCCGATATCGGGCAAGAATCTGACGTGTGTACAGCGCCAGTTGTCCATCGTCTGAACGGCTGTCCTGGCGGATTCACGGACGATGGACGACTAACGATCCCAATGCAAAGGGAGAGAGCGTGCACCAGGGTGCCGCACCGTCTTTCTTTCCCTCCCCTCTCCATAGAGCAGAACAGTGCTGTACAGCACTCGTTCATGCATCGTGCAATATTAGTCGTTGGAAAGGATCGTGAATCGTGATCCTTTCCAACGACTTATTGCACATGTGTATGCAGCTTAATGGGTTGGCAGTTATTAGAAATCATTCCTAACTGAATGTCAGGTGTGTTGGTGGAACATTGCATGATGGTATCAGGAGATATTGATCACTTACCTGGTCGTGGACCCACTGACCAATGTACGACCTAATTTCTTCTCATCCTTTTTATGTTGTATGAAAGAATGATCTCACTATAGGTCCATTTTAGGTAAGATGTTCCCATTGTTCTAGAACTGCCACAATGTAAGGTTGTGTTCTAAAGTGTGACACTAAGGGCAAGAGCTGACATCATTGCAAATTTTTAATACAATTGTAAATATAAAAATCTATGTGATCCAAGTGATATGTATATATTTTATTGAAAAGATTTCCATTATGTAGTTCATCATATCTGTAGTAAACATTTTTTCTTTATTATCCACTATTATAAGGTTTATATTTTTATTTTAATTATATTTTGACACATTTGTCCTATAGGTTCCTTACTACATTATAGAACTTTTAGTAATATCAGTATTTTTTATTGTATGTCCTGATTGGAGGCTACAAATATGTCATGTCAATAACCATGAAAGATGGATGGCGATGGATTTCCCTACTGTAATTCACTGGCACGAGAAGCCAATATGTTTTAATTTCTCAAATAAATGATGTTTGTAGTAAAGAATGCCCGTGGGCATTGCATTGAATGTCCTGAGCACAAAGGTCACCATACACTTTTATATATACAGTTTTGACTTCATTACTGTAGCATTGTAAAGGGAGTATTACACCCAGGTTCTAAAGTCTTTAAAATATATAAAAAACAACAACAGCCCAGTCTTTCTGGATTAAACTAAACCATCCTGCATGGCTCGCAGATCCGATGAAATGGAGCCTCTCACAGCCAGGGACACCAGCAGGACATCCTGTTTCAGTTAAGAATGAGCCAACTTTCTCCCCCACCCAGCCATAAAACAAAGAAACCTGAGACATAATCTCAGACAGAGGAGACTGTTCAGGCAATGATTGTCACACTGGCAATATGCCAAGGTTAGTGTGCCAAACACACACACAAAAAAGGGAGCGAGGGACTGGGAACTACTGGAAAGCTGCTAAATAGAATCTACAGGCAGGCCATTAAATCTTTTCTCCCTCAACTTAAAACATCTGAATTGCCCACCATGTTTTAGATGTATGTGAGAATACTGTATATAAAGAAATGGCCTACAGCATTTGACACACAGGTTAACCAAACTCAAGGACATCTTGTTTAGGCTATCTAAAATATCCACAATACAGTTAAGAGCTCATGATCAAGGACTTAAGTAGCTAATAATGGCCCCCTTTTAAATTATAAATCTTAATCATTTCCCCTTTTTTTGTTTTTATAGTACATACAAACTTTTTTTAAGTTAACCTAATAACTTATTATTAAGATACTAAGGCATTTTGGTTTAAATCAGTTTTATGAAAATGTTTACAGAATGTAAACTGCACAATGTTTAAGAATACAAAAAACTAAGATAATACAATAATAAAGCCAGATAAAATACCATATCCGTCAAGACTGGGTTGTGTATGTCAAGGCAATGATGAACAATCAAGTCAAAGAAAGCATATAAACACCAAACACATAAGCCTGTATAAATCCACACTATAAACATCCCAAAAGCATTCCAAAAACAAAATGAGGAACTATAATATGGTGTTTAAAAGCATAACATTTCTAGGTGCAGAAAACCACAACTTTCAGAGGAGACGTAGTATGAATGCACCAATGTAGGCAAGGAAAGGGAAGGAAAAAGAAAGGGAGGGAGAAGATAGTGGGTAGGGTATGAAATATCACACGGGGACCCCCCCCCCCCATGCTCAGGACCACAGTAAATATCCAGACTATTAGGGCAGCATAGCTCAAAAGCATTGGGCAACCACAGAAGCCAACCAGGGAGACCATGTAGGAAAGAACTGGTCCATTTGGTTAAGATATTATTTTATTTTAACTTGTTTTAACATGTATTGTGAACAAGTACACTGCAACTTTTGATACTGTTTTAGAAATATTTAATCAATTCCAGTCCTAAGTGCCCAGAATATTTAGAGGCTCATTTGGGAGAGTTAATAGTCATGATCTTAAGCAGTGGGAAAATTAATAATCACCCCATTCATTCCACAACTGATGAATATGTATTCTTTAAGGAATACAAATATAATGCAAGTGTATATTATATGCAAGTCTAAGGGAATCTGACATTCCCTCCAACATTCGATGGTGGGAATCAACTACTGCCATTGAAACACATGGACCTGGAAGAATTCCAACAGGGAATGTTCAAAGGAATGTGAGATTACTTTTATTGTTTTATAAATAGAGCCCTAAGTATGCATCATTGATTTATCATCAAAATGTATGTATGATATCAATATGTGTTCAGTGTTTATTTGAGTAATCACATCGTGTTATATGGTGTTTCTAGAATATTTATTTGGTACTAAATAAATGAATAGCTTAAAGTACCATAAACAAAAAATGTTACAAAAGACAAGATGATGTAAAGGTCTAGTACACCTAAATACCATGTCTATGATACCAACTAAAAAAGTTGCAATTGTTTTCTCAAACAGTAGGATAGTACGGAGTATTTTACTGGTATTGATAATAAGGATGGGAGTTTTCAATATATTTCTTCACAACCATTACTATGTGATGAATTAGCATGTACAAATTACCTTTACATTTTGTAATCATCTCTTAGAAAATTGGTTCTGCAAATCAGTTCTTGAATAATTTGGTAAAGGATTTGGCAGATTTGGTACCACAGGACAACAACAAAGGCTCATTGCTACCACCTATGATTGAAGGAACCTGTTGAATTATAACCCTAAACCCATTATTGCCGGTGGCATAGCCTAATAGAGCAAGTCTCTAGGTTGAGTAAAAGTATACAAAGGTATCTGAAATTACTGCAGCCGGCTACCTTAAGATCTATATAACAACTGTTTTGCATTTAAAAATATTTACTAATTAAAAAAAAAAATGATCCCCAGGTATGGCAAGATGACAATGTTTCAGTTCAGGTAAAAAAAAACTGGTCTATAAAGGATTTGTTTAGCCACCACTCAATTTTATCCCCAAACCTCTGCCTCCAAATTATGTCTGAGCATTTCTTTTTTTTAATTTGTTCCTGCAGTAAGAAATATTATTTACTGAATGTGCTATTATCACCAGACTTGTTAAATTCTTACACTTACAGGAGGTGCTGTTGGGAGTCCAGTTACTACTGATGCAGGCACAACCCAAACTACATATTTTATGACCCTTTACCCTAGTCAGGGTATTAGGAACTGAGACAACATTGTTTTGTGTAAAAAAAACTAGGTGTATGCATGTGGACAAGGAGTTGCCAAAATAAGCAAAGTTAGACAATCTGAGAAGCATTTTTCTCCATTTGTGGCATTATAAAGGGTAACGCATAGGGTATTCTGTATGTATGATGTACCGTATTTTTTGGACTATAAGACGCTCTGGCCTATAAGACGCACCCAATTTTAAAGGAGAAAAACCTAGAAAAAAAAGATTCTGAACAAAATACTAAAAAATCACTCTGTGTCAATGTATCGCCTTCTAATCACTCTGTGTCAATGTATCCCCTTCTAATCACTCTGACACAGAGTGATCAGAAGGGGATACATTGACACAGAGTGATTAGAAGGGGATACATTGACACAATGTATCCCCTTCTGATCACCCTGTGCCAAAAAATCATACTCACCCGATACCGCGATCCCGCGGGCTTCTTCTTCTCCTCGCTCTCCTCCTGGCTGCAGCGCGTGTCTCCTCCTCCTCTGAGCGAGGAGAAGCCGACACGCATACCCCAGCGATCCCATAAGCAGGCTGATCCAGCCTGCTTACCGGATCGCGAGGGCACGTGTGCCGGCTTCTCCTCGCTCAGAGGAGGAGGAGGAGACACGCGCTGCAGCCGGGGAGGAGAGCCAGGAGAAGCCGGCACCCGTGCCCTCGCGATCCCGTAAGCAGGCTGATCCAGCCTGCTTATGAGATCGCGGGGGCACGGGTGTCGGCTTCTCCTGGCTCTCCTCCTGGCTGCAGCGCGTCTCCTCCTCTGAGAGAGGAGAAGCCGACATGCATGCCCCCGCGATCCCATAAGCAGGCTGGATCAGCCTGCTTATGGGATCGCGGGGGTATGCGTGTCGGCTTCTCCTCTCTCAGAGGAGGAGGAGACACGCGCTGCAGCCGGGAGGAGAGCGAGGAGAAGAAGCACGCAGCATCGCGGGATCGCGGTATCGGGTGAGTATGATTTTTTTTAATTATATTTAACATGTATTCGGTGTATAAGACGCACCCACTTTTCCCCCCCAGTTTTGGGGAAGAAAAAGTGCGTCTTATAGTCCGAAAAATACGGTACTTTAAATGTACTTTTCAAATTTTTCCCTGTCATATATTTTAAAGCAGGTTAGAATGTCTGAGCTTCAGAAGTTTTTTTTACAGATTTTTAACTATGTATAAGCAGCCATCAAATCCAATTTTGTAGATAGCAAATGGTCGTAAATGAGTAATGATGCAGCAAACGTTGCCACAACTCATGCGTTGACTTCAGATGTTTAAATTTGAAGTGGCCTTCACTTGCTTAACCACCAACCGATTTTCCACCTTACCACCCTGGTTCTTGATCTCCACACATTATTTCCTGATCTTTAGTTTTGTAAACATTTCCAAAGAGTTGGGAAGATTTTAACAGAAGGGGAAGCCTGCCCAAAACTCACAGAATCAACACCATAGAAAAATAAAATCAGAGTAAGCAAGTGAAAATGGCACTTTAAACTTTAATGCAGATAGGGTAAATGGTAGAGAAAATATACATTTTCATAGCATCACCATTTTATTTCAAATACTTCCTTTTTATATAACATTGATAATAACATTGCAAAATTATATAACAGTTTATTACGTACAGATAATGGGAGATTGGGAGTTTGTTGTGTTTGGGAAATAAGATCAAAGATTTTTCTTGTGCAACTGGACAAGACCACCAAATGTGTTTTATGTCCCCTGCACACGGGCAACCTCTGAAACACAACTCTCAAGATCCCAGAATGCTCGGGCAATCCTGATTGGTTCCAAGTACCACCAGTTTTAAAGTTCAGTTTAATTAGGCTTACAATGAGGGAGATCTTTGATAGGGTACGGGCTACTTCAATCCACTCCTCCAGCACCCATGATTGATGTAGATCCTTTTCCCAAGCTTTTATGCATGGTAGCTTGGAGGAGGGGGCCCGGAGGAATCTGCCAATGTTTTACAGATATTTCTAAAATTCATTTTGCAATAAGGGGGTTTACTTTGGGACATTTTAGAAGTTACGAATGAATGAAGCTGGGCATAACAAAAGTATTCAGAGGGGGCTAATTCCCTATTTTGAATTAGGAAATATAAACGTAATATTTTCCTACCGAAAATTAGATCTCCTACCCTGTTGAATCCATGGTCACCCTGCGATTTAAACTGATAGGGTGATAGACCCAGCCAGAACTCAGGGTTCTCCCAAAGCAAAGCAAGGGGCGTGTAAGGCAAGCTAATGTTCCTATAGTGTTTTATTCTGTCCCACACCGACAGAGAATATTGAATAGAGGGGCA
Organism: Pyxicephalus adspersus; assembly: GCF_032062135.1. Lineage (NCBI taxonomy): Eukaryota > Metazoa > Chordata > Amphibia > Anura > Pyxicephalidae > Pyxicephalus > Pyxicephalus adspersus. The sequence goes on from NC_092860.1 coordinate 43,334,747, forward strand.
TGTCATCCTAGATCTTTTACGAGAGGATACCCCCTCAATACATTTTCAATTTCAAGTACAGAGTTGGGTTGGGCTTCTATGTCTATCAATTGGGGTTTGTGGGATAGCAGCATGGAGCGGGAGAGTTGTGCAACCTGGGTAGCTCTGTGATAATGTCTAAAGTTAGGAACTCCTAGTCCTTCATGAGCCTTGGGGGCTAGCATTGTGGCATGGTTGATCCTGCTCCCTAGCATCACCATTTTCATTAAAGGAATCCTTCCTATTCATAAAATGTTGAAGTTACTCCATTTACACATAGGGTCTGATTTATCAAAGTTCTTTAAGACTAAAGAAGATAGAATATCATGGGAGAACATGGATGATCCACCAAACCTGGAATGGATCTAGTCCAGGATTACGAAATCCAATCCAGGTTTGTTGGATCACGCAGGTTCACCCATAATAGTCTATCGTTTCCAGTTGGGGAGAACTTTGATAAATCAGGCCCATTGTATTGAGGATATTTAATATTTTAAATATTCATAATTGTCAACATGACGGTACTGTACAAGTTGAAAAACAGGGTATTATCTTTTCAAATGTACTTTCAGCCCCTGTTAATAGAAGGTTAACTGGGGCCTAATGAAGATTATTAGAATAATTCAAGTGACTGAGAACAAATAGCATTGTCACGTTACATGTGTCAAGTACAATACATATTGTCAGGAACCTGTGATCAAAGAAAAATAGATTACTCATGCAACCTCTGACACAGTTCAGCTTGTATGCTTTTTACTGTGTAAATATTCTGTATTGTACTTATATATTCAACATTTACTCAGAGACTCTCATGGAAATCTGAACATGTTCAACATATTCATGCTCAAGTGAACCCGTGCCCATACTTCACACACTAAAACATACTCTGAACAAGCAGTAAAAGCACTTCAAAACAACTATCATTTACATTTACCTATGTAGCTAGAGGCATTGTAGAAAAATCCATCTACAAAGTTCCAAGTCACTGAAATATTTCCTATTTCTATTTCAGCATATTCATGGGAGCCTAACAGCCTGCTAATGTAAAAAACACATCAGGTGTTTGTAAACTGTTAGAAACCAGCTGAAATTCGCCTTAGTGTTTTGTGATTTTGATGATTATGTACTTCACAGCACAAGCTACTAAAGAGGTCTAGAGTATTTTTTAAGAGTACTGTAATATCCATAGTCTGTTTTATTACTGGCCTCGTCATTAGGGTGGATTTTATCCATTCCTATTTAATGTACAGCACTGTGTAATATGTTAGTACTGTACTGTTTATTAATAATCTATGTCCCTGTAACTTTCCATTAGAAAAATGGCATACAATTTAGAATCTATGTCAAGAAAGTAAATGGAATTATCTCTCATGGGGACATTGGCCCTGATCTAATAAAGCTCTCTAAGGCTGGACAGAATACACTTTCATCAGTGAAAATGGGTGCTCCTGGAATGGATCTGCTCCAGGATTCAAAACATTTGCTAGCAAATGACTTTCCAAAAATCTATTCCGGGTTTGCAGGATCACTCAGCTTCACTGATGAAAGTGTATCCTCTCCAGCCTTGGAGAGCTTTAATAAATCAAGCCCACTGACTGACACAATTGATAACAATTCTAATCCTATACGACCACTGAAAGTGTGAATAAAGCTTACCTAAACTCGGAATTTTCACTTAGACAACCCCTTTCTTTAGAGAAAAAATTCTGTTTGTGTTTTTTTAAATGCAACACCTTTTTAAAAAAAAAAAAAAAAAAAGGTGCAGCACTGCCCCCTTAATTCTCGATTGCCTAGGTGATCAAGAATGATTGGCAGTGCAGAGGTTCCCGGGATACCAATGCCATGCATCCCGTGAGGCGCTTGGCTGCAAGAATCTTGGGCATGCGCAGAAGGAGCCCTTTCATCGAAAAAGGAAACATTTTTTTTTCCCAATCTACGTCACCCAATTGTCGGGTGACGTAGGAAGTAGAACCAGGAAGAAGAGAGGAGAAGATGGTGGTGCCTGGCGCTCCCTCAGCGCCAGCCCGAAGACGGATACCAGGACGATGCGGGACCTGATGGAAGAAACCTCGGAACGACGGATCGACTGCTCTGCAGGATTGAAGGTAAGTGGGATTTTTTTTAGTTTTGGGTAGTTTTGGATTTACTTCCTCTTTAAATATCCTGTTGACCAAACAGGAAGTAAGTGGATATCTTTCCAATGTGAGGGAACATCCACCGAATAGATTTCCCCTCAACAACTGTAGGCAACCCAACAGTTTGGGTTAACCTTCACTTTAATTCCCCATGACATGGTGATTAAAATAAATAGAATGACTTTTCTTTTCTTTTCTGTGTAGCTGTTAAAAGTAATGCATTTATTTGTTTTCCCCTTGCAGTTTTAATATGCATAAAAATCCAGCAGACATCTACTAATATCAGCCTTCAAGAGTAAAAAGAAATTTATATATATATTTATTTTATATATATATAATTTATATATATATATATATATATATATATATATATATATATATATATATGTATTTATAATTTAGTATGGACAGACACAAGGAGAGCTGTATCAATTTTAAAAAGAAGGAATGTCTGTATTGTCAGAACAAGGAAGATATGATCAATGACACCTCACATGCACCAGATTTAACAGTTCTTTCTTTTAAAACATGTGAATATCTTTTCTGGTATATTACATTGCTTTGGATTCTTTATGATCTTCAAAGCTGAACAAGTTTAGAGCAGGGTTACTAGAAACATACAAAGCACCAGCTTGTTTTTTATAGAGAGTTTTAGTTTTCTGTGAACTATTTTACTGCATTGTTTTAATTAATTAAAAAGTATAATTTTTACAATTTACAATTTCAGTTTTTAATTATGTTGTGCTTGAGTGTAAAGGCATGATTAATATGTATTAAATAACTGTACTAATTTATTGAAACATAACATTGAGAATATTTTTTATTCAGCCCCAGTCTCAATAAACACATACTGTATACACTTTATTTACTTCAGGAATAACAATGTTGCTGAAATACAAAATGAAACAGGCATAGCTGACAGAAACCCACAATGAAAACACTCCAGATAGTTTTCAGCTGGAATGTTATAACCCTACTGTATTAACATTTGGGAATTATTACATTTCAGTATAACGTTTTATAATGTTATATTCTAATGTATTATAATATGTGGTTATGGGAAGTATAATCACGCTGGCACTATGAAGCCAGCTGAAAGGACCATGTAAGAATGAACATTATTAGGATCTGCATAATTAAAAAAGAAAAGTAGTAGATTTATATCAATGATCCGTATCTGTAGCACTCCTCCACTCTGACATAGTGTAACAGGTTAAAATATATAAATGTCCCATTATCTGCTATCCTGGGTGCATCCACTTTTTCAGGGTTTATTGGAAGGGAATCTTAAATTGGGCTCTGATCACTTTTGTTTTTTAATAGATTTAATTGGTAGATTAATTAAAGAGATGATTAAAGGTACAGTATACCCAAGAGTAAATATCATGGTCACTGAAACTTTCCTATCTTAAATTTCTTGATCAAAAATGTTGACTAGGGACAGATATGCCACTAGGCATGGTAGGCATTTACCTAGAGTTGTACAGGTGGTTGTACAGTGTACAGTGATTCACAGTGAGTCACCCCCAGGGGTGTAGTCACAAAAAAATAAGAAGGGGCATGGTATGTGCCCGCCCCACTACACCCCTGCCTGTGTCATTCAAAGGGGAAGACACTTCCCCCAGAGTAATGTCATGATACCAGAACCAGCCCATTCTTGCATCGCAGGTCTGAGCCTATGATGGGAGAGTGGGTGGGTTGTGTTCAGAGAGACATCCCGCACACCACCCGGACCCCAGTGGGGTCCTTCCCACTCCACAGAGGGGCAGACAGGCCAGAGCTGCAGACCACCAAAGACTTAACACGTGCCCACTCCTGAAAAAAGTGGGGGAACGGTGTTCCCACCCGTGCCCGCCCCACTACATCCCTGGTCACCCCTCATTCTACACACATTGGCCTTATTAGTCATGAGAAGACAGATTGGAAGACAGCCAACTTTACATTGGCTTCCAGAAGTTCAGGAAGTGCATTATTTGTTTTATAGGTTTGATAGGGGAGACAGAGTAGGTGGCAGTAGTAGTTAATAGTATCTAAATAATAGGTAGGTAAACAGGAAATGGTGTGACTTTCTGCTGCTATCAACCCCAGACAAAGGAAGGATCATTAGCTTTGGAGTGGCAGAGAAGGACTTCTCACAGGGTTTGGGAGGTACTAACTATGGCAGAGGAGAAACCCCATGGGCCAGTACCCCTGTGACAGGTAGATATCCCAGTGAAAAGCAAGTTTCCCAGCAGCAAGTACTCTAGTGACAGACAGGTACCCCAATACCAGGCATACCGTAACAAGCAAATTCCCCAGTAACAGACACTCCAGTGATAGGCAGGTCTCCAGTGAGCTGTATGCCAGTAAGCCCTGGTTACAGGTACCCCATTGAAAAGAAATTTCATTTTTCTTTTTTAGGTTATTTTTTTTCCTTCCAACAGAAATTTACCGGGGGTAGGGAATACACAAAAGGGTCAGGATTAGTGCAACATCTCTATTAGGACATTTAGGACATGGCATCTTGTAAGCAGGAAACCAATAGACAACGGATTCTAGATTAGTTAATAAATGATTAGCATTAAACAAACTATGGGCTTAAGCAAAGTCTAACTATGTTATGGACTTGCTTTATGATATACCCAAGGCCCTCGTATCATACCACGAGGTATAAAAATTTCAATTATACCATTTAATTGTGCAGGGGAGAGTGTGTATTGTAAATAAGGCATACATGTGTTAAAATTCATCATCATTGAGATGTTGGGTGGCCTCGGTCCTATCTATAAGCATTAAGGACTGCAAGTAAGTCATAAGTTGTGAGGTTGTGGGAGGGTGAGGTTCCAGCCAATTCTTTAAAATACATTTCTTGGCAGCCAGAAGACATCAATTTTCGAATTGTAAAGGTGAGGTAGTTTGGCAAGCAGTTTCATTTTACCAAGTACCCCAGTGGCAGGCAGATTCTAGTGACAGGCAGTCAGCTAATGTGTGTGTGAGATGATCATCCCCAGCATTAATTGCTGCTTCTAACCCAAGACTGTAGCATAATTTTGTTTGTATTTTTTAATAAGCAAAAAACAACTTTACATGGAGGAGTGACTGAGTTGCTAGGCTTTCTGCACCTCCTATAGGCTCCTAAGATGTAAATTCAGTCTTAATTTTGAATCTTTAGTAACTGTCCAAATACTACCATGACACTATGTGAACAGTCACTTTTAGGATAGGTGACCATGTATAAGCAATCATTTCTAGATTAAGACAAGGCACCTGATTTTCTTTTGTCGTATGTATATACTAGGTGCAAGAACTCTTTCTTGCATTGTCATAGAGGAACCTTCTCTCAACTCTCCCTGACTTTGCACTGTCAGGGAACCCTCAAACGTTCTTTAGCAGATTACCTGACCCAAAAATGCCCATTAGTAGCAGTAATAATTTTATATAATTCTACCTGGATGTACCCTCGACGAAAGAGAGATACCTTTGCAGAACCTCACTCACAAGGCCCCCAGATGCTATTTAAGCAAAGGCCAGACTAGAAGAGATTGACTTTTCTAGAAGCTTGCTCCAATTTTTTAACACCTTTATTTAGCACAAATCCATCACTAATTGGGGCAGACAAATATTCTTAACACAGTGATTGGCCTTCCCATTCTACTGGAAACACCCCCAGGGAAGCCAGTTTTAAAGAAGCACTCAGGTAAACTTGCCTTTAGTAAAATATATGGTTTGTCACCGATGACCTCTTCTTTCAAGAAGGCTTGCTTTCCTGTCCTGGTGGCCTCAATAATTTTACTGAGTTCAAACAGCTATAAACAGAACCTAAAAATCTGATCAAACTCAATGTCTATAGTACATACATACATTGGGTCAGTAATTCAGAAAAACAATTAGCCTTTGCAGAAACAAAAGTCATGATACCTCCATGTGTCTTTTGTGACAGATTTTTCTTAATAAAAACTTTACAAGTAAATATCCTGTATTAGCAGTATGGTATCTTTTACATTGGCTGCCTTGCTTCAATGCTTAAAAACTTCACAAGAAAGTGGCTTACCCTGATCTATGAAAGGCAGTTCAGTAGACAAACAGAATGAGCGAATTTGAACACTTTTTATCCACATCAAAGACCCCTTGCCACTCCTCTCCATAGCAGAATGATAAACTGCAACATAGTAAGTTAAACAGCCACAAAAGCCACAGGTGTGCACCACATGAGTAGGTGAAAATGCGATTCCGGGAAACAAGATGACAATTCAGCGCTCACATCGCATTCATCTTCCATTGTAGTAAAACATCTGTTCTAAATCAGGTTTGAATTTCCTGTTTAACAAGCACAGTTTACTCCATTATTATTGTCTTTTACCTATTCTTTGTATATGATTGCAAAACACTTCACTTGAAATGTATTATTAATGTTGACCTTCAAACTGTGAACTTTAGTAAATCAGAACAGTATATTATATACATTGCAATCATTAGGTATCTAACATGAAAAAGAAGTGCATTTCATGCATTATAATTATTTATAATGAAACATATATAGTACATGGTAATAAATATATAGTACAAACACTGATACATTAACTTCAGAATATGAAAAGTTGGGTTGACTGAAGTACAGGAATGTATTTTCTCCAAACAGTTTTCATATTTTCACCTTTTGTGAATTGTACTTGCTGGGCTTACAAGTTTATTGGACCTGAACCTGATACTGCCGCAAAAATTCCTGCACTAGCAAAAATAGGATTTTTATGGTAAAATTCTAATCATAATGAAAAAATTTATAGATATGACACATTAATCCACAGCCTGAAAGATCCAAACAGTAATGAAAGTTCAGTTCACATTTACTGTTTCTTGATTTATCATTTCATTCTCCTATACTCACAAAGGTACACTTCAGAAAAAAATAAGCAGCATTATAGGTAATGGTAAAAATCCACCAAAGGCTTATATTCATCAAACTCCAATAGCACTTAAAGTGTGCAAAACAACACTTGAAATAGATCTTAATCCTAGCTAAGTATTTAAAATGATTAAAAACCACAATTATGAATATATTTAAAATAATAAATATATGAAATATAAGAATGGTATAGCACATATAAAACCTTACTGAGTTTAGCTTTAACACAAACATGAAATATGTGCATTTTAGGCCAAAAATTTACTTATGACTTGAAAACATTATATATTTTTGAAAGTAGCTTCTAACATCCTGAAAAAAAAAGTTGTCATTTAAAGATGTTTGTGCATATTAAGTTGTGCGGATGATTCCTACATCATCAAGAATGCTACATGCTTTTTCCCCTCTTTTCTTTATTGGCAAACCAGATTCCAAATGACCTTTTATAGATAAGAGAGGGGGCACACATGCTACCTGTCCCATTTCCTAAGCAAGAAAATTCCAATTCATAATGGAAATTTCAACATGTTTCAGATATGTTTGATGCATGTATAACTTAATCCTAAATCCAAATGTAAAAGTGCTTAATGGAAATGTAATAATTAATTTTTATTTAAAAGGGGTGTTTATACAGCTAAAGTCATTAACATGCTTTGTCAAATCCTTTTACCCTTTGTTTAACTATAGAAGTTAATAAGTAAACCTTTTCTTACAAGACCTAATTGTCTTTTTTCTACTTGTATGTTTACACTTTGACCTCCGAGAGCAAACTCTACCCTGCAATGACCAATGAATTACCCTTGACCCACAGGAGCTGATCTCATTCATTTCATTCATTTCTATCACCTGGGCACAAAGTAGCATAATATGAGCAATATTGAGCAATCACCACTTAGCTTTCTCAGTTCAACTAGCTCAACTCAAGTTTGTATTGTGTTATTCAGCTTGTTCAAGTCAAGCCTTTTCTGACTGTAGGGAAAGTGAAAAACTTCACTTTATGATCTGAAATATGAACTACAGGTATATTTTTATTACCATTTAACATGATTACTGAGGTGTGTAGAATCTGAGATGTAGCTCCTAGAATTTTTACAATTGCTCTTGACCATTGCACTGTCTGACCTAGGGGTGAATTTGCTAAGATGTCAACTTCCTGGAAACCTGGTGACTTTCTTAATAATCTTTCTCACTGTAGACTGATTGTATGGAAATTCCATTGTTTGGAAATGTCCTTTTAACTTACGAAAGATTGATGGGCAGCAACCATTGCTTAAGAAGATTGCTGGTGTTTTTCTTCATGGCATTTCATTAATACACACCTGAATGCCACAGCGCAAAAACTGCCAAAACTTCTGCAAAATGTCAAAATTTAACCAAGTTTATTCCATTCATTTGCTTCTGAATTTCAACATAGTCTTTGTTAAATAGGTTCAGCAATTTTATGATTCAAAAGAATGAGGTCAGTTGACTACCTTATTATACTGAATCACCAGGTTGTTCCATAGGTTGATTTTTTTTCTTTACTGATGGCACTGCATATTTATAGAGGACAATGTTAGGATTCATTAGTCTCCAAGATTGGAGAAGATACAGTTTCATCAATGAACCTGGGTGATGCAACAGACTTGGAATGGATTTGGCCCAGAATTAAAAACATTTGCAACAAATAGCAAATGACTTTCAGGAAATCAATTTCAGGTTTGCTGGATCACCCAGCTTCACTGATGAAAGTGTATCTTCTCCAGCCTTGTAGAGCTTTTAATAAATCAGGCCCATAGATTGAGCCCAGATCCTTTACTCTTTCTTTGGGATGTGCTGGAGAAGACTTTATGTAGCAGCCCAACTGTTCTGTGTTAAAATAATGCAACTCTGGAAGAAAATAAATGTGACATTGCAAAAGCTTAATAAAACAATACTATGGCAAACATGTGTTCTAATCAAAGCTAAAGATGGTCAAGGAAAAAAAGAGATATATTAGAATGTGGGATTTTTTTTTTTTTTGCCAGGCAGAGTAGATTATTTTTTCACGGTTGATAGGTTTATAACTGCAGCTTAACAAAGCCACTGGTATTTAAACAATATGTGTTTTGTGTAGTAAAATATGATGCTTATTCTGCAAAAAAAAATGAAATGAAGATTAACAGTGATTTATTCCTAAACTCCTATAGAATGCACTCCTATGTTTTGTATGTCAAAATAACAGATGACTTTTATGCCATTTCTAAATGGAGCTGTACTGTTCTTACTGTAATGACATCAGCTGTACTTATAAACTCTCTCAGATGGAATTGTGGGTGGCAGTAAGTATCAAGGCGGAATACAAATTAGCCTGTGAAAAATGGCATCAAGTTAGGTAAAGAACAAAAGCAAATGTACTTCAAAGGGCCAGAACCAAGAAGAGCCTCAGTTTATTTTCTGCATAAGTATTTTAACAGGATTGGGTAAACAGGTGACAGTGCATACAGTGATTGGGTTTCCCTTTTCTTCTCCATTTGCATTACACTGGAGAGGCTTTTGGGGGAAAAAAATCTTGATCAAAAACCTCTATTTCTTTGATACTGGGTTGTGCCATGACTGCTGCTCACAGCACATTGTTTCTGCTTATATTTCTCAGCAGTTCATTGAGGCGTGAGAGCTCCCTGTGCCCTCTGTCTGGCGCAGCTTACTACAAAACACACACCGCCAAATAAAAAGAATAAAGAATTAGGGGTGAAAAAAAAAATCACTTCGAGCAAAACTCTGTTGGGTTGTTATACATAAATTTAGGCCAGTGATTCCTCAAAGATTAGAAGCCCACTCTGGTTTCTCATTGCTTATTATATTTCACACTGTTTCTGTTTGGTCACTCATGTGTGGCTGTCCTGTGAAGGGCTCGTGAACTAGCAAGCAGGCACTCTTTTCTAGCATAATCTTATAAATGTACATAAAAGAAAGGGAAGGCTAACAAGATTTTTTTTCCTTTTCACACTGTGATACCACATATTTATGGTTAATTGCACCATACAGAGAGAGAGAGTTAATGAAGAGCCACAACAGGGAATAGGTGGTAGCCGTGTGATGCAGAAATCAGGGTGTTAGAGCAATGGAAAAAATGTGTTAGGACAAACTATTTAATGAAAGATCCATTCTACATTTAAAAGGTATAGGATTCTAAAGCTGACATGGCAACTTTTGGGCTATTTTAACAACTTTTAATTAATAAAAAATCTACTTAAATGCCTGAAATAAAGCAACCTACTACCCACAATGTTAATCCACCATCTGAATTTGATTTATCCAACTGGGCTTCAAATGAAAACATTTTAAATATGTACATTATACAACAGTGTAAATACAGGTTTTTAAAAATAAAAGTGCACAACCAGAAAAGACTATGGAATTTTTGATAAAAGTGATCTGACTATTCTGTCTAGCTCAATTAATGCAATTTTGATTCCACCTCCATGAGTTCAGCTGCTTGCAGTTCTGAAAAAAAATGTATTTAAGAGTAAGAGTACAATCCCTCTTTTAAAATGATTTTATAGTTGGCTTGGAACTTTGGAAAGCTGCCATTTTGAACTGTCTTCAATATCCAGACAAAGTGGAATTGAGAAATGAATTTGAAAATATTTGAAACATAGGTTTAAAGGGTAAATATTACTATCTGATCACCTATATGCCCCCATTGTGTGATTGGACACTAAAGGAACAGTAGAAGACTGACCAGATGGGGATCCTGCTGACTGGAAGGGAAAATAGACTGAAAAGAGGGATAACTCTTTCACCCGATCTCGCGCCTTGGACGGGTGACGTAGGATGAAGAACCCGGAAAAAAAGATGAAGATAATGGCGCCCAGAGCGCCGGCTCTGGGACAGATGTGGGGACGATGCGGGACCAGATGCCGGACACCCCCGGATTGATCAGACTGCCCTGCGGGATTGAAGGTAAGTGTGTTTTGTTTTTGTTTTTTTGAGTATAGTTCCTCTTTATGTATGTTGTGTATATATGTGTATATATATATATATATATATGTATGTATATTTATATATATATATATATATATATATATATATATATATAGCAGTGCTAAAATGTTAACCCTTGCCTCCACAACAAAATACATGTTTTCAGTTTGTGGGTGCATTTGTTCAGGTAAGGGCATTTATATATTATTGTCACACTTACCTGTTCCTCACCAAAGCACAGACATCTCTCTCCTGCGCATGTGGGCAGTTCTGACCCTGGGCGTGCCTCTTTTTCTGGGCTTTATCGACTCCGTCCATGCTGCTGGCCAATCAGAAAGTAGCCTCTTAACTAGCTCTGGCTATTTAGCTAGCTCACAGACTGTATTCTGTGTTTGTGCAACAAGTCTTTACTAGTGTCGAGTCTCCTAGTTCTGTAAACTGGTTCCTGTACAACTGCTGCTTAATCCAGTGTTTCCTGTGTCCAGCTCCTGTGTTAACCCCTCGTTGTCCAGTCTGTTGGTTCCCAGCCAACTTCCCTGTGCTGTTCCTGTGTTCTTGTCTGTCTGTGGATATCCCTGCATCACCTGTACCTCCTGCTGTCCAGTGTCTCCTGTGTTCCCTGTGCCTGCAGTGGCCCCTGTGTCAGTGCTGTCTGTCTCCTGGATCCCTAGCGTGTGATCTGACCTCTCTTGCTTGCTGCCTGTCTCAACCCCGGCTTTCCTTGACTATCCTTCTGCTTAGTGATTTGGTACTGTGCTTGCCCACCTTGGTGTGCCCAAGGACCGCAACCTGGCCTTAACCAACAGCGCAACATCCTCACCATCAGAGACTCTGGAGAAAACCTGGTTACTGCTTAGACTCTGCGCCTTGGCCCTTCTCAGTGCTCGCACCAACTCCATACACCTACTAGCGGTCCTGTCTCTCTGTGTGTGACAATTATTTTATATTTTAGCAGGGAAGGAGCAGATATTACATATTTTGGGCAACCTTAGTATTGTAATAACACCCACAGATTTTAGTTAAATGTTTTAGCAGTCAATGGTGATCTTGGTGGTAGCTGCAAACAAAAAGTTTGTTTTTCCTTTTTATCTGGTTCCATCATATTTTTTACATCTTTGTTCCTTTATTTTCATTGCAGCAGCAGGGCTGGATAAATGCAGAGTGCACCTGTATCAGTCTCATGTATACATCTATAATAACAAATTAATTAAATAAAGCACATTTTCTGTATTTTGACACGTTCCCTAGTCTTGGAAAAAGAAATATCATAAAAAGGCATCATCCAAAGTAAGATGCAGATTCAGCTGGTTTGTGCAATGCTGTTGGTAGGTGCATAACAGCCTGCCATTTTAACCATGGCTCCCTGACCTTGTACATGCCACATCTGCCTGAATTTGCATTGCACGGCTATTATCCTAATAGATACAGATTGTTGCTTAATAAAATTGTTAACAGACTATTTTTTGTTACTAGCATTTTGTTGCTAGCAAGCCTTCAGAGCTATTCACAACAATGAAATGTTAATGGATGCCTCCTTAATGGCTGTAAATATATTGCGTTAGTTGTCATCGCATTCATTCAAGTTTATGAAAGGTAGAGTCAAGTTTTATACCTGACCTAGAGGTCAATTTTATTGATTCTGTAGTTTTAATGGGAGATATTTCTGTTTTACATGACTCTATTTTGAATAATTGGTGAACAGGATACAACAATATATAAACTTTCTAATGTAATACTAAATGTACAGGCATACCCGTTTATGGCATCAATAAAACATGACCATGGTTGTCTTATAGCATTTAAACCTCTACAAATTGGTAGGAGAGGCCCTCTGACCTCAGTATAAAAGGTGAATTCAGTTCATACATGAGGCAGATGAAAAAGAGAGCAGCAGAATTGTATAGACAAAGTTCCCTCCGATGGCCGCAACCCTACAAGTTACTTGTTAACACCTTGGGATCCAAGGAAGCAAATGAAAGCAGCAAGAACAGCATATGTGTATTACAATGTCCTCTCTCATGTGTCCAGCCAAGGGTAGAAAATAAGTCAGCTCTCATAAAAAACTTGCTTTTCAGAGCCATTGGGAGCTCGCTAATGCTAAATCTTAGTAGCTTGTTAAACTGTACAGAGTAAAGAAAAAAAGATTAAAGAAAGAATACAATCCATGTGAAGAAATGGCTGTGACTCCAAAGAAATAGATGATCTAAAGGAAGGAAGAGATTCCCTTTAATCTACAGACTCTCCATGCAATGCAAATGATCCCACATGCAGCTGGCATTGGCAGCCAGCCATCCTTCTGCCTATGAATAAAGTCAAAAGAACAAGCCCTTAAGCATAGACCTTAGAGAGGGAAAAAAGCAACAGAATAGACATTATGGTTAACGTTTTCTACTAGTAATGCTAATAATATTTTCAATATCTAGGAAATGGTAATAATGGCAGTAAATGTTTTAATGTAAGCCTGTCGTGCAGCTGGTTATGATAATTTAAAATTAATAAAACATGCATATATTTTCAGTGAAGATATTTATTGTTTTGGGCACATGTGGGTATTTTCCTTGTCCCACCCCCTCTCACCTCCAAAACCTCCCTATTAATCAAACTGCTGCCCATCCCAATAAAGATCCAATTAGAAGGCTTGGGAGGTGGGTAGGATATAGGTGCAATTTGTTGTTGATAGGAAAGGTCAAGATTCGCCTGTAGCTTTTGCTTTCTGTATCCTTGGAACTACTGATCGGTGATTTACACGGTTTTGTGAGATTTACTTTAAATCTTAAGAGCTTTAAAGACTTTAAAAAAAAACTCTGAAGCATTTCTAGGCTATAAAAAGCGACCATTCTGAAAGTTCATCAGCTGTTGACTGCAAGGGGTATATGTAAAATATTATATGTAATTTATCATATATTATTTGATAAAATATTAAATGTGATTTGTCAACTTTGGCAGAAGTTTTTTAAATAAAGTAAAAGTTTAGTGAGAATTTACATAAGCAAAACATATACTTACTAGTTTTTCAAAATGTAATTTAATTACAAATTAAAATGTAATTTGTTATTAATTATAATATAATTTTAATTTATATTGTAAGCACTGAGCAATAAGATGTAAATATTTCTGGGGCAGCCTATGGCATTCAACATTTTTTGTCAATGTAAAAAAAAAGACTTTTGTTCATTAACCAAGAAGAACCCCCCTCACACTGTATGCAATAACTGCTTTTACTTTATTTAAATAGGCGTCTGTGTGGGCTACAGATCCTTTAATGCTAGTCTCATCTCATTATACAGACTCAAATAGAAACCTGTCTTGAAAAACTGGCATATTTCCTGCAGCTTGAAAATACAGCTGAAACTTTTTCCAGTGGCTATGTTAGCATGTCTGCCAATAAGTTGGATAATAATCACAATCTCATTAATGCTCATGAATATTAATACCTAGCTGGAAATTAAACACCTTAATGCCCTGAAGAAAAAGCTTTTTTTTGTATTTTTATTTTGGATATTTGTTTAGTGTTTATGATTTTAAAAGTGACATAGAAGCATTTTATACTGCTAATAGTTCTGCAACAGTTGTTTTATACAAACACATTGCATTTCATTCCTTTGAGTTTTTAAAAACTAAAAACTATCTTGTTGACAAAATTTATTTTCTTGAGTACTGTGTTTTTACTGTATCGTAAAATGTTGGACTACTACAGTGGACCTGCGGCATTTCTTGTAAATGAATCCTCAGTACGTCCTATTGTCCCTTCCAGATTTCTAAAAGCCCATAGTCAGTAGGTCATCTCGTATGGATTAAATACATTAGTAGACACTACAGTAATTATAGGAAGCCTTTAAAGATAGAATGTCTTTTCCCTAGCACCTAACTCCTAGTAACTAAGCTTATTGTCTGCTGCTCCTAGGCCATACCATGCTATGTTAACTGTAAAGCCTGGAAAAGCTGGTCTTTCATGAGAGCTTTTCAAATGGAGAGAAAGATTCATGGAATGAAAAAAAAAATAATGTCAAGATAATTTCATGGCACACACAGATCTGACATTGCTCCCTTTCTTGCAGGGAGCTGTCAGTTTTCACCATGCTAAAAATTTCTACAGTTGGTCTTACAGAAGGGATTAGTTCATCAAGAGGTGGTGGAGCTTAGCACTGTCTGCTACCCCAGGAAGTTTCATCTCATTGCTATGACGACTTGTTCCCCACTGGGATGTTTCGTTCATAAGGCTGCTAATTTACTCAGAACAAGACATCTTAATAGGAACCTCCAGAAAACCATTCTCAATGGTCATTGAACATTATTTTGTAGGTGTATTTATTCCATTTCCATAATGCATATATGTATATTACTGAAAGCTAAACATTGGAACACACACAAGAGTTAGCATATAAACTTTACATTTTTACTGTTGGTATGGTATTACCTTATTTAAATGTATCTATTACTTAGATAGAGAATAGAGAATATAAATTCCTTGGTATATATTTGCCTTTCCTAGATAATTGTTTTTAAATCTTTTTACTATGGATTTTCAAAATAAGACAATGCATAAAAAGACAAGGAAACGCAACATGTACAACAACAAATATTAAGAACAATACAAATTGATCCAACATACAAAGAACAAAAATAAAATACAATATTTACATACAACAAGACTAACACAACTGTAAATATATCTAAATGATTGCTCATAGGGCTACAGAATTCATTGTCAACTGTTTCATTGTTTTGTAGTCTTATAAGTGTTTCATATGAAAATGTTATATTTGTTCCTTGCAGCAGGTCATGCACTAGAAGTTCCTCCACCATTTTTGTACTGTACTGCTATGTTACGAAGAGCCTGAAGAACTAGTCAAATTTGATAACAGACAGTACATGCTAACACGCACACACAGTTGATTAGAGGAACAACCTATATCTCATGTAGGTTTTTTTTTGGTCCAGTATAGATTTATAGTTAGGGACAGCAATTAAGAAAAAAAAATTATTTGCCTCTATGGTTTTTTGAAAAAAAAAAAGTTTTTAACATATAATTTAAATTATTTCTTTGTAAACTTTAAAAATAATAAATGAATGGTCATAACCCATTTTATTTTTAAAATGGAACATTTAAAAAGTTAAAATAGAAAATGAGAAAGATTTGGCAATACATATAATCAGAAATCATGACCTATCCATCTTCATTAAAAGTAGGAGCCATACATTGATAACAGGACCCTATTCTGTATCTTAGTACCATGTTTGCCTATTAATTATTTTGCTTGCTGTTCCAAGGTCAGTGATAATTGAAAGATGACTTGTTCTCTAGAAGGATATAGGGGAGGATACAAAAATTAGTATTTTAATATTTTTGTACCTGCTATCAGTGGAGATAGGGAGTGACCTAGGAAGAGGACTTTGGTGCTGGATGTGCATGCTGGAAAATAGAGCAACTGTGGGTGGCTACACTGAGAACAATGTCGCCGCTCTAGAGAAAAAAGGCAGGGCATTAAATCTTACAGGCTGGTCTTAAACACGAGAGGGAACAAGTCAACAAGATATGCTGCTGCTTTTTTCTTACTGATGGCTTTAAAAGTTTAGGGCTGCAGAGGCTTAATGATAATTGTTAATCTTTTGTTAAATTGATAAAAGTGCAGTTAGTCTCTTAAACATTTTCAGTTATTCAAATTTATATTCTAGGAAGGATAGATTGTAAAACAAATATTTCGATTTTTTGAGGATGAGATCAGACACAGTGTGATTGTGTTTGTTTATGTGTTACAGAATAAAAATATATGTTTAATATATATATATATATATATATATATATATATATATATTCTATTTAAATATTTTCAACTTTCCCCCAAAATATACAAAATGTACATTTTCAGCCAAAATGTACAAATACAAATGTTTTACTGTTATTCTGATAATAATGAAGCTAATATCTATAGATTGCGATGAATTTTTAAAAACAATATAACATTAAATACCGTTTAAGATATATCAGATTTTTAGGACATCTGTAGAGATAACTTCCATTTATCTTTGAAGCAAACATATTTTTGGTTTTTACAGCTAAATGTTCACAGGCTGCTCCAATTTAGTGCAGAAAGATAAGGAGCAGAATTCTTCTCAGATGTATGTGTAGATGAAAGTAATGGTCTGTGAGTACCAGCTGCTTCATTTCAGCTGAAATCCAAATAAAGCACGTTGATTGTCACCTATTGATGGACACAACATGTTGTTTAAATGTCTGTGGTTTTTGTTTGAATTACGGAGAGAAAATGCTTCTTTTTTCGTTATAAATGGGTTTCCAACAAGAGAAAATGGTGACCTCTGTAAACCATCGGAAAGATAAAGAACTATTTGCAGGAGTGGCTTTGCCAAGGTCTATGCTGTATTTACTTTATCTTGATGTGGCCATTGTTACTTGAGTATGGAAACACAATGAATATGATTAACATACGCCTTTTTACCCTATTTCACTTTTCTGGGTGATTGATTACCAGAAAAATATACAAACACAACTGCATGTCACTTTAAACTGTGATAAATTTGCCTTTACTCATATCACACCCACCTTTTTAAAGGCCAACTTAATACAAATACATTTTAGCAGTTTATTGCAGCTTAACAGCTGACCCTCATATTGTTGTTCTATTCCAGAGCGGCTTAGTGGGAGGCGACGCTGTCCTAGACAACTGTGAATAGAACCATGGTTCCAACTTCATAAGAGGCTGTAATGGCACCCCAACTTAATGGGCCTAATCCTTAAAAAAGGATACACTTTCATCAGTGAAGCTGGGTGATCCAGCAAACCTGGAATGGATTTCTTCAAAGCCATTTGTTATTTGCTAGCAAGTTATTTGAATCCTTAACCAGATCCATGCCAGGTTTTATGGATCAGGTGTACAATAACTTTTTATACTATTATTTTAGGAGTATGGGTGCCCACCTAAAATTATGCAATGTATCCCTAGTCTGTGTTTGGGGCAAACTAATATTTTAAACTTTACATTTTGCTTAGGTGATATTTATTTGAAAGATTTTTTTTCTAATATATTTTGAGGGTGTGTTTTATAAGAACAGTGTTTTCAGGGTAGTATAGTTTAACGAAGTATTCTTTGTGTTTTTTCTTTTTTATTTATTTTTTTAATTGTAAAGTATTGGTTGTTCTGGTTTTAAAGGCAGCATGTTCTATGTTTACAAAGTGCTTACCAATATAACGAATTAGGCCAATTAGAAACAATAGATTTCACTTGTTATTGTATTCAGCCAACACTGCACAACACAGCCTACATGTTGTGAATGAGTCTTTGATAAAATTCTGCTAGTTTTTATTGGCTGGCACAGTATTTATCCATTGAAAACTTATAAACATAGCACACTGCAGTTACAATAGTGCTATCTTATGTAAAACCTTAAAGGATAGATGTATTTTGAAATCCTAAATATGTGGAAGGGAAATCTGCATCTCAGTTCCATAATTACAGGTAAAAGAAGCCATCAGGAGATTGCCAGTCTTATAAACAAAAAAGCAGATTGTGCAATTTGAATTTGAGTAGGAATGCCTTGCATGCATTTCTAATTACCAGATATAAAGGTGATTTGTATGTTTTCTCATATTCCATTATAAATGTACAGTCACATGTGCCATGCATTTAACAGGCAACATAAGCCACTTGAATTTTTTGTTTTTTACCATACATTTACTGCATTATTTCTTTGGTAAACACATAATAGACAATAATATTCATTATTGTCAGTTCATCAATTGAAAAAGATGATTTTCATAGTTACCCTAGTTATAAAGGAATAATTGAATTAGTTCCTGCATGTTATTATTTACTAGCCTAGTAGTTTGTATTCATATTGTATGCTCCACACTGCAAAGAACTATTTTCCAAGGTAAATGGTTGTCTACAGAGACTAAGTTTTTTAGGGCTAAGACAGTGTTTCCAGTAGAAGCAATTGAACAAATCATTTTAGGTTATTCGTATTTCTGTTTCATTTTTACTATACAAAGGGGTATTAAACTATATTATTTATATTACTTGTCTGGTTAATCAGACATGTGGAAAAATGTAACAATCAAGCTGAGAAAAGCCATTGGGGGTTTTATGAGAGCAGGTAGGTAACCAATCTCTCCATGGTGAAATACAGACGTGCTGTCACTGCATTCAAATAAAGTCCTTCATAAACTCTTCTTTTTACTTCAATACAAGTAAAGGAGATCCAAGCAGATTAATGGTGTAAAGATATTGTATTTATTTTAGAAATTGTCTCATCAGATATGATATCATTGATTGTAAGTCTGTATTTAGTATTAGTAAGAAATGTATTCATATCAAGTTCTTTGGGTATTTAAATATTCATCACCTAAAATTTTAATAATTTTTAATTTCCAACAAATTAGATTAAAATGTTTTATCTTACAGACAGCACTTATTCTAGTCAAAGGTTTCCTTAGTGTATAGAGGTCAAGTAATGCCAAGAGTTTTCTTTGCCAGAAGTTGTTAATATGAGCTATTAAATTTGGTGTCTTTAGTGTGGGAAAGGCTTAATATACCATAGATCTTTGCTTTCAGTTACATCACTCATGCAAAGTATGAGGAAGGTCAAAGTGAAACATAATCCAGAGTGCATGTTATTGACACTATGGCGTGTATTTGTACATCCTGTCACTAACTCTGTAAGGAAGCAGCACAGCCTGAGAAGCTTGGTGAGAATCACAGATAAGTAATGAGGCGGTAGGAATGGAGGGGCTTTATTAAGAACATAGTGTGAAAGTGTTATTTCAGTCTGTCACAGTACAATGAAGCAGAGATACATGGCAAAGAGATCAGAACATAATCTAAGTAGCTGGTATTTTAAATACATTGGAACGTGAAAAGACCACAGAAGGCAATCATGCTGCTCTGTAAATTGGTTTCCATTTCATTATAGCAAGCCTAACGCTACTTTAAATGGAATGAAATGCTCCTCTTTGAAAGGACTAAAGTCTCCCATCAATTACTTGAGCTAGAATCAAATGTGAGCTTAGTTAAAGAAATGTATGTATGTATATTAGTACTTCAAGTCATTCAAATTTTAATAAAGTTGTCAGAATAAGCAGAAATCTCTCAATCAATGGATTTAAAGAAGGTTCGAAGTTCCAAGAATAATGGTAATTCAATTTCCAATGATTTGTTCTGTGCATCTGGTATTGTAATCAGAATATCACAGTAATGCATTTCCAGTTACTATGGTATTTCCAGTGAGAAAATTGCATATTGACTGCTATAACTTATACCAGCACATCATATATGTGTTTTAGAATACATTTGTTGTATCTAACAACGTTTCTGTTTTGTAAATGTTTACTCTTGCTCAGAAAGCGGACAAATGTGAAAGCTGATCCAAGGTTACATAGAATTAGCCATATGGAAACAATCCTTACAATACAGTTGTGTGTTTTTAATACATTTGTCAAATGTGACCATTGTGCTCACTTTACCCCTAAATAAGTTGGTAATACCAGTGAAAAGTATGAAGACCAAATAAGAACTGTCAGTGAATATGTCTGTGCATAACCCTATACATATCAATAGGAAATGATTACAGGAAGCTACTAACAATACTTTGTTTTACCTGTAGAACCAGATAGAAACCATTCTGAACAGGCAAGCTCTTAACATTTTCAAGTAATGATAGCAGTCACCTATTCACTCCTGCCCTACATAGGGCATAGCGAATGGGAGTGAATGTGGGAAGAACTGGGAAAAACTAGTGACAGTGGTAGTTACGTGACAAACAATCCAGGCCTTCAGACTTTAGTTTAATATTGTAATTGTTGGAACTGGAAAGCATAATCTGTGCTCTCAAAAGTTTTTAGATTTAAATGTCAAGTTTGTTTTTCTCGAGCTGATAGGGTTGTTTCCATTTTTTAGTGCATTTAGTGCATTTATAGATTTAAAATCTGCATCAGTGTCAAAAATGTTACGAATGCTCCGTTTGAAAGAACTAATGTGCTGCTTGATATGTTTGTAAAAAAATAAAAGTCAGAATGCCAATGCATTATAGATTTTCTTTCCAATATTTTTTTTTCCAGAATAAGAAGATGAGAAGATAATTTAACTTCACAATCATCAGAGTTAGTTCCTATAGATTTGAGACATTAAACAATCCCAGACATTCCCCATATTTTCAGCTATTGTGATTACATACAGATATATAAGATCCAGCACATGCCAAATAATAAATATCAAAGTAATTCAAAGTAAACAAATCATGCATTGATTCAAAAATGTTAAATATTTATGTAATTGGCTTGATATGACAGCACAATATGTTTTCCACTGATGTGTTAACAATACATGTTACATTATGGGGTATAGAGTATGTATTCAGTTTTAGAAAATGTCAACAAAAGTCGGGTTGGGACTCACAATGATGCAGGGGTGGCGTATTTCCTTTCTGTTATTGTGCCCTAGACTTTAAGCCTGCATACAATCCTCCATGTTTTGGGTTAGTCATCCCTAGTTACGCTGCTAGAGTTCCCCCAGAAAAAGGAGAGTTTTCAGAGCACCATTTTGACCACTGTAAGTTTTTTATGTTTAATCCACCAGAGTATATTACATATACCAAGTCCATCTAAGTGGAACATTTATATTTATTTTGACATAAATATGTCCTATTGGATGGTGTTTTGAGGTCTGATGAAATAGAATAATTCTAGAAAACACTTGGTGGATGTAGTGGGAATCCTGCAAAGATAAATTGCCCTTATTTTCTGAACTGCTTATTTTCCTTATGTCTTTCTCTACAGGCCTTTGTTGATAATTTGAGTTTCATATTCACCTCTGTCAACATATTTAGAGGTATGTTCTCACAATTGCGCCCATAGCTCAAATGATCAGTAAAGTAAAGAAAGTAACCCCAACCTAAATGATCCTGATTTAGCTGGATCAACACATGCCTCTTTTTAAATGATTCTCCGCCCTATTTTACAAACCCAATCACTTCCCCAACTAACTTCATATCTACCGTACAAAGCCTAGCTCTGGCCAAAAGCACTTAATACTTTTATCTCCTTTCCATTCTTACAATTACAGCTTATAATTCTATATGCATTGAATTATCCTTTTTAAATGCCAAATTCAAGATGGTTTTATGGTTTAGCATGATCACAATCATAAAGGTGACATTCCACCCTTAAAATTTTCTTGAGTGCCAATCCATTTTCCAGGTTGTACAAAACCAAACCAGCCGATATATCTGGAACCACAAAAAAAAATCATAGATTTTATCTCTACTGTTTACACATGTGCAATAGTTCTCTTTCGATATCGGCCCTGAGAATCTTGCGTGTGTACAGCGCTTGTCATCCATTGTCCTGGCAAATCCACAGACGATGGACGACGAAGGATCGTAATGAAAGTAAAGGGGAGAGAACGCAGCGGGGTGCCGCTCCGTCATTATCCCCTTCTCATAGAGCAGAATGGTGCTGTATGTACAGCACCGTTCATGCATCGTGCAGTCCTTAGTCGTTGGAAAGGATCGTGAAAGATCCTTTCCAACGACAATGATTGCACGTGTGTACGTGTGCCTAATTGGTAGACTGGGTATCTCTCATCTCTAAAAACACATTTTGGCTACCCATATTTGCCAAAATACAAAATGTCATACCAAACAGGAAATAAATCTGTAGATGTCTTGTTCAAAACAGGGTACAATATTGAACCCCTGTGTATTGACAAAGTACTATGGTCATACTCAAGGATAGGTTAAACTAATGTAAACCCAATCACTTTTTACTGTTTTTAAACTCTGGGACTGTAGGAAATATTCTAAAGAGCCCCTTTCACCTCACCACCTTATTATACTCTGCTTTTTCTCTAATGATCTTTCTTTTGTCAAAAATCAATGAATAAATTAAATCATTATATTGATTGTAAAAATGTCTATCCTGTATATCATCTGTATACTATCTGTTTTTTTCCATGTTAAGTGTGCTTGTCATTAATATTTTTTGTAACCTTTTAAAAATGAAAATAAAAAACAAAATCTATATTGTGGCAATTAAAGAATTAGTAGATGACATTAGAAGTACAATGGGTTTTACCCCTTCTGGGTTTTGTTCTACAAATTAGTGCACTCAAAAGCTAATAAATTGTATTTTTACTGTGGTCAAACTACTAATATCAACAACTTGAAAATCCTCTAACACCCCAGCCTCTGTGTGTTATTGAATAAAATCTGAAAGCTTGCAAAGACATACAATACTATTGCATTACAAGCTGAATTTCTTTAATTAAAAAAGGAATATACTTTAATACTTTAATGTGTGCCCTCCAGCAGCCTTTCCTTACCTAAATGGAGAATTTCCTAGTGGTTTACCCACTGAGAATCCACGGCTACACATAGTTGTCAATAGGACCATTATGCCAGAGACATTTACACAAGTGGTTGCAGTGGCACATGCAGCAACTCTTTGGAAGTGGACAGACAGTAAAAATACAACAAACACATATATCAACTTCTTTGGAGTTTTATTAGCATCTTGGAAGTACTGCAGACAGGAAATGGATCCTCTAATGACTTCCTGACCTCTTCCCCTTTAGCCAGCATTTACAAGGTGGTGTGAACTTGATAAACCACTGTATAAGCACTGGGGAAACACAGAATAAATGCTAAAAAAAATGCTGAGAAAATGCTGGCTGTTCTGCCAGTGTTGCAACTGAACAAATAATTACAGCTGAAGGAACATCAATTTAAAATGTGTAAATTTGCTTCATCTAAGACCATCACTTTAATTTAGGAAGAGCTCTTTTAAAATCAATTTTAGCAAAACACTCAATTTGCATTTAGTACATTATTCTTAAGAGGTCTTTTTATTAAGGTTTTTCCTAAATATGAATTAGGTGAGTTTTTGTGTATTAAATGTCTTTCATTTTTGAAGTTTACATTGCATTTTATTGCATACTGCAGTTGTCTAGGAAAACCCACCTGTCATATTCTGATGATTTGCTTACTTATGCTTATTAATATATTCATTATGACTCTGACTGTCTGGTATTTCATGCAAACTTTATTTTACAAAAACGGCTTACAAAAATAAACACTGGAGAGTTTGTAGGATAAGCCTGCTTGGTTACATTTCAGCATATTCCTAGGCAATGGGGGATGTTTCATTCATTTATTTTTGTAGACTGTAAAATAAAAAAGGAATTAAGAATGTATGCTTTGCATTCTGCTTCAGTACTTATATAAATATTTGATAGCGGTGCTGATTAGTATTCCTATGACAATAAATAACTCTGCGCTAAATGCTTAAAAAGTGTTTGTTATCATTTGGTTAAAATAAAAACATATTTCAGAAAAAAAGCCCAAATACCAACACAGTGATAGCAAGTAACTAAAACCAATCAATGGGCTGCTTCTCACAACAAACAACTTTTTGAATTTGGATAGTCTCAGAAGTGTCTTGCACTGATTCCAAATGCAAGCATAATGCACCTTAAAGCAATTTATAGTGTTTATTTATTTCATTGACACAGGACCTAAATGGTCAGGCTCCAGGATTTGTCCTCTCATCACTTCTTTGAACTTTCTGTCTCTGTCCAACAATGCAATGCCTGATGTCTGACCCATTGACAAACTTTGATATTGTCACTATAAGGGGCAAGCGCCTTTGGGCAATGTGTTGGTAATTTTTACGTCCTACCTGGTCTTTGTGATTGTCTGAAGACTGGCAGAAGGGAACCCTCTTTTTCCAGGCTCCGGCAACAAGGACAGCTCAGTGGTGCCAATAATAACGTCACAGTGGATGTAGAGTTATGGACATGGTAAGTACAAGAAAAAAGAAAAAACAGAACAAGACAGGCAAAAAAGAAAGAGGAATAGACTTTAAGCCTTAAAGTCTTACTCAGGTTCCAGATTTTACTTTTAACATCAAATAATGAGTCAAAACAAATCCAGGTCATAATTCATCAATTCCAAAAAAATTCATGCTGGGACAATTGTAAGAAATGTGTCAGGTTCACTGCACATACCTGTGAGTCTAAATATTCTAAATTTGTATTTTGACCTCAGATGGTTTTTGTTTAATCTGTTATTACTAGTAGAACATTAGTACAGGCAAAGACAAATATACAATACTTAAGCTTAGGAATTCTTGTCTTTGTTAGGGAGTAGATGTGAAAATACACAACATTTGATGTGATTTTATCATTCTAGATCCTTTAACAGTGTGAGAAGACAAATGTAAGAAGGTCAAGGGTTGCAACAAGTTTGTCTGCTGTTTAAACTCTAGAAAGTTTACCAAGATTTATGTCTTTTTTAGAAGGTTCATCAACTTGATTTTATATTGCTCTTTTATTATCTACACTTTTTCATCTGTGTGATTCACATTAAATATAAGCAGGGATTCCCTTGGGAAAGTAAGGTCACATGTCTTCTATTTGACATATTTTTTTTCTTCTTCAGACTAGCTTTCATGTTACGCATGATTAATCTGTCATTCAGATATGTCCTGTCTGGATATTATGTGAGTCATTAGATTTTTGCTACTTTGCTGCAGTGAAATAAATCATCCAAACGGTTTAAGTTTTTATGGCACAGGGAAAGCAAATGTGGCCACAAAAATTATACCAGGCATATCTTCATTTTTATTACTTGAATTCATCATATCTTCTATTGTGTGTTGTTCAAGCTAAATATATCAATATTAGAATTTTATTATGGTAAAACTGAAGAAAAAAAACACACTTGTCACAGTGTTTAGGGATTTTTTTTTAATCTTCCAAATAAATTATGGTGTCTGGTCAGTGAAAAACAGCTCTGCCACTGCCATCACCATAATTTGAAAATTTCCCTTTCAAATTATTTTAAGGTTTGGAAAAGGGAAATTCTAGTCTAGTGGAGTTCTAGTAAGATAGATGGTCTCTTCACTCATACCCACGTTCTTTAAAATATTTACCTTCTTGTGAACCTTGTGAGCAGGTGCATTGTCCTGTAAAAAAGAACACCTTTCCATCAATATTTTTCTTTTATGTCTCACTAAATCGGCAAAGCAAGTAAAAGTAAATATCTTGCATTAACTTTGTTTGTTCCTACTAATGATGGTAAGTCATCAAATACCTTCTTTTCCCATCAGCTTTTCTGCAGAATTTTTGGTTGTTTCATTTTTTTGGAATTGGGAACCACCACTGCAAGGACTGATTTTTGATCTCCAAATCATAGCGGTGTAATTTATGTGAATAAAATCCTAGATTGTTTAAAACTTTGCAAATTCAAATCATGAACACGATCTAAATTCTAGGAATTGACACTGTTGAAGGCCTCTCAGATATTGCTGCATCTTCATTTTTAAAATCTCCATGTTAACAATCCACTTCTCTGTTGAGCATGATGGCTACCTGTCACTCAATATATGCATCATACACTAATAGATTGTCTTTGGAGTTTCATTCTCAAAAGTCAATAGTCTAAAAACGTTTAAAACAGCACTATGATCCTGCAAATTGGCACTTTACATTATAAAATAACACTTATTCCTGCTGCTGTGGCAAAATCAGGCTAAGACTTCCCACTTCCCGGCCGTTTCAGCATCCCGACAATTTATATTTACAGTCTCTTTATTTACAGGCCTAGATTTTCTTCTTTACCAATTTACATATTTTATATATGTTGTGTGTAGAATGCAAGTACTCTTAAATAAAAAAAATGAAAGAATCTAGGGAGTTCAAGTGGTGAACAGCACTCTAGAAGTTGTGCTAAATAAAAGGTCAAGGGACAGTCACTATTGTTGCCGATGGACTCCCTGCAGCAGATTTTATTCCCAATACTAACTTACTATGCATGTACATAGGAGGCAGGACTTTACTTCCTCATGTCAGAGCCTCCAGCAAAGAAAATAGCAAGTTCTGAAAACACCAAATCTCATTCTGAATATCCTGCTTTAGAACCCACATTGCAGATATACTTTTGTGATTTTATTTCAGGAAAAAGAGTATATAAGCACCTTCACATACCAGGAAGTTCAATTATATTATTCAGGAATATTTCAAGTTTTTAATTTCAGAAATATTTCAATTAGACAAATGGTAATGTTTTCAAGGTACTGTTTTAGAATAATTAACACTAATATTTTTCTTATTTCCTTCCACTGAATTCCAGGCAGATAAAAAAAGACTAAAACTGTTGCAGCTCTGTATTTATTAATACATACTGGGAAGGAAAGAAGCAGCACAAGGGGCCAGTCAGTTGTACCGAACTGATCATGTGATAACAAGGAACTTGCTGTTTCTGCTTTAACTGTCTGGTCACAGGCTGAGAAAAGAACAAGACCCGTAAGTATACCTCTACTGTAGCAGGAAAAAAATCAGGTTTCTGCCAGACAGAGCTGTGCTACGTGACAAAGCTATATATATCTCAGAATTGGATAGTCGGAAATACAAATCCTTAGGAATATACAAAAGGTTTTTTATATGAATTTCATCTGTGTATTTAACTGTTTGTCTGGAGTTTAGATTTACCCTTCATTTTTGTTTTTATTGAATGATTTATTACTGTCTAATAAGTTAACTAAGTTTATAAAGGCTTATACAAAAGTATGAAAAAAACTGATCACAATTTTGCAGTCTACACTGAATTTTTGTGGAATATTTTAACAGGAGCAGTTTGACTGTTGCCATACCCATGTCTGAATCACAGTTCAGGTCACGGAAAACCACACATAAGAAATACATAAATATTATAAAGCCACAGTAATGGTACGCTACAGTGTAGAAGAAACCATCTATTTTGGCACATACTAAAAGTATACTTTTTAAGTAGTTGGCACAAGAAATTTTACAAGTTATTTGGGAAGTATAATTTGGTCTCTTTATTTATATATGATTTCTCTTCTAGATAATTTTTTATTGAAATTTTTTCATGGCACATACAGAAGTTAGGTTGATACAGTAACAATAACTTTTACATTTTAAGCTGTATACATAACTATCTAATGGTTGGAAGAATAATTATTACTGCCATCCAAAAGGAAAAAAGATAAGGGTGATAGACAAGAGTAGAAAGAAGTATGAAAAAGTTATGGTTGGAAAGGAATGAGGGCGTGCACAGAAAGGTAAAAGGATTGCTGGTGAAAGCTAGTTATTGTTCAACAAATATATTGTGGTATTGAAAATAAGAGAAGCAAGAATAAGAAGAAAATGTCGGCAGATTGAGCAGAAATAGGTATCAGTTACAGTATAGGAAAAATATATTTTGAAACAGTCATCTAGAACCCTCTCATTAGTGGACAGGGCCACGTATAGATGAGATGAAGTATTTTTAGAGTCACATACCCCTGCGTTCAGTACAGAGGACGTGGCACGCAGCTCTGACCAATACTCCCCCTAGCAGGTTCCTTCTCCTGATCTAATGGAGGGGGGGTTGGGGTTGGGGTTGGGCGGCTAGAGCTGCAGACCACCAAAGACTTCTTTGTAAAAAACCCAGAAAAAACCCACTTCCCAAAAAAGGGAGGGCACCGCATTTTCCTTGTACACAGGTAATTTCCTAAAAAAATGATTATTGCACAAAAATATTTGTGTCTCTACTTTAAAGATTACCCATCACTTTTTGTCGTCTATTAAAGTAAAACTGTTGTGAGACCTTGGTCACTCAATGGTTGTATTTCTTTTCCCTAATGATCACATATAATTTCAAAACTTTTGCACTTTAGATCATTTGGCACCTGTCATAATGATCCCACTGCACTGAGTTTCACGAAGGGTGCAATATTAATCAGTGTGGGGTATTGTAAAAGAATATCATTGGTTTTAATTAATAATTCTCATTTTTTATTTTTTCTACAGGTTGTGATTTTGCTTAATTTGCTTCTGTAATAGCCATTGGAAACCCATTAGAACTTTCTTGTAACAACAATATAGGATGAACACTTTTCAAATATTAGGTTTGTCTTTACTTTAAACATTTAACCTCCTTGGCGGTATTCCTAAGTGTGGCTTGGGGTTAATTTTCAGTACCAAAAGCGGTGTGGGGAATTGTAAAGGGCTTACCTGGTCCCCACAAGGTGTCCTCCGATGATGCCCACCTGGCATCTGTGTCCTCTGGCTCCCCTTCCCTGGCGTGTGAGCGTGCTGCTGCGGTGCACTGGGGGGCGGGACCTGGCGGGA
This sequence comes from Pyxicephalus adspersus, assembly GCF_032062135.1. Classification (NCBI taxonomy): domain Eukaryota; kingdom Metazoa; phylum Chordata; class Amphibia; order Anura; family Pyxicephalidae; genus Pyxicephalus; species Pyxicephalus adspersus. The sequence goes on from NC_092860.1 coordinate 43,363,870, forward strand.
AATTTAAAATAACCAATTTGACATTTAAAAATGTACGGCTCTGACATTTGAAAATACTGAAATAATCAGGTTAATCACCTGAGGAAGATTCAAAATAATAATTGAATGCTTGAAGTAGATACAACTGAGCTGAGTGAAAACTATTCTGCCTTCACACCTATACAGTTTTGGCAACAAGCGGTAAAATATTTGTTTTATAGTTACAATACCATAACACACATTGACAAATGACAGTTTGCGTAGTGAATTGCAGTTCATTTAGAAGCCCCAAATACACAAAATACAGAAGTTGGTAAAGCGCCTATGCCCCAGTTCACACATCATGCCTTGTAGTTTGCTACATACCAAGAACCGCTCTAAAGTCTGGAGGGAGCTTTTTTATATTAATCTCATTGTTCCCAAAGTTAGTAATGCGTTCTGTCCCACAATGTATATTTTAAAAAAAAATAACATTCTAAACTTGAAAATAGTCATATTTCATATAGGTGTTGAGCTTTCATTAAAACGAAATTATAATCTATAAATCTATATATGTATTTGATTTCGGAAATTCTGTATTTTGGCTCCTGCGTGGCTTTCTTTAATGTTCCATGTGCTAGTATGAAGTGAGAGACTTTCTAATAATTGTACTCATTTGACATAATTAATAACATTACTCATTGCACTACAGTCTAATTACAGAACATTTTACATCGACTACCGAGCCAAACTTCTATTATATATATATATATATATATATATATATATTTTTTTTTTTTTATTCCATGTCTTACTAGAAAATATTTTGGCATTTATTACATTTTATTCATTTTCCAGGAAAGGGATTTCAAACACCTTTTGAAAATCTCAGGGCACTGGTGTTCCACAAAGTAAATACCCAGGCTTGTTATCCTGTAAATGTTCACTGGCAAACCAAGCTTATTGCATTTCCCAGGTCACCTAGAACAGTACATATCGTAAAAGTGTTTTTGAGAAAAGTGGATGAGAATGTCATATTTCAGCCTACTTGGCAAAACACCAGAACTAAAGTGTAAACCTTGGGTAAAAAAAGCCACACTTAGTTTGCCAGTAAACTGTGGTTTAAACAGGTTTATAAAGGGGTATGATTATTAGCTGGGCTTTACTTTTCAACAGATCTATAGGAAAATATGTTTTTTTATGGCTTTGGATCTTATTCATGGTATGATTCACCAAATTCTCTTATAATTGCTGCAGCTTTAAGAGATATCAATCAATGTGCATTTTTGCTTGTTTTTTATGTTCTGGGATATATCTGAATATGTTCTTTTAATACTACATAACCTATAAAGGGTTAGCCTACAAAAACAAATCAAGTGATTTAAAGAGAATCTGCCTCCAACAAGTGAAGTTTGTACATGACCAGGGTAGCTCAGACCTTCCACCCCAAATACTTCAGGCCCCCACATCCCAGCAACCTGCTTACCAACCAATCCCCCAAAGAATACACAAACACAAAAAGTGTGCAAATAATAATTAACCATTCAACATAAATAACCAGTAAATAATTAACAATAACTAAATACCAATAAATAATCCCAATATTAACCCCTTATATGCCAACATAAACTAACCTAACATTAATTACATCAAAACTAAATAATCAAAATTTTAATTACCCCCTTTATTAACACAGGAGCCATGACCTTCACTCCACCTTAAAGGAGGAACCCCACAAAGAGGATCCCTCCTGCCGACATCCATCACTTAAAACAAGCCCAGAATTTGTGCCTTCCAAGACCCCAAACGCCAACACTCACCAATCCTAAACCTAAAAACAGACAGCAAGGGCGGGAATATTTTCTTTCTAAGGAGAGGGCCTCCCACTACCATGTCTGCCCTTTTAAACCCCTCCATGTCTAATCCCCTCCTAGGCTCCACACTACCACTGCCCCTCCCTACCATTAACACACGTCTTTCTTTTAACCCCTACCACTCCCCTCGGGCTAGCCTCACACCCTGTCATTCAGACTCTGCACCTACTTTAATGGTCTCCGGGCCTCATTATATAGAGAGAAAATGACTGATTAGTAAAGTAAAATGTATCAGTCAAATCTGTAAGTAACCAGGTGAATTATTAATATAATACAAAATTCCTCCTGGTCAAGTCAATGCTGATCATTTTTTTGCAGTGAAATGATGTGGCTTCTGTGTAGCTTTTTGCATAATTGTAGGAAATCTATTTAAAATGTGCTATGTTTTGCATATTTTCCACCACTGACTACTTGCCATTAACAAAAAAGCTGTAAAATAAGGTAAAAGTAAATTCGACACTGTCAAAGATTTTATTGTTTTTGCAAATAATGTTTTACAATAGCAATTTAACAGAGAGTTGGTTAACAAAGAGGATGAGAATTCAACAATTTTATGAAAACAATATGGAACAATGATCTAACCTCAGTTAGAACAAATTAGCCTTAAAGTTGCTTTTTGCTTTGTTCAGCTTCAGAATGCAAGGATAAACTGTAATATGAAAACTCAAGTTGGATTTTCAGTTAGAACAAATTAGCCTTAAAGTTGCTTTTTGCTTTGTTCAGCTTCAGAATGCAAGGATAAACTGTAATATGAAAACTGAAGTTGGATTTTCAGTTGGGGTTTACACATAGCTGACTGTCTTTCTGCTCCCCGTGATAGCACTGGGCCAGTCACCAAGCATCAGTACTGTCATGGGTGTATCACACGCTCCACTATACCTGGAAGTACTGAATATTTTCATTGCTCCAGAAGAAAAGGTGAGCTTATGATGCAAGGGGACTTTACCTAATGTTAACCTACATAGGTTTGTTTAAAGAGCTTTCAGAGGAAACAAATCTTCCACTTTTCCTTACATAAAGTGTATTTCTTTTAAACACTCAAATCCTAGGTTTTCATAGGCTTAAAGTTGTATTTCAAGTTTTTATAAATAGTGCCATCTACTGATAAATTGTAGGATTGAGGCATGCCTATAAAACAGCAATCTTTATAGAAACCTTTGGTTTTATAGTGACTCAACTTCAATTTATGAACATTGTATGCAACTGAAGCATAGGGATCATACTATTTTTTGCATAGGAATTTTAGTGAAGAATTGTTTATGATAAGATAAAGTAAGGAAATGGCATAGGCTCTAAACAGTAAACTAATGTTCACACAAATGTATTCTATATGTAAACCTGTGTCACTATTATTTGTTTATTACAGCTGGGAAGATAGCATGGTATACATTCATTACATGTTCTCACATCTAGTTCCAATAAAGCTGTGAAATGTCTTTAATGTTTTAAGAACAAGTTCAGTTGAATTTACCTAACTGCCACTTAACGGCCAGGTATAAAAACTATATTGAGAATAAGGAGTTGGGTTTTTATTGTATGGTATTCCAGACTCTAATTCCGCCTTAACATCTTATATTGTATGGCCACTTGTAGCACTTTGTAACATAGGTCAACAAAAATGATTTTTTTTAATCAGTGTGAAGTAAAATAAGGCACACTGTGGTATAGATCTACTGAAAAGTGTCAGTCGAGTACCATTGTTTCTTCAGAAATGCTTAGAGTATGATTTTCTTGTGTACTCTTTGTCTGGATTGTCGCGGTGCAGCATCCAGCATTAGTCAGCCATAATACTTTCATCCCAGAAACCTTGGTAGCAGTGCTCCATTAACTGAATGTCCTGGTGAAAGCGTTCTCCTTGTTCATCACTCACCATACCAGGATTTTCTGGGAAGAATTCTAGATGCAAGTGCAAGAAATGTATTTTTAATGACATGCGACAGCCCAGTTTCTTGTATGAATCAAGCAGATTCTGAACTCCTTCCTTGTTGCAGGAGACTTAGGGTTGCCCAGGAAATGTTTACACAGCCACTTGAATCCATCCAAAGCTTCTAGCTCAGCTGCTGAGAAAGATTGTTTAAAAACATCATCCTGCAAAACAGACTTCATATGTGGCCCTATAAATATCCCTCCTTCAATTTTGCAGTGCTTATGTTTGAAAACTTCTCAACAATGTACTGAGAACCCATGGAGTTTGATTTACCCATGGCCTTTACAAGGTTCTTCATCAAGCATACCCTGATATGGAGAGTGCATTTATATCATGACAGTAGCACAGTGAGCCATCACTAGTGAAGAACGTTGTCAAGTTATGATTTCATTTTCTATACTGAGTTGCAGTTACACCCTTTGCAAGCAAGTGCTTCTGTTTAAACCTCGAAGCAAGAAGTTCTGCTTTGTCTTTGGAGAGATTTAGATCACTAATAGGGTCATTCAGGTCTGCTTGTGTATAGGTCTCTGGTTCTGAATCTTCATCGGCCAAGTAGTCAGGATCAGATGATTCAGGGTTGTAACTGGCTGCAGCGCATTCCTCATCACCTTCTACAGAAGCAAGTCCATCATGTGGTGGTACCAGAACTGGCAGTGATTCATCATGGGGAACAGGCCTTATTGCAGAATCAAGGCTGAGATTTTGTGCTTAGTTTTACCTGAGAATCCACTTTTGTTGATGCGGGAAAAATAGCAGTCGATTAGATGGTTTTGCGGTTCTCCCCACACCATCGGGATTGCAAATGGCATTGCTGCTTTATGCCGATTTAGTCAGTCACGCAGTCCATTGGAACAACTGGTACACATGGCATGTGGAGCCCAAGATTTAACCTGGTCACCAAGTATACAGCCAAAATATATTTTGTATACCTTTTTAGGTTCTGTGGTAATTTGGCAACGTTGTACTTTCGACATGAATTAACCACACATGTAACCGAAACTGTCTGGATCATTAAGGCAATTTCTAGGCATGATGACAAATTAAATCAATCGCAGTTACTACGGTCTCTAATCTTAAAAAAAGAAAACTGTCATTAAATGTTGTAATATGTTAAGGCTATTTATAACGAACTTCACACAATATATAATTAGCTGCATCACAAAAACTAGACGTCCTAGAGAAAAACTGAAATCTGCATCAGAAATACTACAAAGCCCACATAAAATTATATCTGATGAAAGTGACATGTTGACCTGTGTAATAAGACATGTCATACTATTTCTAGAACACAAGAGGATCACATTTGGCTTAAATTTGCACTAACTTCACTGTGCAAATCAGCTTTTACTTAAGACAAACATTTTCCATTTTTGCATCAGAGGATCACCTGTGATTCATTCTAATAGAAAACTACAAATTCCATGTGGAATAAATTTGAACATCATTTGCAGCATAAACATTTTTGTGATGCCCCTGGCTGTCTCTTTCATCTGCCTTTTGTTTATTTAGAATTTAGTCCAAAGGAGAGAAGAGACTCCAGTATTTATATTACATGGAGAACCTCCCTTACTGGCATTGATTTACTAAAGGAACAGTGAATTTCTTTTTAGCTGTGCTCACTTTAAAAACCCAATCGTGTGCAGAGGAATTTGAAAAAAAAGATTCATACCTTACATGTATCTGAATGACAAAAATTAATATTTGCCAGGAAAACATTTTTTTCTTCTTTGAGAAATCAGTTCCACTGTATTGGTGCCTTGTTTCAAATTCTAGGCTGGTTTCAAAACAAAACTACCTTGCTGTGATCAATCTTTGAGTACATCCAGCCGGAATCCCATGAAGGTTGAAGTAAGTGTTAAACCAAAAGCTTTTTTACACTACAGAGATTCACCGTCTCTAGTTTTCCTGCTGAACACTGTCCCTAGGGCTAAAGGTGATTCTAAATCCAAGATTTTACCACTATAACAGAAGATGGGTATTTCATTCACTTTGGAAAAGTTACTCTCACTATTTATTGTGTATTTGGGACAGAAAATTTCCCCATGTGGACTAAACAGCAAAAAATAAAACAAAAACCCCATAAACTTGACAATAGTTTTAGGCATTCCTTGTTCCCTACTAAACAAATAGTTTTAATTGTAAAATGCCCTTGTCGTGAGAAACGCATCAGGTCTTCCAGCTGTGCGCAAACTCCTTTGCTATAATTGATGTGGCCCTGCTACATGCTATTATTGTTCACATCACACTAGGGTAAACCAATGTAGAGTATAGCGTTATTGGTTGAACATTGGATCAATTTGAGGAAAACTCTATCTTCTATATACCACTATTCCCCTAATACATTACATACCCCCATTTTTTGCTAGTTTTAATTGTAGATATACAACAAAAAACATAAAAGGTTTTTTATCTTTTTGTCTTCCAACCATATCAAGCAGTCAGTCAGTCAGTATTTAGCATTTTACCATTATTAGATAATCCAGTGCTTTTCTATGATCTCACTGTACATCATCCATTTCTCACTATATACCTTTAATCAGTAGGGATGAGTGAGAATGCCTCCGGCATTCTTGCAAAACTTTCCTCGAACTTCAGATGGTTTCGGGCCTCGGGCCGCATTTATTGAGAAGATGTGTGATCCTTGGCACTAGAGGGTAATTAACCTCCGGTCCCAGGGATATTCTCAATGAATGTGGTTGCCTCGGGCTGCATTCATTGAGAAGATGTGTGATCCCCGGCACTAGAGTTTAAATAACCTCTAGTGCCGCGGATCGCACACTTAAAAAAACAAAATCCTCAATCGGCGAATTTTCACCGGCCGTTCTCGCTTAAAATTGGGTAAGCTAGAACAGCCAAATTCACCGCAAGATCGAGTTTTAAAAACTTGCTCACTTATCCCTAATTATCAGTTTTACCAGTTTTAAACTTTTTAAGGTTAAAGCTTTTAACTGATTCATTCTAAAGTGATAGGAAAAGAACTTGAAGTGGATTGTCTAGGAATATGATGATAAGACATAGGTAGTGACCCTTTTCTACTCTATCTACATTTTAGAAAAGTCCCATTAGGAGATACATTTTAAAGCCAAAGGGGCTTCCTTCATATAAAAGATAGGAATGCTCCAGAATAAAACAAAGCTGGTGGTTCAATTGGTATAGATATATTACAACAGGTAATACAATACCCCTGATTTATTAAAGCTTCCCTAGACTGAAGAAGATAGACTATCATGGGAGAACCTATCTGATTTCACAAATGGATTTACTAAAAATCATTTGTTATTAGTTGTTCTCAATTAAATTTATCCCAGGTTTACTGGATCACGCAGGTTTCAAAGTAGTCTGTGTTCCCCAGTCTTGGAGAACTTTAATAAATCAGGCCAATGAATGAACATTTTTACTAAACATCCAACTGATGTCCAACTGATGACTGGTATCATTAGACCACAAGAACACAAAACAGATTCATTTTAACACTTGGCTAATGGACTTTGTTAATTGCAATGTGCACGAACACGTACACTCTGTTTTGACTGTTTTGTTTAGCTAAGATATATTTACTTCTATAGCTGTATTTCTTTGCAACTACTCTTACGTAGCTGTGTTGACTGACCATGGTTGTGATCTAACCTGCCCCTAGTCATATTATCATGGCATATATCACTATTAGGAGCCAGGGAAAAAATCTTTGACAGTGATCCCCAGTGCAGTAACAAACAACAGTTATTTGGGAGATGAATTCAAATACAGTCCCTTGGTTGCTGTCCGATTTGCTGTTGTATATATAGTCCAATATTAAATATATATATTTATATATAATATACTCTATTGTCCCTTTCTGATAAGTGTAGAGTAATCCCTATACACTCTGTATTGCTGTTATCTGCTCTCATGCACGTTCATTTCTAGGATTTCCAGAAATAATATTTTTCTATTTAAGCTCAGGCCACATGGTCTGAACAATAATTCTCGCAACCGGTTATAGGAATTCCTTCCAAAGCTAAATGAATGCCCCTTTCCTCTCTACTGCCTTTTGCTTTTGCAGTTGACTTAATGCCATAAAACCCAGATGGTCAGTCTGGGAAGCAGACTTTGGCATGTTTCCTGCAACAAGACTGTCTTGATTTTCTCAAAACCTCTATTGATTTTTTTGTGCATCTATACAATCTTCAGCTACAAAAAAAATATTCATATGGAGGTGCTCGAAGACAAAATGACTTAGCCTGGGATGTAGTAAACTGGGTGAATAAAAACCAGCGAGGTTACTGGCACGGAGACCCACTAGGCTTGATGCCGTTTGGTTGCAGACAGCTGGCCCCAGTATGCTTGACTGAGAATTACACAAAAGAGGAGACTGATTTAGGATAAAGATAGAGAGAATGAATTAGATGTTATTTTTAAACAGGAATTACTATCAAACTGCATTATACTATGCTACATCCTATCTCCATGGTCATCATACCTCACATTTGGCAAATTTGGTATTTGCAGCTGTTGCATACTGAAAATGTCTATTACAGTTTTTTAACTGTAAAGAAAAAAATATATACAGTTAGACAAAAATTAACTGGTATTACTGTACATATTACTGACAAAGTTTTCTATGGCCAGGATGTCAAAACTGTACCATGCCATCAAGCACAAGATCAACTATTTATTTTAATGGGTAATATGGTGGCAAACAATCTTTTCTAGTTTGCATTGATATTTTTTAATAGATTATTGAGGGCCAAGGCAGGGCTTATATTTTTGATGGAAGATCCCCATGTCATATTTTTTCATGTGTCTTAACATTTTGATCCAGGTAGCACAATAACGCTGACTAGGGGGCACATCTTAAAAATTCTTTGACTCCAAAGTCATTTGCTATTTGTTAGCAAATGTTTTCAATCCTGGACTTGATCTTTTCCAGGTTTGCTGGATCACCCAGCTTCACTGATAAAAGTAAATTCTCTCCAGCCTTGGGGAGCTTTATTAAATTAGGCCCAGTCTGTGCAGCTTTATAAACGTTAGCAGAGATCTAAATATACAGCTAAATGTTATACATTAGATTTCACTTAGCTACAAACATTTGAATTTCTGAAATGCACCAATATCTTTGGGATTCTAACAGAACTAGGTGACTAGGTGACACATGATTGGACAGTAAAGGAGAAGATGCTTACAGTAAAGGAGAAGATGGCAGGATGCTTACAGGGCAGAATATAGGCAGCAGACTCCAAAAGTTCAAAATAACAGCAGTTTTTATTTGTTTAGGCAAGTTTTACAGCACACTCTCCAGCACTTCACAACAAAACAATAAACAGTACCTGGCTGGGCCTCTGGCTACCCCACTAAATCAACTGTTTCACTCAAAGTTCAAATCTGGTTTTGCCCGCTGGCTTTTCTGGAGCTCTGTCCCCTCTTATGCTGCCTGGAACCCACTATGGCTCCCTTCTCCTGCCTGGAACAGATTCTGGCTCCCTTCACAGCCTGGAACCCTTTGACTGCCTTCTCAGCCTGGAACAATCTGGCTGCCTTTTCAGCCTGGAACCCTCTGACTGCTTTCTCAGCCTGGAACCCTTTGGCTGCCTTCTCAGCCTGGAACCCTCTGGCTGCCTTTTCAGCCTGGAACCCTCTGGCTGCTTTCTCAGCCTGGAACCCTCTGGCTGCCTTCTCAGCCTGGAACCCCCTGGCTGCCTTCTAGGCACACTCCAGCCTGCAACACAGTGAGTGCCACCTGAGTGCAGGTGGATATATCCTAAATCAGGGTTGGGCCAAGTAACCCATCCTTCACTTCCCTTGGCCGGCTTCAGGGCCCTAAAGAACCTGTTTTTTTTTTCTGAAAACCCCATACAAATACTATCACTTTCATTTCCCTGAAGCCACTACAACATTGTCTCTGCATTTCTTGATATTTTAAGGACACTTTGTCACAAGGAGTTTGTTATTTTACTAGATTCATTTAAAATGCATATATTGATTATTTGAAATAAATAATTACCTTCACTAGAGTTTTTTTCGTAACTTACCTGAAACTAAGCTTTGAGAAAGAAACCTAAAGCAAAGTATAGCAATTCAAATGTCAGAACTTTTTTCTTTGCACCATACGGACAAATAAATGTGGTACAATACTTTCAGTCTGCAGCAGTAATGTAATACTGTCTTAGATATCTATTCATTTCTGTGGATTCAGGACAACAACCATGACTTAACTTTTGCTACAGGTTTTATTTGTTAATCAGACATCTGTTGATTTAAAGTCATTTTAATATTTAGTTTGTTGATTTATTATTTAAGATCCCCTTAGTTAAAAAATGAATACCAGTTGCACACATCCTTTTTTATATTTTACTGGTAATTATTACCTAGATATCAGATGCTATTTAGTTTCCTCTTTTGACGAAGGCCAGCATGGTCCTAAAGAACCCCTGAAAAAACCCTGGAATTATGATCAGGTCTTAGAAAACCCCTGCTAAAAAAATCTTTGGGTAGTCAATAGGAAAAAAAGCCTTATACATTGGTGGCCTTTGGAAATAATGCCCCCCCCCCCTTATAATTGTGGTAGAATGCCACCCTTATAGACAATTTAAAAATCATTGCAGCTGGTTCCTATGCTTTTTTGTACTAGAGTTCTCTAGACATCATCAAATATTAGGACAACCAAAGTTCAAGGAACCCTTGCAACTTCTAGAGCGGTGTTTCTCAACCAGGGTTCCATGGAACCCAAGGGTTTCCCCAGAGGTTGCTTGAGCATTGAATCTCTCAGGACAGTTAAACTGACACCAATGATCAGTTTTAGCTATCTGCATGTGTGTGACATTTAAAGTAATTGTAGCAGGTGTTCCCTGAAGACCTGAAAGTTGTTATTAAGGCACTGGAAGTGTCTTAGCACAAGTGGGAGAGCTGTCACCCCATAACTGGAAGTGTCTTAGCACAAGTGGGAGAGCTGCACCCCATAACTGGAAGTGTCTTAGCACAAGTGGGAGAGCTGACACCCCATAACTGGAAGTGCCTTAGCGCAAGTAGGAGAGCTGTCACCCCATAACTGGAAGTGCCTTATTAAAGACCTTGCAGGTTCATCAAGTAATATTTTAATAAAAGCTGCAAATTTATAAATAATGAAAACACATTTATAACTACATTAACTTGTTAAAGTTAGTCAAAGATTTTAGTATATGAGTTTAGAAATTCATTAATTACAGTAACCAATATAAAAATATATGTGAACTAGAAAAGAAAAATGGTTATGAGCAGTTCTGGTAGCACTTCACAGGATCACCCCAAAAAAACTTTGATACCTATCAACAACAATTTAATGATTGTTTATTTCTTAATGATATACAGATATAAAAGAATAGAGAAGTTTGCTTAAAAAATGTTTTAAATACTGACCTTTGTTCTTTATGCATTTCATTTCTTTTCTTACAGGACTAACATTACATTTATCTATAACACAGACTATAGTATTTCATGCTTTGGTCTAAAGAATTGTATCTTATCTTTTTATGTGTCATGTTGATCTAAGGCTTCCTTGTATTCTTTATTTAGGTAAGATAAGTACACCTATGTTAGTAATATATAACAGGTCTAGGTGGACAGTGCAAAAGATTAAAGGACCAATCATCATGAAAGACATTTCATCAGTGAAGAACTGTACACTGCGTGCCATGAAATACCATCTCTTTCATGTTTTTTTTTATTCAGTATAACTCTTAGTACACTGTGTGTAACTATAGAAACTGCAATACCCTTAGCTTGAATTAAGGGACTATGTTTTAACATTAAAGAAGCAGAAATAACCATTAATTCTACCTATTAAAATTCCTTTGTCTAGAAGAAGTTGTCACTTCATTATTTCCTAGATGATAAGAGGCAGTTCATCTTTTCCAAGTCTTTAAAGTGTGTCCCCCCAGCCCTATCTTTAATTAGTGGCACATAATTCAGATATCGTAGAATAACACAGACAAAAATAGATAAAAGATTTGCTGTGTAAGGTGTTATCCATTCTTCTTTGGTTTTTACATGCTCCTAGATTAAGTGAGAAGAGTAATGATATATCATTACAGATATAGTGAGGTTTTACAAAAAAAATTGCATTAAAGTAGAACAATGGGCTTCCATTAAAAACATTTGCTGCTGTACTTAATTGTAAATGCATCCTAATTTACAATTTTATCCACAATTTATCTGCATTTAGTCCACCTAATGCAGCTTCCTGTTATCAATTGTAACTTGATCCATGCAACAGTCTTAAACTGCTCCTTAATTCAAAGCAGAACTGGCACTTATGTAACCCACAATGGTTTAAGAAGATATTACAAGGGGCATAGTTTGCAGCAATGTCACCGCTGATTCACAAGCCTTTAACTCAGTGTTTCTCATCTTGTTTTTAACATGGGGGAACCCTTGAAATAGCTTTCAGGTTTTAAGGAACCTCTTTTACAATTACTATATGCAGCCCACAGTACAATAGTATGGTGGTCAGTAGGAAGAATGCCTCCTACATTTCTGGCCAGTGGGAAGGCTGTACCCCCTACAGATAGCCAAAAAGATAATTGGTGACCTGAGAGTCACAAATTGCCTATTGCTCAAGAAACCCCTATCGGCCACTTGAGGAATCCTAAGGTCCCACAGAACCCTTGTTAAGAAACACTGCTCTAACTTGTCAACTTGTCAAATTTATTAAAGCTCCGAGGCTGGGGAAGACACATTTTCATCAGTGAACCTGGGTGATCCAGCAATCCAGGAATAGATTTCTTAAAAACTAATTTGCTATTTGTTATCAAGTGTTTCAATTCCAGACCAGATCCATTCCAGGTTTGCTGGATTACTCAGGTTCACTGAAAAAGTAACTTTTCCAGCCATGTAGAGCTTTAAAAAATCAGGCCCTATGAGTTGCAGTGTCTGGGATGAGAAGCATGTGAAACACAAATAACTGATAATTTGGCTCCATCAGCTAAAGGAAGCTAAAGGGAGTTTTTTGTTTACTTGTGAATTACATAGTAACTTAATTTGGTACTTTTTCAGATGATCACATAATGGCCTTTAGTTATTCTTTAATATAGAAAGACATGCAATAATATTTGTGAAAGGACACAGTGGAATGTATTCATAAGAGTGCTGTTTAGCTTTTGAGACATCTGTCTTTGTATAGCAATAACTGATGTGATCTGTATTCAAGTAGGTGTTATTTGGCATTTAGCACAGGTGTCTTGCTCAAGTTGTTGATTTATGAGCTAAGGCCATATGGTTCTGTCAACCCAAACAGATAAATCTGGTGCCATTTTAATGGTTTCAAAAGATAAATATCTTTTAAACGTAAAAGGTAAAAGTAAAATAATAAAAGTATTTAGTAAAAGTAGTAAAATAAAAAAGAGATATAGATAGATGGATAAATAGATATTGATTTACTAAATTAGTTTAGGCTGTTTACTTGGAAATTATCACTCTGGAAAAGAAAATTGAAAATTCACTCACATGATTAACCCCCTGAGCAGTAACCCGAGTGTGACCTGGGGTAGAAAAAAGATGCTGAAAGCAGTAACCCGAGTCACGCTTGGGGTAGCTAAAACAGTGAATTACAATAGTAAATACAACCTTACCTGATCCGGCGTCCTCCTTCACGATCTCTGTCCTCTTGCTTCCTACGGCCGGCGCCCTCTGCAACTGATGAGTCACCAGGAGTTTCCGGTGACGTCAGTGTGTGCGGACATTCCATTCAGGGGGTGGCGGGAAATTCAAATCTATTTGTATTGGATTCAATACAAAATAACTGTATTGAACGCAATACAGTGGATTTATATGTGTAAAAGCAGTACATTGTCTTTTATGAAACTTTATTTTACAGTATAATATAATAGTACGAGTATAATATTTATTTATTATTTTTAAATGTTAAAAAAATATTTAAAAAAAACATCTTTTTAATGTATTTTTAAATGTATTTAATTTATTATTTTGACATGATTTTGTGTTTCAAACTTTATTATACTCATACTATTATATTATACTGTAAAATAAATTTTAATGAAAAACAATGTACCGCTTTTAGACATATAAAACCAGACAGAAATGAACCGCTCAGGAGGTTAAAAGGCTGAAGTCAGCAGACCTTCACCTCATTCACTTAGCTAAGTGAAAAGTCATTTGCAAAAGTGATATTTAAATAAATAGGCTGAGCTCCTTCAGTAAATCAAACCCCAAAATTGAGCTATAGTTTTTATTGGAATTGTATACACTAAATAGCCAAGGATAATGGCTTAGAAGCTGTAAATAGTATAATTGTGTCACACTTACCTCTTCCTCACTAAAGCACAGGCCTCTCTGTCCTCGGCATGTGGGCAGTTCTAACTCTGGGTGTGCCTACGCTCCCAAGCTTTATCAGTTTAGCCCAACCCCTTTGACCAATCAGAAAATAGCCTCCTAATCATCCCTGGCCATTTAGCTGGCTTAGACATTGCACTCAGCATTTGTGCAACATGTCTCCACTAGTTCCTAGTCACCTGTTGCTTGATTCACAGTTTCCCCTGTCCAGCTCCTGCATTAACCCCTTATTTCACAGTCTGTTGTTTCCCAGCTGGTTCCCTTGTGCTGTTCAAGTTCCACTCTGTCTGTGGATATTCATGTGTCACCTGTGACTCCTGTTGCTTCCAGTGTCTCCTGTGTTCTCTGTGTTTGCGGTGGCCCCTGTGTCACTGGTGTCTGTTTCCTGGATCCCTGGTATTTGACCCCTGGCTTGTGACCTGACCTCTCTTCCTTGCTGCCTGCCTTGACCTTGGCCTTTCTTGACAATTCTTCAGCCTTTTGATTTGGTACCCTGTATCTTCCTGCCCACTCTGGTGTGTCCAAGGACCGCAATAAGACGGTGACCAGCAGCGCAACATCCTCACCACTAGAGGCTCTGGAGAAGACCTGGTTACTGCTTATATTCTGTGCCTTGGCCCTTCCTAGGTGCCCCCTAGTGGCCCTGTCTCCCTGGTGCCCCCTAGTGGCCCTGTCTCTCGAAGTGTGACATATTCACATGATTGGAACACTTTTTTTTAAAAAAAGGCAGGGAGTTTATTAGAATAACGCCCCCCAGATATCTTTTTGATTACAGCTGATGAACATTCCAATTCGAGCAGCAGCACTTAGGCTGATCTGCTGCCCAAGAATTAAATAAAAACAGTTAAACTTTAACTTTGGAAACATCTGGAAATTCACTGATTTAGATTTTGGTAGCATAATTACACTGCCAACAAACTCTGCAGTTTTACTAGGAAACATGAAATCAGGAGATAAAAAAGCTTAAACAGTTGAAATAGTGTCTTTATTATTCTATAAGACCAATCATCTCTCTAAAGCAAAACAAAAATACATTGCTAATGTATTTATAGGTACATTAAAACAGAAATAATAGAAACCATGCCTGTCACTTTGTTTAAATATGTCTTTTGTCATGATACAGCTCATTAAGTCTACATGTGCCATTAGTTTACTTTAGTTCTCAATGACTGTTATCTGGAAATGACCATAAAATTTGTGCCTATAGGCCAGTGGAAGGAATTTTCTCTCTGCCTGTCAACAAGAAAACTGTACTTCTATCCCCAAAGGCGTTTTACAGCACCTAGTGAGTTTTATTCTTGTCCCAGATTGGACAGAAATTTAGAGTACCAGGCAGCTATAAACAAAGTTTTAAAGTCTATTGTATTTAATTATGCTACTTTATTGGTTGTATATATGTTTGTATTTGTTTTTAGTCACTAGACACAATAAAAAAAAACAATAAAAATAATATAATGATAAAGGTGTATGCAGCTTCTGTGTATATTTAGAATATAATATACGTTTATAATAAAAACATATAGCGTGTATATCAGAAAAAAATACAGTTAGGTAGATCATCCGCCTCAAGCTTCATACTGGTGAACATGGCATACACCTGTGTACATGCAAAAACTCCAGCAATTGATGCATGGCATTTCTTAAAACAGGTTCAGTACTGGAGAAAAACTGGTCATTGATTATTGTCATCCTAAAACTGAGGATGCCTGCCCAAGGACCCCCATTGTAGTATTACTCACAATAATTTTATTGAAAACTTCAAATTTAATAATGTTTTGATTACTTTTTTGCAAAATACTTTGGCATGATAAAGCTTATATAGGATTTGAAATTCATTTTAATCTATGTTCATCCAATAGCTATCTAAAAATTGAATAAATAACTGTAAACTGTATGACTGTTACTTCTTAACAAATTCTACAATATGTAGCAACATTCCTATATATATATATATATATATATATATATATATATATGCAGTTAAAAATCACTTATCAAGTTGACATGACATTAGTAAACATTTGTGAATGCAGGTGGGACCAAATATCTGCTGTATCCTAGATTACACAAAGGAATGTCTAGGTTCATAATGTCGTGCCATCATTAGAGAAACTCTGCAGGCGCCTGAATCCTGCTCTAAATCTGAGGATTAGGAGCCATATTTTATGGGAAAGTGAGATCGCTGGCAAATGGAAGCTTTGACAAATCACACGGATAACTAACAGGCAAATGATCCACATAAAATACCTCCTGACATGCTGGAAGCATTTTTATAGATATAGTAAAATGCTGACTTGTATGTTCCTTCCCTATACTATAACGTAGTACATTAATACATTCTTAGGATTGTAATACAATAAAAGTTATCATGATTCTAGGAACCATTACCAATTTTTAAAGTTATTTATCAAATGTAAGTATGAGCTGGCTTGTTACCTAAAAGGCATTAGATTAATCTGCTAACCTTGAGTTTAGGATACCGGGTTGTGCTACTGTGCAGGGAAACCTACTAACCCACAAAAGGTAGTAAAGCCTGGCTTGCTCAATGATGCTGGCACTTGATTTGGTTTGCTTTACAGCTTTTCATGTTTTTTTTTAAGTTGAAATGCAGGCAAACAGATAAATACACAGATGAAACACAAATATAACAACTGTTTTGTCTGCTAAAATATTTGTAATGTTGTCCATGGATTTACATTGCCCCTACACACAGCACAAATGTGTACCAAATACCTAGATGTACCTGCTTCAAAAGTCCAATATAAAGCACTGATGCTAACAGAGATGGGTGCAGGCGTGTCCTAGCAAAAAAGAACTTTATTGATCTTAACATGAACAGACAGAATCTTCACTGAGGATCCACGTACATTTGATGTTTTTCACTCTGAACAGGTTTAAAGCAGAATCATAGCTCCTGCTTTCAACTACTGCAATCAGGCAGGTAATGTCCCTTCTGCAATAAAACATACTCACCTGCCTCTTCACTATCTTTTAATAATTGTTAGTGCATGTTCCCTAAGGCCCAAAAATTTGTTCAACGATTTCTCTGTGTTAAAATGGATAAAAAGAGCTGCTTCAGAGCAATATCAGTACATTGAATGCTATCATAAAAAAATTTGCTCCATTATAGATAGGCTTTTAGTTCTCTGAGGGATGTAGAAGATTGGAATTTACTTAAACTTTCATATAAATGTTCAGTAATCCTAAAATCTGGTGACTCATGAGCCCATAGAAGCTGAATGACTTTGTTGTGGTACTGCTTCAGTTTAGGAAACTATGTATAGGGGCAATATTATTTTGGAATACAGGAACATTTTTGGAGAACAGTGCTTACATCATGGATAAACTTTCCTTGAGTTTCTTGGAACTCTCACATATCAAAGAGCTAATCAACTTTTTTTTTACTTTTTTAACTTTAAGTTAGCTGACAGTGCTAACTGGCATTCACTCACCTTTGCAGCTGTGTTTGCAATTAGGATTTAGCAATTTCAAAAGTTAAACTCCTATTTTTTGTCCACCTCTGTAATTCGGCCGAGTAGTTCAGTCGGGATTCTTTTTCATACTGAAAAAATCGCTTTAACTTTTCGCTGCATATGCCAAAAAAGCGGCATATAAAAGATTAAAAGAATCAATTTTCAAAGGGGGATTTTCTTGGTCATTATTCATGATGTGACAAAAACCCCTAAAACTTCCTTTTAGAAAAAGAGAAAGAAGAAGAATTTCTTTTGGACTTCTAATAAAATCTGAATAGCTTGTAGAATAACTTCTTTTAATCTTGGTCGTAAAACTTGGGTGGGCAAAATTCCCTTCGTCCTGAGAGACTTGACTGTTCTGAGGTTTTTATGAGGATGGATATAGTGATCTGTCGTTGGAAAGTGCTATTTTATGCCTTGACCAGCCTTCTTCTATTGACAGCACGTATCCTTCTCAAAATCTTCCTTCCCCTACTTTAAACGTTTATGAAGGGTTTTAGTGTCAGCCAAGAGCAACTGACCTGTATGGTACTATCTTCTTGGAAGGGTCACAAATCTTCTTCCATTATTTATGTCTTGTTTCTTTTCTTTTTGTCACCCTTTTTTCATGCTTTTTCTTGGTGAGCATAGTTAATCTTGGATGCTTTTTTATCTGATACTGTAACTGTTATTAAACAGTAAGTAGCCTTGAAGTAAAACTATAGAAATTTCAAGTTAGCTTGCAATATGAAAAAACATCCGTTTAAACATCTCCATTCTCCAAAGCTGGCAGATAAATTCTTGGTAGATAGCTGATCTATGTTGGGCAAGAACACATAGAAGAATCTGATGTCAATAGCCACCAAGCCGGTTATGTTTGTAAAGTTTTCATACTTCATGTTTTGTTCTTTATCTGTTAACTAAAGAGATGTTTGCCAATGATTGACACTTGTTATGATATAGGAAGTTGAAGACGAGAGATAAGACAGTAAAGGGCAGGAAAATAGAAGGTAAACAAAGGGAACATTAAATTGGCTTTTTGGGTTTTAAAGGATTACACAAAGTAAACCCAGACTTTTACAAAATAGCCAAGCTCAGAACCAGAGTGAGCATGGATGGATAACTTTACCCCCACCTGTCATGTGTCTAAAGTTTTAGAAGCCTTGTAACACCTAAATATCATTGCTTGCAATAACACAGGTTTACAATACAACTGCCTAAAATTATTTTATTATAGTATTAAGCTTACTTTGGGCAGCAAAAGCAGTGGCCCAGTTAGGAATCGATAAGTTACTTGGATATCAAATAATTTGTAGATTTATCAATATATCTTCTGTGTAAGCCCAGCCTAAAAGAAAAAAGTAAACACCTTTATTGGGAAAACATTAAACGCTGATCCTC
This sequence comes from Pyxicephalus adspersus, assembly GCF_032062135.1. Taxonomy (NCBI): domain Eukaryota; kingdom Metazoa; phylum Chordata; class Amphibia; order Anura; family Pyxicephalidae; genus Pyxicephalus; species Pyxicephalus adspersus. The sequence goes on from NC_092860.1 coordinate 43,382,784, forward strand.
ATGTTTCCAGAAAGCCTAAAGTGTCAAATACCATTTCAAGTCAACATTACATCAAAAGTAGTTTTGTGCATTTATTGTCTTCTCATATCATAGCTCTCTAGCAATCCTTCAGTAGTAGCTGTTAAAAAGATGTTAAAAAACTACCTTCTTCTTTACCTTTCATTCTTTATCTTATATTTAAAGCGTGATATATATATCATGTTTATTTAAAGAGAATATAGACCTGTAGATAGGTCTGTATAGGTTTCTAGGAAGGAACCTGGTTCTTTAGGGCCTTGGACCTGGCCAAGTAGGTAAAAGGGTGGGTTCCCTGGCCCAACCCAATCCTGACTGGGTAATCATGCACCTGATCTCAGGTGTAAGGAGAGGAGGAAGTAATCGGCCAGAGGGATCCAGGCTGAGAGTGAGCAGTCAGAGGCTGAGAGACAGCCAGGGGGATCCAGGCCGAGCGAGAGCCAGAGGGATCCAGGCCGAGCAAGAGCCAGAGGGATCCAGGCTGAGAGAGTGATCAGCAAGAGGCTGAAAGAAAACAATCAGCACTCTGTTTGAAGCTGGAGGGTGCTTAAGAGGCAGCTAAGTTAGTTCTCAGAGCTGTGGGGGAATCTCAGTAATGGCTTGTAGTTGTTCAGCCGAGCTATTTCTTTTGTTTGTTAAAGTGCTAATAAACAGACAGGCAGGAGCCTGTTTTCAACTGCAACTTTGAAGTCTGCTGTTTGATTCACTGCTTTCTTCTGACCCCCGTTGCTATGGGCGATTAATATTATTATTATTATTATTAATAATAATAATAATAAACAGGATTTATATAGCGCCAACATAATATGCAGCACTGTACATTAAATAGGGCGATCTCACAATCTATATAGGCTGACCTCAGCCAATCATCAAAAGGATTTGTTACGTTGTGTTGAAAAAGAAATCCTACGAAAATGGTTAAAAAAAACTTTGAAATGTTAGCGCTCTGCCTAACTGTCATAATAACTATTAATATTATTATTATTATTATTATTATTATTATTAATAAACAGAATTTATATAGCGCCAACATATTACACAGCGCTGTACATTAAATAGGGATTGCAAATGAAAGACAAATACGGACAGTGACACAGGAGGAGAGGATCCTGCCCCGAAGAGCTTACAATTTAGTAGGTGGGGCAATTTACACACAATAGGGTGGGAGATATGTAGCGGTGTGAAGTAGTGACGGTTGCAAAACACAGAAGATATGTAGGCAAGTTTGAAAAAATGGATTTTGAGTGCTCTTTTAAATGAGCAGAAAGTAGGAACAAGCTGAATAGGATGAGAAAGAGAATTCCAGAGAGTTGGGGGAGCTCTAGAAAAGTCTTGGAGCCGTGCGTGTAATGAGGTTATGAGTGAGGAAGTCATTAGTAGGTCATTGGAGGAGCGGAGAGAGCGGCAGGGGGAGTATTTTTTTACCAGGTCAGAGAGGTAAGTTGGACAAGAACTGTGGAGGGATTTGAAGGCAAAGCTTGAAGGAGCTTGAATTGAATTCTAAAGTGAGATGGAAGCCAATGAAGTGAACTGCAAAGATGTGCAGCGGAAGAGGAGCGGAGGGAAGGATTGGATGAGTCTGGCTGCAGCATTGATATTAGATTGTAGAGGAGAGAGTCGGGTTAGTGGAATACCAGAGAGGAAGATGTTACAGTAGTCCAGACAAGGAGTTTGGTGGTCTCTGAGGACAGGTAGGGGCAGATTTTGGAGATGTTGCGAAGGTGAAATGATAAATATATTACACACAAAAGTTTTTTTTAACTGCATTCAGTTCCTGCAGGAACATACAATTTACATGCAAAAGCAGTTTAACACAAGTGCTCACCCATAAAAGCCCCAAATTCTCTTTGTGGGCCTGTTCCCACAATGTAATAGTGTATGCTTTACAAGTAGAAACATGTTACAACTATAAATTACAGCAATACACAACAATGCAAATCGCATGCTTTTGTGTGCTGCTCTGCCTTTCATCCTCATTGTATCCCAAAATGCACCTTATCAGCCCACTGCAATGGCAATCATAGCAATGCAGTGCCATACGTTGTTGTTGTTTTCTAGGTTTTCAAAAGTACAGTATTTACTGAACACAGCCATAGTGGGAACATGTCCTTTTTTGTCAAAGTTATCTTTTTTCATCATTTATACATCATATGTGTTTGTATATATCTTACCATCACTGGTTCAGTACTTGTTCAACACACTAAAAGTGTGTTACAAGCTCAGTCTTACTTTACGTTTACTTACTTTAATTTTCTGTCCCAATTTCTTTTGCCCTTTTTTTATTTATTAATTTTTGCAAGGAAAATGGTACATGGCAATAACCAAATAGAAAAGTCACTTGTAAAACATTGATGGTACAAATATTGATAACAAAAATAAACTATGTGGGATCAAACAATTTAAAGTACAACAAATGCAGGAAAAAGACAAATTAACTTGTGGGTTATTGTCCAACTGTCATTGCTGTAATTTCCGTCATTGAAACACATGAGCCTGGAAGATTCGCCACCAGGGAATATTTAAGGGAATGTCTGATTCCCTCTTTTATAAATGGAACGCTAAGTCTGTTGCAAAGTATATAGATTAAGGAGCCCTGATTTATCAAAGTTCTCCAAGGCTGGAGAGAATACACTTTCCTCAGTGAAGCTGGGTAATCCAGCAAACCTGTAATGGATTTCCTAAAAGTCAAGCTTTTGTTAGCTAATGTTTTCAATCAAACCAGATCCATTCCAGATTTGCTGGATCACCCAGCTTCACTGTTGAAAGTGTATTCTCCCCAGCCTTGGAGAACTAAATCAGGGCCAGAAAGTCACAGCGAGGTCTAAAGCCTATATCTGCATGCTTGTTCTGGGTTAGTTACCTTTTTGAAGCAAGGGCCAACATGAAAGCCAGTTAACTAGCATTTTGTCCATGGATAGGACTGCTAACATAACATCAATATTCCCCGTTCATTGCAAACTCTTAGACAGCAAATATGGACAGTAAGGGTAACTATAAATGATCCAATAGCATCAGTCAATGTGCTGCTTTAGGTTTAACTTTGTGGGTGATAGTATGTAATATGATCATGTTTTGTTGCACACAAGCTGGGAAAGTTTAAAGTGCATAATTCAGATATGAGGCCAAATAACTTAGATATAATTCAGCTATCCTGAAGCCAAACTTTGCCTCTGTTTCACCAAACAGCCCTCAAGTTAAATACTGGGTAATGTAAATGAGTCACAGACAGCAAACATTCCACAGAGCCCACCTTTCCCCCATTCCATTGAATATAATAAACATAAAATGATAGTGTGTACCTCTATTTGCAATTCCACATTTATTTATAGTGTGAAATAAAGTCTACGCATTACAGAATTACCAGAGAAGTAATATTTTCTTTTTTCATCAAACACTGCATTGATGATAGTCAAAAAGCCTCAAATAATTATATGCAGTTTTTAAATAATATTAGGCTTTACCAATACTATACACAAGTGGTCTGGATGTACAGTTGTACACTAGGACAGAAAGGTATGTTCTTATATGGTTTCACCTAAGATGAAATGAGGAATACATTTTTTTTATTTTTAGTTCTGAAATGAAATGAGAATAGTGAATACCCTTACTATACTATGCACTGATTCAGGGCAGTCCTTGATTCCTTTTATCCCTTCTCATCTTATCTATCTGGGTTATAAATATATTTTTTTTTTTGCAATGTGCACAAAATGTTTAGTAATCACAAATGTAATCCTTAACTATGAGTCACTCCTGTACAAACTATACAAAAGACAATATAATTTTACTTTAACAATTTACCACAATCGGTTTGAAGTCATAAAAATGACATTGGAAAATGTGTTATTCAGCCTGATTTGATCTGAATCCCAAGAATTTTGGATACAAACTAGAGCCATAATAAGATGGTTTTATATATAAGTACACTTGCACTTAGCACTTTATTAAATTTCATTTAAGGGCTTGTATTTGTTCTTTAAATGTGTTTCCAATAAATTTGATAAATTAGCTTTTCGGATGTGTAGAGTGACCTCTGCTGCTATAGGAGTGATAAAACAGCACAAGCACTGGGGCAAAGCCGAGTCCTGCATGCAGCCCTTTACGTTATATGCTGACATTCCATTATCCCCAAGACCTGTGCCATAAAATGGAAAGCCATAAAAATGTTTTTTCTTTCATATAGCCCTTTATTTTATACTATCTACCTTGTTTTACAGACCTATTAATATTTACTGCACATACAACCAATGTTCTATTGATGTTAAATGTGACATATAATGGAGAATCATGATCCTTCGTAAATTGTAATTTTTGTTTGTATTTTTTTTACTTTTAATGGTTCTTTATTTGTTGTATCTTATTCAAAGGCTTAAACAGCCGTATCAATGGATTGAATTCTTTATTTATAAATGTGTATTATCGGTACAGAGCACAGTAACAAATGGATTTGGTTTGCTGAGGTCTACTTTTTGATTTACATAAGGCTATAATAGACTTTTATATATATATATATATATATATATAATTTGGTTTGCTGAGGTCTACTTTTTGATTTACATAAGGCTATAATAGACTTTTATATATATATATATATATATATATATATATATATATATATAAATATATATATATATATATATATATAGATAGATAGATATTGTTAAAAAATACCTGCAGTCGGTAATTCATTCTTAGCTAACGTTGTTATCCCATAATGTTCAGGGTCTTACCTCTCCTGTTAAACGATCTAAAGCATTCCACTACTATAATTCATTAAATGTTGATATCTTGGCCTTGCAAGAAACACATTTTTCCAACACTTCGGTTCCCAAATACCTCCAGAAAAATTACCCGATTTTTTATAATGCTACCTCTGACAAAAAGAAATGTGGAGTTTTTCTGTGTTTTCGGAAGAGCTTGAATTTCTCACCTCTAGAGGTCTTTAGGGATCCAGGAGGAAGGTTTTTAGTAGTGATTGGGTATGTTGGCCTGCATATGATCACGGTGGTATCGTACTATGCGCCCAATGAGGGTCAAGTGGCGTTTTTTTTACACTCTTTTGGGTGAGATTTGGCCTAAAGTGCGGGGTTCGTTGATATTGCTAGGAGATTCGTATTTGGCCTTGGATTTGGATCACATACTAGATAAATCCAAACTTAGCAGATGTAAGGATCCCCCGAAAAAAAGCAACAGCCTCTCACTTTTGCTGAGAAAATATGACTTAGTTGATGGCTGGAGGGAGATGAACCCATCGGTTAGAGACTACACGTATTTTTCGGCGGCCCATGATCAGTACTCCCGTATAGATCATGGCTTTATCCAGTCCCATATGCTCCCCAACTTACTTGGGGCCCGAATTTTGTCGACTCCTTGGTTGGATCATGACCCCCTGGCCTTATACCTGACAGGCTTTAGCAGACCACAACCCGGGTTTCGGTGGAGATTTAATGATTTGTTAAGTAGCTACTTTCAGATTAATGTAGCGAGTGACACATCCCCAGCCATAAATTGGGAGGCTCATAAAGCTTACATTAGGGGTGAGTTGATTAAAATGGGAGCAGCACGCAAACGGGCCCACAATAAACTGATAGATGCCTGTCTCCAGGATTATCATAAATACAACTGCAACACAAAACAGCTCCACACGTAGTGTTGAAAGCCCACCTGGAGGCGAAACGCACTGAACTTAACTTGTTACTAACTACTAAAGAAGAAAAAACGCTGCGCTGGTCGGCGCACAAATTGTTTATATGGAGTGACAAGCCGTGAAGTCTTTTGGTCAATAAACTTAATCCCAAGCCCAAGACTCATGCTCTCCCTAAAATTAAGACTAAGGGTGGTAGGCTATCACAAAATCCAGAAAAGATTCTCGCAGCCTTTGAGGACTTTTACAGTCGTTTATATGGATCTGAGGACTCAATCAGCACACAGGGAATAGAAGGGTTTCTTAACAAGCTTGACCTGCCCAAAAACAGCCTAAACATAAGGCGTTTTTGGAAAAACCCTTCCCGGTTGAGGAGTTGCATGGGATCATGGGTCTCCTCAGGGTGGGCAGCTCACCTGGCCCGGATGGTTTCTCCAACCTGTACTACAAGACATTTAGTCCTGAACTGGCGTCACACATGGTGGCATATTTTAACCATCTAAGGGAGGGGAACGCTCTGATGGGCGATGCCAACAGGGCATTTATTAGTGTGATCCCTAAACCAGGGAAGGATGCCTCTGAAGTAGCAAATTACAGACCCATCTCCCTGATCAATTGTGATTTAAAAATTCTGACGAAGATCATGTCACTTCGACTGAGCTCCTTTTTGGGAACTTATGTGCATCCGGACCAGGTAGGCTTTTTGCTACATAGGCAGGCAGCGGACCAAACGAGGAGGGCTATTGACCTTATATCGGTAGTAAACTCGGGCTGGGACGAGGGCCCACCACACCAGGCCATGTTGCTTTCCCTTGATCTCCAAAAAGCATTTGACAGCATATCCTGGAGATATTTGTTTCAGGTACTCCTTAAAATGGACTTTGGCGCCCATTTTACTAACCTTCTTTTGGCTTTTACGACTCCCCTGAAGCCAGGATATCGCTTATTAAGAGGGGGACCAGGCAGGGATGCCCTCTCCCCCCACTTCTGTTTGCCCTAGCATTTGAACCTCTGGCGATAGCTTTACGGGCAGATACTAATATTCAGGGCATTAAGTGTGGCCGAACTGAGCACAAATGTGCACTCTTCGCTGACGATATCCTAATGTTTATCACCTCTCCAATCACGACCTTGCCTAACCTAATGAAAATTCTAGATGAATTTGCATTATGCTCTGGTCTGAGGGTTAATAAAGCTAAGTCTCAGGCTCTTAATATAAATCTCCCCACTAGGACGATGTCAGTGATCCAGGGGAACTTCGATTTTATCTGGCATACGGACTCCATCCAATACCTGGGCATTCAGTTGACCCCAGCATACAATAGTCTTTACAGGTGTAATTATGTTCCGCTGCTTAAAAAAGTTTACGTGGACATCCGGAGGTGGACCTTGTCTCCCCCATCGTGGCTGGGGCGGATTGCGGCCATTAAAATGAACCTACTTCCTAGATTGCTCTATTTATTTGGTACGCTCCCAATACAAGTGCCTATGAGAGAGATTACACTCCTCCAGTCTAGAATAATGCAGTTTATATGGGCAGGGAAGAAAGCCAGATTTCATAAAGATACGTTATTAGCCCCTAAACGCATGGGAGGGCTGGGAGCCCCACATCTGAAATATTACTATGTAGCAGCGCAAGTGGCACAGTTTTCATTGAGTTCCCTGCAGGGCGCTAGACCCCAATGGGTTGAGATTGAGAACCAGGATAGTTTCTTGGGATCCATAGACTCCCTCATGTGGCGGAGAAAAAACACAAGAGGCTATGTGAAATGTCCGACCCTATCTCATTCTATTCAGATATGGGACAAATTTAGTCACCACCCGAAGCTTTCCTCTCTTCATAAACTAAGCCCGGCAAACTTTCATTGGTGGATTTCTAAAGGTTTTAGACGAGTAAAAGACTTGATAGATGTACGAGCAGTATTTACATGGGATCACTTGTCTAATCAATTTGAAATTCCTGCCACAGAATATTTTCATTATAGACAATTATATTCATTCATCAACCGGATAATTAGAGAAGCTCCAAGACCCATGCGCTCTTCGCAGTTCGAAAGCACTTGCTCTTCCATAACTACCACCAAGGGGCAAATCTCTGTTATTTACTCGGTTATAGTCAACCAGGATAGTAAACTGCAATATATGAAGGACTGGGAGTGTGAATTGGGTATCACATGGGACTTGGAAGAGTGGCAGGACATGATCTACGCCCTTTCTAAAATATCCCTGAACTCCGCGGTGGTGGAAGCTAACTACAAAGTGGCTCTTAGATGGTATCTCACACCGGCTAGATTGGCAAGGATGTTCCCCTCAGTTTCTCCTTTATGTTTCCGAGGATGCGGGGACAGGGGTTCCATGATACATATCTGGTGGACTTGTCCGATTGCCAGGACATTCTGGGATGAAGTATTTAAATTAATTTAAAAAATAGTACAGCAGGAGATTGGTAGCTCTGTGGAAGCCGCCCTGTTTAGCAAACTTGACATAATCTTACCGAAACCTACAAAGAAATTGATTAGATTGATATTAGTGGCAGGTAGAATTGTGTTAGCTAAAGCATGGAAGTCTCCCGTGATTTCCATGGACCCCATAGTAACGAAGTTGAACTGGATCATGGTGAACGATAGACTCACCCATACCCTAAAGAACTCCCTAGACAAATTTGAGGATATATATGGGAACCATGGACTTCCTTTAATAGCTCATAGTCATTGATTTCAGGGAAATTATCTTGGAATATGGTATTTTAATTAAGTTGATCTTTCGTACTTCCTCTACCTTCCCTTCCCCCTCCCCCAGTCTTGTCTACCCTATTTTCTTTGTTCCCTTCTCCTTTTACCTTTCTTGTCTCTCTGTATGTCCGTTAATTTTTTGGCGGTATGATCAAGATGTGGGTTGCAATTTTGTACTTCCCACTCGCAATTTACTAATGCTGGTGATTTTATCTAGAATGGAGTTTATTTTTTAGGACGCTGTCTTTTTCCTACACTGTTAAGGGAAGTGGTGGAAAATCTGTTCTGTTTATCACAAGCAATATATGAGAAGCTTTATGTATGTTTGCATCCAAAAGGAACATACTTTGGGTTTCATGGCTCTTGTTCTTGTCTTTTCTTGTTAATGTTTTGGTATGAGAAAATCTTAATAAAAATATTGAAATATAAAAAAATACCTGCAGAAATTAGCTATAGATATGTCACCATCAAAGTTGTGGTTAGATATAAAAAGTCAATGATCTATAGCATCTACTTTTATCTACCTTTATCAGTTTTTTGTGAATATGGACCTTTAACCTTGTTAGCAGGGAACAGCAATAATGAAAAAAAAAAAAAAAACAACAGAATATAACATCAGTAGCAGTCATCCTTAATGGATTGTCCATCATTGACCCTGTTTAAAAAAAAAACAAAATTACACCAAATGAGGCATCATACTAATTTTCCTATTAGCTTTTACAGAATTTTCTGATAGCAGATATTGAATATTGTTTTTGGCATGTAACTTACACAGTAGTATATTATGGTGGTTTATACTATATACATGGTAGTTTATACTATAATTAGAAGGTATGTTATGGAGACCTAGTTCACATACCCGTGTGTGAGGGGAAAGAGATTTGTTGTGTTTCTGCTACAAAACAGATGTATCTTTTATTGACTTATTTTGTATCAAGTTTTAATAAAAAGTCAAAATCCCTTGGGATAGTAAGCGCCTGAATTTTCATCAAATAGCCAATTTAAATATGCAAAAAAATGTAATTTTCTAGAATTATAGGACAAAAAATACATTGTTTATCTATTTTGCCAATCTAGTTTAGGATATTCTTCAGGTTTAGATTTTGATTTACAATTTTAGGATTTGCAGATGTGACAGAGTTTGGGAGTTTATCTGATTTATCAAAGCTCTATCATGGTAGACTATCATGGTTATGGTTAATTATAATATATGTTTAATTTCTGGTTCTATTTTCATATGCATTTTTTCTACTTAATTTTTTATGACTGAATGGTTATATCTTCTAGTTTTGTTTATTTTCTATAATAGTAGAATACACATTTGGCCTGATGTTAATAAATCAGGCCCAATGTGTTTACTACTATTATGGAAATATGGATTAGCTCTCCAAGACTGGAGAAGCTAGAAATAATAATAACAATATTAAAAAATAGAAATAATTTGCTATTAGTGGGTTATTGTTTTCAGTCCTGGACCAGATAAGTTTTAGGTTTGGTGGATCACCCAGGTTCGCTCATGATCTTCTTCAGTCCAGGAGAGGTTTAATAAATGAGGCACATCATGCACGAGGATCTGCAGAAAATCTGTAGGATGTCCAACATTGTCTATCCTTTTCCTCCTCAGCCTTGCTGCCACTTCTGTTTATTGTGTTTATAGTGTTAGCATTTGATGTAGGTGGTATCCAGGGCAAATTTTTCACCTATCTAATAGGCCAACTTTTTCCAACTGACACCCAATCTTTAAGGCACATTGATTTTTGCGTCCCTCCAAGAGCCAATTCACTGCTTTTATTAGGGCTGGGGACTTTTGAGAGAAGTGCTCAGGCAAGGAGCTGCCATGTTTTTAGGAAACCATGTACAGCAACCTGCCAACCCCTCCCATCAGTTATGATCATAAAGCAGCACAGGGTTTCTATTAAAAATGCCATTAGAATGTTGATGGGGGGAGAAACCAGGGAATGCAAAACATAAGCAGAATTAATGTTAGTTGTATTGTTAAAATTAGTGTTTCTGAATGTAGACATCAGGACATCATACGTTTGCAACACTGATGGATTACAGTAGAACATAAAAATGAATATGATGGAACAGAAAAAAAATTGTTATTGGGAATTTGGTTGTGCAGTATCATCATCCCCATCTTCTGTTCTAACGTTATTTTTATACTATTAATATTATTATAATTAAACAGGATTTATATAGCGCCAACATTACGTAGAGCTTTACAATTAAATAGGGGATGCAAATGACAAACGAATACAGACCTTGACACTGGAGGATAATAGGATAAATAAATGGGGGTGCCCAAGATGGAGACTGAACTAGACAGCTTCAATATTTTACATTGTGTTAGGTATAAAAGGTATATGGTGTATACTGTTGGGCATATATAAAAAAATTATATTTATGTATTTATTTATGATGGTTGTCTTATGATTTATAGAGTTGAAAACACTGATGGTTGTTCTAATAAAACAAACGTCATATCATGAAATGGGTAAATGCTGATCCTTCCAGTACTATTGCATTACTCAGACACTGTTTTATTGTAAATGTGGACAATAGTAATGATGCAATATAATGTAATAGGATATCTACTCTCTAGAGAGAATTCATAAATAGGTTCACTGAAACCGCTTCTTTATTAATATAAAGGTTTTGAATGTTTTTAGATTATCCATGAATAAAATATAAAATCTTTTACATTTTTATTTTTGCAATTTTTCTTATGGTTTCTTGAATTTGTCACTTAAAGATAAATACCGTGGAAAATATTACTACCACAAAAAGGAACATTGCACTTGAATATTTCTTTAAAAAATAGTAATTACTCCCTCATGTTGCTTCCTTATCCTTATAATATATGTGATGTAATAACATATAATTTTAATGCATGTTTTAAGAGCTGAGCTGGTTTAAATCTCATTGTTTTGCTGCAGTATGCACTTTTATTGGTTTTTCAGCAAAGATCATTATCTTACAGATCAAAAACCACTTTAGGAGAGTCTGTGTCTTCCAGTAGATGGTGCTACACTTCCAGCAATGTGCATGCAATACATGGGCCTGTCCAAAACTGGTATTATCTTTTATTGCAGAAAAAATAAGCTTTATTAATTCAGTAACATAATGAGATTTAAATATAGGTGCGTAAAATAGCTAGAACTACATCAATATGTGTAAATTCATCTGGTGCCCCCAACATGAGCTCTCTTGCTTGAAAAACTGAACTGTTTGCCTCTATCTGCATAAATATCACTGGTATTTCATATACAATCAGTAACTGGTAATAGTTGGTGAATTTTTAGATGATGTAGGCATACAACTTTTGAAATCCAAAGGGATACCCAATTGTGCCCAGTTGTAAATATTCCTCTGAGCACTAAATTCAGAGACCATTTCTAGTTTAGATTTTTGTTTGCGTCTGAAAATTGTTGAATTGTTGAAAAAAAAAATGTATTCAGTGTACAAACTTTGTATTTTTCATTACTTTCTGTCTCAGTGATGTTGGTCACCAGAACAAAATCTTGCCTTACTTTAACCAAAAAATAAATAAAATGTCTATACCTACACATTTCCATGGTACTACAACATATAAAAAGCAAATAAAAAGGAAAATAGGGCTATTACTTAAGGGTTAAGCAACAACACCAAGCAAAGTCAAGAAATGCTTTTTGTATTTAAAGAAGAAGTTCAGGAATTTACTAATTTTAATAATACATATGCATTTATATTCTATATACAATGTGAGCTGTGCAGCTATACTTGTCCCAGATACTCAAATCTACTTTGACACATGCAGAGAAAAGCTATATGAATGCTACGTTTGTCATGTTCGGTTTACACAGGGTGGGAGCCTGAAAATGCACATACTGCAGAATAAAGGAGAAAGAGAGGATAGAGCGAGAAAATGCAGTGGTCCTATCCTGGATGAATTGTATGGGGAATAATGTGCCCAACCCCACGGGGTTGAACAAAGGGGGGGGGGGGATATGTGACAGAGTGTCCCTAAAATGTCAAGAAATGTAGAGATAACGTTGTAAAGGCACCAGGGAAAGAGAGTATGACTATGTTTGTATAGGTTTTTAGGAAGAAACCAGGGACTATAGGGCCCTGGAAATGGCCAAGGGAGTGAAAGGGTGGGTTCCCTGGCCCAACCCAAATCAGAGTTTGGGTTATATGCACCTGCACTCAGGTGCAAGAGGGAGATGATCAGCCAGTGTGTTGCAGGCTGTAGTGTGATCAGTCAGAGGCTGGAGTGAGCAGTCAGAGGCTGGAGTTTGATGAGAAGGCAGCCAGAGGGTTCCAGGCTGAGAAGGCAGCTAGAGGGTTCCAGACTGGGAAGGGAGCTAGAGGGTTCCAGACTGGGAAGGGAGCTAGAGGGTTCCTGGCTGAGAAGGCAGCCAGAGGGTTCCAGGCTGACAAGACAGCCAGAGGGTTCCACGCTGAGAGGAAGTCAGGCAGCCAGAATCTGTTACAGGCAGGAGAAGGCGGCCAGAGTGGGTTCCAGGCTGCATGAGAGGGAACAAAGCTCCAGGAAAGCCAGTGGGCAAACAAGACTTGAACTGTGAGTAAAATAGTGTTGATATTGAGTGTTAGAGAGACAGGGCACCCAGTGAGGTAGCCAGAGGCCCAGCCAGGCCACTGTAGTTTACTGTTTCTACTTTAAAATGCTGGAGAATGTGCTGTAACACTGGGCTAAAGAAAAAAAAATGCTGTTATTTTGGACATTTTGTGTATGCTGCCTCTTATCTGCCGTGTAAGCATCCCGTTATCATGAGCAAACCCCAGTGATATTCCATATATATCATGGAATATATATATATATCATATATCTTGGTCTGTTAAATGTCCATGTATATATTTAAATGTTTAAATTTATGATTTGTTAGAAATTTAGAAACCTACTATAAATTTGCAGATCAATAAAAGTTAAACTCAAAGCATCAGCATGTTTTTGCATGAGGAATGATCACCTATGACACCCAACACATTCCTTAAAACAGCTTGAACCAACACTAAAAGCACCCCCATTAGTTGCTGCACAAATTCAGCTCTTTCTGGATCTGGAATGGCTATTTCAGACTCATGGTGAGGTTGCAATATGGTTACCACTTTCCCACGCCTATTTATGAACCAACACAGTGATGCAAGACGCCACCAGGAGTCACATTAGACTACTTTTGGGTTACTTCCTAGATAGTGTATAATGTATACTCTATATATACCTGCTCTGATTTCCTCTAAACTCTCCAGACTGCATTGCACCTTCCCTGCAGTTCTGCTGCCATGCCTAACAGTTCCCTTTGTCCCAGTCAAGGTCATACTGTTGTGTGTGCCCACATAGAGTACAATATCTTTGAGGTTTAAAAAATCTATGCTGAGCCATGGCCCTAAACTTTCAAGTTTGCAGCGTTATGATGTGTTCCTCTTCCCTTTTGGACTGTCCTAACCTTTCAGAAGCCTCTCAATATACTGATTCCTGTCTATCGAGCCAGTTCTTAAACTGAAGGTAGGTTGATTCTTTCCAGACCTCCATGTGCTATTTCTAAGGTAGACAATTCACTCCTATGGACAAATAGAACATTTTCTTGCAGGACTTTGTAGAGGTAGTTTGCTTGGTGCTTCTACTTAAAGATTTATATCAAACCATAGGGCAACTACATTCTCAAAACCTTCCTTCCTTGAAGCTGTGACTGCAAGGCTTTCTATCAGGCCATGAAAAACTATTTAACGACATCATGGACACAATTAATTTGTTTTTTCATGGACTGTCCACACGTTTAAGAATGGTTAGCAACACTGAATCCCAAAATAACTTTAAGCACACAACAGCCTATGGAAAATGTCAGTTTCCAGCCCTCAAAGACACACATACAGACTAAATGCAGCCCACAAAAACTGGCACACTGTTCAGTGTTTTTTTTCTATTTTAGATACATATGTGAATGAAAAACTGTTGTCACTCTGTTGTTGAGTATGTCAACCTAAGCCAATGTTCAGGTTCTAAAAGTGATTCTGGCACCCTGAAGAAAGACATCTGATGTGTAGCTTGACCAAACTGTTGCAGGATAATGAAGTAGTCACTACATCCATCTGTGAAAACTAATCAAGCGGAATTGATTCCTTCTGCTCAAGTGTGCATATGGACTTCAGCTTTAAATTTACTCATTAGACATAAAAAGGTTTAATTACTACAGCACTAAGTTGAAGTAGTTCTTAAGGTTTTAGCTATTGATTGTAGAATTTAGCTTTTCAGGGATCTGCAAATGTTTCAAAGCACTTTTAAAACTTACAATAGAACTCATCATTTTAATTGTTTACTCATCAAGAATATGGCATGGATTTCTTAAAAGTAATTTGTTAGCAAATATTTTCAATCCTGGACCAGATCCATTCTAGGTTTGCTGGATCATCCAGGTTACCTGATGAAAGTGTATCTTCTCCAGCCTGGGAGAGCTTTAATAAATCAGACTATATCTCTACAAGTCTCCTTTTGGGTGCACTTACCTTTTGGTGGTACAAATCAAAGTGAAATTTTATATCAATATATGCTGCCTGGCCAAAGCAAAGTCACGAACCACCTTTAGCTTTCATTTGTTACATTGCTATATATCCCTATATTGTTTTCATAAGTGTATGTAATGTCACAATATTTATTTCTTTCCAAAGTTTTATTAATTTTCTGACAATGTTCTGATATGAGACAGATAGTCTTTAGCACGTCCCAAAGATTCCCAGTGGGGTTAAGTTGTGGACTCTGTGGTGGCCAATCCATAAATGAAAATGACGTTGCATTCTTCCTGAACCACTCTCACAATTTTAGCATGATAAATCCTGCATTGTCATCTTGGAATATACCCATGCCATCAGGGAAGAAAAAAATGCATTACAGATTGATGAAAAAATGTTGTATGGGTTTGGCTATCAACCATTAGCTTGTCATTCAGCATCTGGCTATGCCTAGTCCTGGTCATTGTTTTTTAAATCTATAGCACTGTTTCTGATAAAACCATCCCTCTCCCGCTCCAGTGTCTGGGAGAGGAGGTATGTGAGACACAAAGGAAGACTTGTCCCAGTCCAGAAGTGTAAGGGAAGTTTTTTGTTAACTTTCTGATGCTTTTGTATCACACAGTTACTTGATGCATGTTAATGTTAGAATTTTTTTACAGTAGCCTTTAATTATAGATATAAAAGTGATTTTGTTGTAAGTATGGGAAACATCATTACCTATTGCTAACTCAATTAATTAATTAGGAATAGGTTTGAAAATTTCAGGACTCCCATTTTTTTATGAGCAGAGGTCAACAGCGCACTCTTGGCTAAACTCCAATAAAATATCCATCACTTCAAGCCCCTCAGCTCAGCCCATGTGCTCCTTTACCCTAGATCCCCCCAAATCCCCCTGTTCCAACACCCAGCCACTCCTACTTGTCATAAAAATCCTCAATTTATACCCAATACATCTGATAACTCATGCCACTCACAACACCAACTAGTAATAAGATGCCTATATTTTTCCTGATGCCAAGTACAAACCCATCAGAACTTTTTTACTAGTACCTGCCACTATCATGACTATGTCCTCTGCAGAAAGGTGGCCAAATTGTTACTTTGCCATTATCAGGCTGGAGGTGTGGGAGGTGACCTTGTTTGGGGGTGGGGTGGTGGAGTAAGAAGGGCCTCCTCCATTGTCTGGCTGCCAGGAGTCTGGACTTTTCTACTTAGCTTCGGTCTTTCTCATTTACAGTAACTCCTGGTTTGAAAGATGGAACTTGGGGCTGCTGAGCTTTTGCTCACATTATTATACACCTAAAACGGATTATTAACGGATATGAAGATGAATTGAATATGTTTTCATGGAATGTCTAAATATAAGAATGGTATGAGTTAGGAGGTTAAATGTGTTGCAGCAAAACTATATAGGACTTTTTTTAATTGTAATGTTACTGGAACTTCCATGCACCATTGGAGTTTAGGTATATTTAGTTGCATAGGTAATCCAAGGAAACAGGGAGTAAGTGAGGATGTGGGTAGATGGCTTTGAAGAACTATAAAAAGCAGACCACATTATAAGCTCTGAGCAAAAACCAAAACAATCACCCCAATACATCAGCCATTAAAACTTTTTACTTACCAAAGTCTCTGTTTTTTGTTAAATTACCTTTTATTGAATTCAGTAGATTAGGTAGTTACATTTACTTTGTTAGTTACAGTTTAGTGTAATTGCATATGTGTGCAATATATACATTCAAATGATATATATGAAAATTTATATTATATAGAATAATATATAATATAAAAAGACAATAGTGACATAGAGGTCAGCAGAAGGAACCAATGGAAGCACCTAGGAAGTCACATAAGCTGACACTCCATTTTTCATGAAGGAGTTCAATCATGCGGTCAGGGAGAAAATGAAGTATTCTTGCTGTTCTTAATGGATGCGTTCTTGCTGGATATAGTTTAGGTATGTAAAAGAGTTGGTCTGAAAAAACCTATGCAGTTATTTAAAAAAATTGTGAGCTTGTTACCCATACCTTGCAACAGTACTTGTAATAAGTGTAACAAAAAAAGTCTTTTGTGTCACTTTGTGTGTGTTCTTTGTGTTACCACGGTTAGGCGAATCAAAGCCAGTATCTTTTTTGACATGCACATCACATCTTTGATTTTACGGAAGTCAGTTTCCTTACAAGACAAAAAAAAAGTTGTAATTGGAGCTACCAATCACAGGGTATATTTTTTCCATTCTTAAAACTAGAAATATGTTTTAAAAAGAGTCAAAACACATCAGGACAGCAGAGCACAGTTCTCTTGTCACTTAGAGGCACATCATGCCTTTTTTCTTCTGGAGGGAGACTGCTGGGACTGAAATGAGATTAAATTGCCTTTATAGAATGGCACAGCAAAACCTGTCAAGATGGCACATCAAAGCAATTACAGGATGTCACTGGTCCTCCTACAATCTTGTTCTAAAGTTAGAGCTAACAAAAGAATTCTTAGTTACTATCGAATGAAAATACTGTTTTAGGCACTGTACATTTATTTTAATGGCAAAACGATTTATTGGGGTTTCCCTTTATCAAAGTGCTATTAAAAATATCAGGCTTTGACCCTAGGAGTTCTCCCCTGAAAAAAAAATCTATCTTTTTTTTTTGTGGGAAAATAAGTGACTAATAAATAAAACTAGCAACCTGTGTGCACTATAAAAAGACATTTAAAATCTCTTGTAAACCATACATTTCCTAATTGCCTAAATTGGCAGCCCAGATTTCTGCTGAATCAATGTGGCAAATTAGAGTATTGATTTTTTGATTGCGTAACTTGATATATTTTTAACACTTGTCTGTCTTGCTAGGTTATGACATGGAGAACATTCAAGATAGAAAAAAAACTTTACCTGGAGTGGATCCTACTATGTAATAATATTTATTATCAGTCATATAGGAATATCCTATTCTGCTGTGTGTGATGCATTCCATGGACAAAATCTGTTTCTTCCGACAGAAGTACCATGCAAAGAGGTAATACAACTTTATAGGTAATATTTTGTAAAATACAAATTATTTGATAAAAATGTACATCTGCATTTGTGTATGAACTAAAGATAATATACGAGGGGGTGTCGAAATTCCTGGTTTTGCCCAGAAAGAAGAGAGCCAGAGTTATGAAGTAACATATTTGTTCAACATATTCCCCCCTGAGACTGATGCACTTGGTACAGCATAGTTGCTTTAGGTCCTTTGGTTGGGCCGCAAACCAGCTCTCAGCAACATCTTTGATATCAGAAATGTCCTTAAAATGTTGCCCCTTCAAGTGTTTCTTCAAATCCGTGAACAGATAGTCCGAAGGGACCAGGTCAGGTGAGTAGGGGCGATGGTGGTCCAATTGGAAACCCAGGGTGTTCAATTTGGCAGCCACACCGTTGGACGTGTGCGCAGGTGCATTGTCCTGCAAAAAAAGGATCCCTTTGGCCAACTTTCCACAGTGTTTCATTTTAATTGCCTCCTTCAGCTGCTCCAGGAGTTTAGCATAATACTGTCCGGTGATACTAGAACCCTGAGGTAGGTAGTCCACCAACAGAATACCGTCTTTGTCCCAGAAAACAGACGCCATTACTTTTTTGGCCGATTTCTGGGTTCGGAACTTCTTCGGCCGCGGGACACGTTGTGGCGCCATTCTTTTGACTGTTCCTTGGTTTCAGGATCAAAGATGTGAAGCCAGGTTTTATCCTCAGTCACTAACCTAGCCAAAAAGTCCTGTGCAGCTTCAAAATGAGCCAAAACAACTTTAGATCCTTCAGCTCGTTCCATCTTCTGATCACTGTTCAAACATTTCTGCACCCACTTCGCTGAAAGCTTGCGCATGTCTAGGATAGTGATGATAACAAACCCAACACGCTTCTGTGAGATGTCAAGTATCCGGGCTATCCTTTTTGTCCTCAATAATCAGCTCATGGACAGCATTGCAGGTTGCCGTGTCAGTTGAGGTTGGGGGGCGCCCACTGCAGGGCTCATCTTCAACGGTGAAATGTCCAGTCTTGAAACCAGATATCCAGATATCCAGTGCTGTAGGAAGGACACTTCTCCCCCAGTGTTTGTGACATCTCAGCGTGAATGGCCTTTGCTGACTTTCCCTGGAGAAGCAAAAACTTCATGAGGGCCCGTAACTCCAACAACGTGAAACTCACTAAAAGAAAAAACATTTTTAAGAGTCGCCATTACCTAATATTTGCACAGTTACATACTAGGATATTAGGTCATGTGCCCCAACACTCATTTTTCTGGAAGGGCGCAAAGCCTGGAACTTCTCAGCACCCTATATATATATATATATATATATATAAATATATATATGATTTCTAGGAGTTAAAATTTTCAGAATCATCAGAAAGAATTCATACAGAATCTCATGGGGTAGTTTAATGTTCAAATAACTCTTCATACAAGAAGTCATATTCATTAGGTTTTCAGAGTGGCAAAAATTGTATGAAAGCACACTTTCACTTTTCTTATCCTCTTATAATTAATGAGGATTGCCAAATAGCATAAGTAAGTGCTCTCAATGGAGAACACAATTGATGGAAGCCGGCATCCAGTTTCATAATAGACCACTCGATACATGATTCTGCATCCACTGATTGTAAGATCCTCCATGATCCTATGTAAAGTTAAAAGAATAACTTATACCAAAACTCATTTCCACATATCCAAAATCATATTCTGCATGATTACAAAGTAGCCTGCATAGAGTGGAAATTTATTGAAGCATATCATTTTATATATTTGAATAATTTATAATATTTCCAACTGTGGCTGTACTGTATTACCAGAGCTTCTACACTTCTCAGGTTAGATCAGACTTTCTTGGGGGAACCCCCGAAATAATTGTCAGATCTATAGGGAACTCCTACTATAGATACTAAAGCCACAGCTCATCATTAGCTATGTGATCAATGGAAAGAATGGCTACATTTTTGGCCATTTGGAAAAATGTCACCCTTAAAAATCAGCAAAACGATCATTGGTGTCAGTTAAACTGAACTGAGAGTCATAAATTGCTCATTTCTCAAGGAACTCCCAGCTGGAGGAACCCTGGTTGAGAAACCTTGTGCTAGAGGCTTGAAGCTGTGGCATTGTTTTCCTATGAGTAAAGAAATGTATGCCAGTTTAGCAAAGCTTTCAATAGACTGTGTGTGCTGATATAGAGGGAGAAGTATTAAAGGAGAGATTTCCTTTTTTAAAGGAAGCCTTTACTAATAGAGATATAAAGTTTGACATTGGCTGACGTTGGTATTGTTGACCTTGGCTTCTGCTAGTCTCCTGGTTGTTAACTAAAGCTAGGTACACACTTCAAATAATTATCATTAGAAAACAAACTATTACGACCAATCAACGAATATGCACGATTATATTTGAGCGATCGTATTGTGCACAATTCTGTACATGCTGTAACGATACGATCGTTCAAATATATTCCACCAATAGTGTACACACGCTAGATACGATCGTTTGAACAATGCAGGAAGTGACATGGAAAGGAGAAAGTGTATTGCAGAAACATCCACGATCACTGAACGACTGTACACACGATAGATAGAAAATAATCGTCGCTCAATTAGATTCGACAGGACGACCGTTCATTTCCAGCGACAATCCTCGGTCGTCTGCGCCATTGGTCAGTTGTTGTGCACCTTTTTTGTTAACAATTCTTGGACAATCAGTCATTGGTCTTTCGTTTCCAATGACTGGAAGTGTGTACGCAGCTTAACCCTCTTGCTTTTGAGTATTTTAGATAAGTATTAGGATAGATCAATATCAGATTATTACAGAGATTTTAAAAGCTAAAGAGTGATACAGAATTTGCTAAGAAAACCATGAAAATATATAATTTATATACCGGTAACTTCAGAAAAGATTTCAAGAACAAAGAACCAGATAATGAGAATTATCATCAAATCACATTCAATCCAAAAAATGTCATTCAAATTTTGCTAAATTTTCACTGATTGTAAAAACAGGCCAATGTTAACATATCTACAGTGAAAATCTGGACATCCTTTCCTTAAAATAAAAAAATGGTACTTCTGAGTATGGAGGCACATGTGGCTCTCTTGCCTGCAGTTATTACAATAGCAATTACCACAGCTATTAGACTTAATAGTAAATCTTTAGGAACAAGTGCTGTCATGTTGGATGGGTCCTTAGAATTTTAGAGGCTCTGATCTAGTAATTTGTAAGAAATGGAAAAATATATAGGACCACATAAGGAGGTTACCTCTCTTTATCTGGTCTTTTATATTACCAGGGTAACTATACTGTAAGGGAACAGTATCACATTCATAACATATTCTCTATTCTTTTCAGCTACAGGAATGAAGTGTGGTTTGTAGTTTGCAGTTTGCATTGAATTCCACCCATTTGCTATTCGGCATGACATTGAACACATGTGGAAGTTTGCGGGGTAAATTAATTTAAAGTGTAAGTAATCCCAAATACTGTTATGTTTTTTCTTTGTATATAAAGTTCTGCAAAGTTTTTTTATATTGGTGTACGTTTGTGCAAAGTTTTTTTATATTGGTGTACGTTTATGTAAAGTTACCTTCTGGCCCTAAGAACTTCTGCTCCCTGTCTCTTTTTAACCACCAGCCCCAAGTTCTACACAATGGTGCACTTTTTGTGCTTTCATCCAATCCATTGCACATATCCCCCCTGCTGGTTGATGTACAGTTTGCAAATAAGATACAGACCTCCTGCGAAAGAAAATGCCCCCTTTTTTTTTGCATAATATGTTTTGTTACAGGAATTGAAAAAATAATCAGTCTAATAACAGCGTGGGGTATTAACACTGCAATGTTAATGTTAGTGAAATTATATATATGATTTTTCCATTCTGCTATAATATTTAATGCTTCATTTTTTACCTATAGTTGTGCACAAAACTGGGCAGTGGTCTCTTATAATGGATGAGTTTAGCTTTTGAGCAGGGATCAAATTTTACAACATTGATGGACACCTCCAACTCACAACCTTATGTACACTGGGCAGGAATACTAACCATTACAGAACAACTTACAAAGGTAATTCAGATGTCTATTTCATTTTTAGTGCACCATCTCCAACTGAAAATCCACTTTTACAGTAAGTAAGGAAAGTTGCAACCTAAGGGGTGGTAAGAGAGCAGTGGCAGCTTTCAAGCTGTAGGGTGGTGACAGGGGAGCACAGAACTCCCCATTACTGCTTACAAATCAGCATTTCCTCCATGCCCTGGGACTTTCCAGAGAAATTGTCTGGTGTTATCAAATCACACAATATGCGTACTGCTGATTGTTTTATGATTTAAATAAAATATAATGATTAATGAACAGTGTTTTGGACTAATGATCATAGATTATAATAACATAGATCATAACAGTGTTTTGGAAAATTTTACCTAATTAATAATACATTAACTCGCCATCTATTTTCTTTTCACTTCCTCTTCCTCTTTGATTGGCTGGGCCAAGGGGACATAATTCATTGCGGGCACGCTCGGAGAAATCTGGGAATGCCAGATGTCCTTGCAACCAAAGCTGATGCTCCACAATTTATAGCTAGGGATTATTTAGGGTTATTAATAAAAAAAAAAGCTGCACAGCTGCAAAGTGAACGGTTAACATTTATAAAGCACTGTGCTGTGCTTTCCATATATTCTCTTTGGAGTACCACCTTCAGGACTCTGAAGCCGACGCAGCCCATGAAAAGAAATGACCTTGGAATAACCTTCAAACAGAGGTCCCTCTGCTTCACTGATCAGAATCAGCTTTGTGAACAGAGCTCTCTGCCTCAAATAGATGGGCTGCTTTGTTTGTGATAAACTCACAGTGAGGATTTTATACAGTAACTGACACCATTCTGCCTATTAATTTGTTGAGACAAACATCTGTCCTAATGTACTTGTTCTGACTTATTTACAAATTCAACTTAAGAACAAACCTACAGTCCCTATCTCGTATGTAACCCAGCGACTACCCATGTGTATATATATATATATATATTACATTTTTTTAAAAGTTGGAGGATTTGATATTTGCTCTGTTCTCTTTATGGAGGTATTGGGCCTGATTTATCAAAGCTCTTCTAGATTGGAGAAGATAGACTATCATAGGAGAACCTGGGTGATCCAGAAAACCTGAATCTGGATCTGGTGCAGGATTGAAAACCTTTGCCAACTAATAGCAAGTTGTTTTAAGAAATCCATTCTGGATTTATTGGATCAACCATTCATTGCCTTTAGATCAATTTATCATCTCACTTCCTATCCTGGTTTCATTTGCATTATTCTTGAATTAAATCTCGTACCTAATCAGGATCGCCTAAGCTCAAGTTTAAAGATGAAAAGTAAACGTGTTATTAAAAAATAATAATCAAAGTAAAGACCTTTCTTCCACCACTGAATCAGATAATGAAAAGGGTTAACTGGTATGATTTTGCTAATGTCCCCAAAAGACTTATTAACATACAAGCATGCATATTAGCGCTCTCTAAAGTGAAAGCCACTCCACTTACTTTTACGCACAAATTTAAAATAATGATTTTGTATGTCTAAAATGGTACTCAAATATGCCGCCTTTGTAGCTATGGTAACTGTTCTATTATCATCTCGGTTACAGTATTCTTAGCCCATAGCCTGAAAGAATCCCACTGACCGGAGATATCATGAGCTATTACTTTGTTATATGGTTACACACAGCAAAATAGCAGTCAGTTGCAGCATTTATTCTATGTG
Source organism: Pyxicephalus adspersus (assembly GCF_032062135.1). Lineage (NCBI taxonomy): Eukaryota > Metazoa > Chordata > Amphibia > Anura > Pyxicephalidae > Pyxicephalus > Pyxicephalus adspersus. Next base: position 43,406,439 of record NC_092860.1, read on the forward strand.
TGGATGACAATGTGACCTGCTGTACAGAGACAGAAAGAGCTGGAAAGGACGAAGCACCCAGCAAGGTAACTTCAGTGTGCCAATGATGATGACGGGTGAATAGCTGGCTCTGGTAAGCGACCATCCGTGCCGTGACGTACAATGAGGTATGGGGGTGGGGGGTTCTCAGTACTTGATTACAAAACTGATATAATTATATCTGCTCAGGTAACCAAATTAGAGAATCTATTTCCCAGGCATTATTTTCAGATAAAGATATTGAAAAAGGAACCGACACGAATGTAACAGAGGATTTGACCTTGAGTTATTCTAATGGAACAAAAAAGGCAGACGCAGCCTGATTCAAAGAATGCGGTTTGTATATGAAAGCTGCTGATGTATATAATCTGGGGATGCTAAATGAAGCTTGGCATTAGGATGCAGGTAGCGGTTGTTGTTATAGACCGACATATGGTGTGTGTGATGTGTGTCATGTGCAGCAGGTAGGGTAACAAGCATGTGGCAGGGGAGGATGAGCAGATAGTCCATATGCAGAGCAGCAAGTCACACAGGGGAGTGTTTGACACAGAGGGAGGTGTGTGGATGCTCCATAATCAGGGTAAAGCATTCAGGCTTGTATGATGAAAATACACAAGAGAAGAGAGGGTGTGGTATAGGGAGGTAGTTCATAGAGATTCCCTGTGTATCAAACTGCTTCTGATGCTGATGTTTCCTCTTCTTCTGCTAAGCCACTGACAGGTCAGCCCTGGAGCTTCTGACAATAATAACAGTGCCTGACTAGGAAAAGATGATCAGCACACATCACTGGCACACCTTTTCACCCTAGTTCACCAACCAACACCATCATACGACAGCCATTGCAAACTGGTGAGTCTTTTATTTCATCTGTAATATTATTTATCACTGTTACAAATAGTAAGCGTAATCAATTTAATTGCAGCTCGAACAATTAACTTTTATTGCAGCAACATATACAATGTCACCAGCTGGTATCCAGAAAGGATTAAAATATTTTGATTTATTTTCCAAAGTGTCAATCAATCTAATTAAACTGTAATATTTTTGGTTATAAAAGGAAGCGGTCCTGCTTATAAATGTAAAATAAATAAATAACGTATAAAAGTTGACATTGCATTTGATGGTATATGTACAGCGCATATGTGTTTTTGTTTATGTAAAGTTTGCGTTGTGGGATTTTCCTGCCCTGGAAGCCCAAGGAATATCTGACCTGGAGTGAATTAATAATCATTTAATCCCTTAGCATGTAATATTTTTTACCCTTGAACTTTTCTGTAGTCACTGAGCATGTGAATGTGAAAAGGATTAATCTTTTAAGGGGCGTACATAAATTTTTTATCATGGATTTGAGATTAATATTTAAAATGATGATATTTTTGCTCTGCTGTAAGAGCCAAATGTGTATAGATGTAGTGAAACTGTGCCCTCATGGGTGAGAAGCTTTGTGCAAGCTAAAAGTTAAACAGATGAAGATTAAACAGATTGCAGTCAATAAGTAGCTTACTGTATCTGTGTTCTGCAGTACACGTGAGATCAGAGATTCTTCATCATGGCATGTCAAATATTTGCCAATCAAAACATATAGATTAAAACCGCTTTGACGGGTCCAATAAAAATAACATTTAAATTTTATATTCAGTGACGGAAAATAAATTATAGTAAATCACAATTCTACTAAAAAAAACATTTAATATTCTTTCATTCATATTACAATAAATTATGATATATAAGGCTGGCTTTGCTATTTAATATACATTCTGTAACATGGAGCTCAGCATTATGGGAACCTAAACAAACATAGACCAATGCAGTAAATAATTTGTATGGTCATGCTCCTCCAAAACCCATACTCTTTTGTGATGGGATCATCAAGAATAAAATGCATTTGCCATCATTTTGAATGTGTTAATTATTTTGAACCTTTTTATACACTATCTACTGCGTGTAAGGGGGTACTTGTGTAATATATTGTAAATTTCCTGGTTATACAAGGTGAACAATATGCGAATTGGAAACATGGTCACATGTAACTTCTTAATGAATAGAGCAATGTAAAAGGTTTAAAGGTAACTTTACTGCATTTATAACAGCAACATTATTTTCAATTGATTGGTAAACACAATAGTTTGATAGGTTGTGTGTAGCAGATTGCAGTTTACTGTACTCATATCGAGACAAATATTCATTGGTTGTAGTATATATATATATATATATATACTCTTTGTAATATAATTTATGATATGCAGTATATAATATATTAGGACACAGACCATAACAAAAAAAATAATTTGTAATCTGCCTACAACTAATGAAGGTGACTAGTGGATTGGTTACAGTAAATAGCTGCTGATCGTGGCTATATGCTTACTAGGGGTATTTATATGTTATATAAGATGTGGTTTTGTAAGCCAGCATAATCACACAGATCCATGCATGGTCACATTTCTTTCAAAGTTCAACTTTGGAAACATGCTGGTTAAGCTGTGTCTGATTACACATATGCCATACTGAAGACAATATATTATGGTTCTATCAATTATATGTATGTCTTAATATCATATTATAATAAAAAAATATAGGGCTATGCTGCTAGGTACAGTCTAGAACAACTTATTTTTTATCACATGCCTTCCACGGTTTCTTCCTTTTTCTTTGGTGCTTACTATCTGGATATCCGCTGGATGTGTGCAAAGTTAAAAATTACAAATTTAAATAGAATTAAAAGTAGATTATTTTGTACATCATTAATATGTCCAATGATTTTACCTTACAGTAATCATATTTTTTTTACTAGTGTTCTTGAGCAATGAACATAAGCAATAATAACATGTCATTATACATAGAGATATTAAAAAAAAAACAGAAAAGCTTAGTTCTGTCTCTTGGAAAAGGAAAATGGAAAAATTTATTCTGATTGGAAATTTTATAGATAAAAAAATTTAGATTTTTCAGGATGATGATATATTTTGCTAAACTTTACAACACAATCCAGGAGGAGAATAGATGCAGGAATACCATGTAACCTATCATGCTGCATATTATAAACACCAGAATGCCCACAGTAGTGAACTTTCCTGAGATTGGCATCCTGAAAACCCTTTAATAGTGGCAGTTAGATATTTAGTTATTGCTATTTGAAAGGCAGCTATCCACTGACTATTTCCAATATACATATTATATTCCTTTTCAGTTCCCAAAGATCTGGTCATTAGGTTAGGAATTACACATGGCAGCTGAAAAGGGTTGATAGATACATGTGTTTTTTTTGTTTTTTGCCCAACAGAACCCAAACTGCCAGGACAAAAAACATTTTGCCCAACTGATCTTGGAAGTATCAAATCACATCAACCCAAACCCTGCATGCAGTTAAACTATTCAAATCATTGAGCTATCAGTTATTTTCCCACCTGCTTACTTACCAGCACACAGGGATATAATTAAAGGGTCCAAGGAACATGAGCTGTTATTCTTCTCTATCCAATGCCCTTGTGACCCTTACCCATCTATAAATGGGTTGCATTTTTTCAGTTACAGACCATTAGTCATAATCTTAAACAGCATACTTTGAAAAATGTTTGTTAAAAATTGTGGCATTCACATTCACTATCCATCTGCTGGCATTTGTCTCCTATTTACAGAAATTATAATAGCTATAGGCAACCATTGCTGGGAGTAAATTCTTGCATATATATGGAAATGAGGACTTTGGGCTACAGTTCCGCGTTTGAAATGTTGCTATTTTGAAGCAAACCTGGACATAGATGATGGGGTAGGATTATGCACAATTGGTCACAATAACCGCCAGAAGTGAATCACAAATGAATGAATGAATCACCATCTCAAAATAGAAAACCTATTTCTATATATTTCTATAAAGTGCCTGGTGCTGGTGAATGTCATACTGGTTGTATGTGGCAAAGTCTAATGAGATCTTCTTTTCATATTTAGGGGCCTAGTCTTTCTGAGCTGCAATACTGTTAAATTTATTAATACATATGTCCTATTGATCTTTAATCCAGGGGTCAGAGATTTATTTTCCCTAAGCATGTTTTACCCCCTCATCCTCATACAGCTCCATTTCAAAAACCTCAGTTTTTCTGAAGTGAAGAAAAAAATGAAGGTCATTTATTTTTTCCATTCACAAGATGGAACATTGAGCCTCCTTGAATATGATTAAGTGTGTTATGGCAGGCAGATACAAGCATGTTTCCACAAAGATGAGTACACGACCCACAATCTGATAATTATGCATTTATGATTGCTAGGCTAAGTTAGGCTAGTATTCATGTGCATTACGTCAAGTTAATAAGCAAAAGCCATGCACAATGGTGAAGTATGATTGCTAGTTAGGTATATTAGGATAATTTCCAATTTGCACATGTTGGTAAGTCTTGGCGAGTTCATATGAACATTTTTTAATTTATACTTTTTGTGTTTGGTTCTTAAGGTGCCTCTACAGTATTAAAGAATTTTTAAACCCATAACAAAAATGTCAGATATATCTTAGTTACCGGCCCTAATATGTGGTGAATTCTAGTTTTCAGGCACAAGTACATTTCCTGCAAAAACAGAAAAAAGACAGTAAAGAAAAATAAGATCTTGATATCCTAATGTTGAGGTACCCAAAACAAACAGGATACCTGGATCCTGTAGGCTCCTAAAACTAAAATATTTCTTTTGGCTGACTTAATAGTGTCACTTTTCCCTACTCTAAAAAAAAAAGTTTTACCTAAAAGGTAAAAAGCAATTGAATTAGGTAATTTAAAAAACCATACCTAAGTTCCCAAACAAAAATGTACTATATTGCATTTTGTCAGTTGCTAGTAAAGGTGGATGTCTTAGTTTTCCCTTTTTCAGGCTTTTCCCCCTTTCTTTTGACCTAGAGATTCTCCAAATATCAAACCCCCACCCCTTCATGTCTATACTCCACCACATACACATTGTATCTAGGGGGCACCCATGGTTTTCACTGGTGATTATAAGATAATTGTGATCTGCATTGATTCCGACTCAATCAGGAGCTTTTGTGACTTTGGATTGGTACTTGGAATTTGAGCTCTCAGAGCTGGGAGAGAGTAGGATTATCCTGAGCACACCATATAGTAGAAGAGTGCATAACAAAGTCTCTTGTCATCTCCTGTATTACATATTGCCAATTAGAAGACCTCCTGTGTTCCCCAGTGAGCTGTGGTTAGGTGCACTTTTAATGAGTGATACATTTCTTTTCACATTATTGCTATCTGGGGCAAATGTGTTCCCCAGGGGCCCTGCAGAGATTAAGGAGAATGTAGAGTTAAAATTGCTTACTGTTATTAACTATTTACTGCCATCATTAAGAAAGCTACATTCTATTTATAGACCCCTTTATACCCCTGTATCATTGAACATGACAAATTCTATACATCATTCCTATCCCTCTCCCGGATATTCAGTGATGTGGAAAATTACCAGGAGAATGAAAAGGTTAAAATCAATACTTTCTGCCTGTAGTCCACATCCCTTGCTTCCTCATATCAAACAAAAAATATATTATAGCATAACACCACTCCAAACCATTCCTAGTGATTTCACCAAAATTATAATTCCACCTTTATTTAAATTAACTGATCCAACCAGATCTGATCCGGCTCTGATTGTTTCTTGTTCTGCTCATCTTCAAACATGTATACTTTTGTTCATCTCCATTACATGATGGAATAATAGAATTATGTTTGCTTTTCTTTTAAGCTGATGACAAATAATGGCATTTCTGACAAAATCAGCAGCAATTTTCTGTACTTTCTGCAAATGTTCTTAACCTGAACAATTAAAACCAATGCAGCTACCACATCTATGGACTAGTAAGCTGTAATACCTAAAATGTGTACCTGTAATACCTTTGTTTCTAGGGTTAGATATGATTTAATTTATGTTTTTACAGGATATGGTTTGAAGAGTATATCTAAAAAATATCAGAAAGTAAGACTGCTCATTGTCAAACTGTACAGTAGTTCTATTGCTGTAATTCTGTTTTAAGGCTGTTTCTGTTGGCAGGATCCATTCCAGGTTGGAAATGTAAACAGCTATGTGTCTTCTATTTCTCTCACTGGTCCTATTATGTAAAACATGCTTTTATACATCTCTGTAGCAGCTGAGGTTTCCTCACCTTACAATTATGGTAATAATATACTGCTTACCGGTAATAATATTTCTGTAGCAGAACCTATTTTGGTAGCAGTGAGAACAGTTCCGGGACACAATCCTCTGGCACCAAAGTGATCTCCTTCCCAACTGTCATAGTAGCAGGGCTGATGCAGAAATATCAGTTGCTGTCTACTTTTAATGTGGTTCTGTGAATATTTCATAATAAACATGGTCAAATAGAGGCAGGGTTTTACATTATGGTAATCAATATTTGTCCTTTTTTCTAGGAAAGGCATCTTATTACTGAAAAAGTTAGATTACGTCCTTCTTCCCCTAAATGACAGCCCTAAAATTGTATTCCGGGTAACATGTTGAGGTTATTATTAGAAATTAGTTATTATTTAGAAATAAGTTGAGAGTTCAAACTGAATGTCAAGCCTTACAGATTACGCTAGGATAGTTCTTCCAATGTAATCTGCAGAAGAAATAGATCTGTGGCCCCGCCTGTGTTCCCTGCAATTCAGGACCTCTGTGTCTGCCCAGCTGTGGGTAAAAATAGAATAAAATTATTTATTATGGTAATTGCTCTCATTGTAAAATTCCCTGAACTCTTAATTTTCACATTTTTATTTATCTTAATATCCATGGTGTGTATAAGAAAGTTGACAGGCATGTAGACATCCAGCATGTGTGACAATAATAGCTCCTTCTATAGATACAATGGAGAAATGAGTGTTAATATAAATGGACAAGAGTTGTGGTATTTGTTGCACGGTTATCAGCCCTACCTAAGGTATCCTTGTGGACTTCTATATCATGATGCTGAGGAGAGGGGAAGTGTTCTGTAGCCATATCACACTTTCTGCCCAAGACTAACAACTCATAGATACATTATGGTGATTGAGTGTTTTCCCCCTAGGACAGAAATGTGTTACTGGCAGAATTACTGGGTGAAAATAGGGGGGTACAATCCAGGGTAAAATAAATTAATGCAGTCATCATATTCGGGGCTGATTAGTTGTCATGTATTACATTTATGTCTTTGTTCTGTAAGTTTTTCATTGTCAATATTACCATGAAATTATTAACTAGTATTAGGCAGAAAATACCTAGAAATATGAAAAGTTCTGGTTATCTTATTGGACCTTGCCTACTGGTCCTTCAGGATAAAACAATTGTAAATGGGTGTAGCTTTCACTACCAAAAGAAATCGGGCCTGGTCTTTGGAATAGAATTTGTGAAGGATTGAATTTGGTGGACATGTGTTTTCTCATTCTGGCTGACTATGTAAGAATGCAGCTGTTCAGATGTCCAGGCAACATCCCATTCATATGGAAAAAAAAAATAAACCACAAAACCTCAGCAGATCTTATAAATGGTTCATATGAGCAAGCTAGAATCTAACAGTCATCCAACCCACTGAAACAACTATTTCTTTAAACTGTGACCTGTGTTGATTGTTGCCATTGTGTGTAATTATTGGGCATCTTTACAAATGAAAACGTGCATACCATAGCAATCTTTTTTTGAAAAAAAAAGAGGCCAAATTCCAATAGGCATAGCATTCCAATGGAGCTACGACATAACTTTTATCTGCTGATGAAAAACCTAAAGTTTCCTGAAAATTCTGTGCCTGGAAACTAGAGATATGAAGAATAAAAATGATGAAGGACACCAATTAGTGACCTCTCATCCCTTTTCCCGGAATTATAGGAGTTACTATAAGGTTGTAGTAGTTGTACTACTATAGGAGTTACCATGGGTTGGACAGATTTTTGTTGGAGTTGAATTCCAGATAGATATAAAAGGAACATATTGTAATATATAATTCTGTATTTATTAACATAAAATACAATGTGTTTTTAATGCAAGTGGTTTTAGTACCTGAATTTGAGTAGATATCAGCTTGTAGTAAGCAAAAATAAATTTCATTGTAGGAGATAGCAGAACAAAGTGTCAATCAGTTTTGCCGTAGTGCAGGGATTATGATAATAGGAAAGAATAAAGTGAAAGGATACACAAATAGTTTTCTGCTTTCCATTTCAATGAATCACAAGGTAGGAGTGGAGAGGAGACCTGTATGTGTTAATAAACTGCGTAGTAGAAGTGGAAAGTATGTCTTCACCCCTGCCAGGCAAGGTTGTGCTGTGTGTCAGAACTGGGATAGGTTACATATATACTCTAGAACAGGGATAGGTTACATATATACTCTAGAACAGCGGTTGCCAACCAGTGGTCCGCGGCTTTGGCCGGTGCACCCCGGGCCAGGGTCAGGAGAAGGACCCCGCTGGGGGGGCACACTGGCCAGAGCCGCGGACCACGTCCCTAGTACAGTTCCCAGATTTGGGGAAGTGGACGGGCTGTGTCCTGGACACAACCTGCCCACTCTTCCATTGCAGGCCCAGACAAGCGATGGGAGAGTGGGCAGGTTTATGTCATAATGACGTCACTCTGGGGAACATTTCTCCCCTTTGAGTGACACCCGGCTCCCCCCGGGATTTTGGTGGTCCGGGGGACCAAAAAGGTAGGCGACCACTGCTCTTGAATACTTCTCAACCAGAGTTCTGTGGACCCCAAGGTTTCTCCAGGGGTTGTGAGGGGTTCTTTGAGCAATGAGAAGTTGGGACTCTTAGTATGATAGATACCAATGATCTTCTTGACTATATGTAAGGGTGACATACTTCCCACTGGCCAGCAATGTAGGAGGCATTCCTACTGTGCGCTGTGAGTTGTGGATATAGTAATTATAGGAGGGCTTCCGCATGAAGATCTAAAAATTATTTTAAGGGGTTCCCCCATGTTAAAAAGGTCAAGAAATACTGCTCTAGATAATTGTTACTTGAGATAAGTAGATGTGTGCATACAGCAGTCCCCCGATGTTGCGGATCAATAGTAGGTAAATGAAAGGCCGAGTGGGGACTATCACTGTACTATTCTAGGGAGGTGTAAAATGTGAGGTGCCCCTTACTTAACTTCCCCATTGCATACAACTAAGCAGCACTGTGTGCACTACACTCATTCATTCAATTTACAGTATTTCATCTGTGTATTTAGCAGTTGGCTGAAGATGAGCTTTAAAAATGGAAAACATTGCTTGGTTTACTATGAATGTATCAACACATTCTTTTTAAAACTGGTGACAGCTATCTGATTGAAACTGTATTGCAGGTCTGATTCTAATTGCGTGCTGGGAATAAAACTCCCCAAAGCTCCATGCATACAAACCATGTTAATGCATATAATATTTTTTTTTTCCAAATGTCCTAAAACCACTTTTTTGGTAACAAACTTATTCAAATCATGCAGTAATGGGTTAACATAGATGAATAGAAACTGATGTATCACTCCTCATTACTTTATCTCTTTCACCAATTTTGCAATCTATCTGTTAGCAAAATTTGTTCTTGTAGCAGTTTACTTGATTCTTCATAAGGTGCATTGCAATAGTAAGCTTTTTAGGGTTTTCACTGACTAAACAGTTTCAGAATGTTCCCCATTCTTTTGTGTCTGGTATAATAGCAGAGAGTTACAATTCCAGAATGCCTGTGTGTGTGTGTGCAGCTTTATCTTCCATGTAAACCTGCTCGGCTACTTATAAATTGCTCTTCTTCACAAGTCCTCTTTAACAGTGTATCATTGTAACTTCATTATACACTCATGGCCATAGTTGCTCCATAAATAGACAAAAATATAGATGTTTTATTTCTTCCATATAATTTGCACCAACTTGCAAATAATTACTATGTTGCTTGGAGCTACTGTTTAAGTATTCCCTCCACTGCACTATAAATATCTGGGTTTAACATTACATGTTTATTGGAAACTCTGCACTGCTTTCATTAGCACTGGTATTGGGACATGTCATGATATCCTGCAAAACAAGGCAGCTCTGTAAGGCCATATGTGCTTTTTTCCTGAAATCTTACTCTAAAATATGTCATTGAGATATGATGTGGGCACATTAGTAGTTCATATAACGTTCATTTAAAAAGAATCATCTTTCCTGTAACTTTACCCTACCATTAGAATCTCAATATATATATATATATATATATATATATATATATATATATATATATATATATATAGATATATAAATTATAGTCTAATGGTACACAGGGCTTTTACTTATATCATAACTCATTTGGTATCAATACGAGTCATTAGGAATGTAAAAGGCAGCATGATGCAGTTTTGAAGGTCAAATGCAAGATCAGAAGCACCTCAGTTTAAAAATATCTCCATTGGTTAATCTTTTCCAGCCAAAGCTATTTTCAACCACATTATGCATATTTAGACTAATACTAAATATAGGTAGGGGTGTAATAATAAATAGTATGAAAAGACAATCATTGTATTATTTATTTAGATGAGAGATTATTCAGGCAATTTTTTTTACAACTAGGCTGGGAGAATGCACAAGGTGTATTGTAGAGTACAATACAGTAAGACAATATTCATTCTTTATATGGTAAATGGTATAGTAATGAAGAACAGAAGATGCAGAATGTCACAGAATATAGTTTTTGCAAGGAAACTGTTTGCTCTATAATTAAGGTGAATATTGCCAAAGAAAATTGGGAACAATTTAGGCAAATGTGGTCAAATTAGCTGTTGAATATTTATAAACCAACCACTATAGAGTGCAGAGATCTGAAAGTAGCAGCAGATTCATATATCAATATCCTGTTTCTGACTGGCGCTGAAGCTGTCAGTTTACCATCTGTACCCATACCACATGGCAATATGGCAACTTATGTTCTCATTTCACATTGTTATTGTGTAAAAGCATTAAATACTAAAGCCATAGCTCTGAAAAAAAGGGGGAGGTCAAACATATGACTCTATATATATATATATATATATATATATATATATATATATATATATCAATCATGTAAAGCTGATCATGAAAAAAGAAAGAGTAAAGAGAAGGTAGCCAGTTGTTTTATAAAACAAAGAAAGTAGGTTAAAAATTTAATGGGAGGGGGTAAAATAAACTGAATAAAATGTTAATAGGCAGAACTTGAAAATGTATACATTTGTTGAAAAGAAATACACATAAATGGAAACAAGATGATTTAGTGGGCCTGATTTACTAAAGCTCTCCAAGGCTGGAGAAGATACACATTCATCAGTGAAGATGGGTGATCCAGCAAACCTGGAATGGATCTGGTCCAGGACTGAAAACATTTGCTAACAAATTGCAAATGGGTTTTAGGAATTACATTCCAGGTTTGCTGCGTCACCCAGCTTCACTGATGAAAGTGTATGCTCTCCAGCCTTGGGTCCCTCAGGCCCAATGAGTTTATTGGGTTTGCATAGGGATGAAAGGCACAGACAAGAGTCAGTTATGGGTGGTGCCTACTGCTTGTGACTGTATAGATATGTAACTTTAAAAAGACACTGAACCTTTTTGCCATATATGGTGGGATTGTCCAGTGGTCAAAAAACTCTGGATACGGGTTTTCAACTATAAACGATCGGTTCTGCATGTGTCTATTAGGAGGGACCCTTGGACTGCACTGCTCCACAAACTAGGTTCTACCTTTTCTAAAAGTCAGTGCAAACTGATCTCCTTTATTTTTCTAGCCACACGTCAGGTGATAGCAGCAACATGGCGGAAACCCTCTTTAAGTTTTCAAGCAGTGCTGTCTAGGTTGTCGGACACCATGGTCTTAGAAAAAATACCTGCCGTGGCCAGTGACTCTCTGCATAAATTTTATAAAGTTTGGACACCTTGGTTGGACCATTATACCGCCCCTGACATAGACCGTAGGCTCTTTCAGTTATGATAAATGGTTGTTTTTATTTGTAATGTTAGTTTTGAGTACATTTCTTTGTTTATTTTTTTGACTAGTTTTAGTTTATGTTGTTTGTCCTTATATTCTACGTTTCTACAAATATCATGTACAATATTGGTATTGTTTTCTTTTTCTTATTGTTTTTCTCTTGCTTTTTGTATAATTTAAAAAATTTCAATAAAAATTATTAAAAAAAAAAAAAAAAAAAAAAAAAGACACTGAACAGTAGTCCCAGTCGTGGAATTGGGGAAACAAGAATTGAAATAGTATGGGCATACTAATAAAATGATTTTTTTGTGCATTATAGGTTGTATGTATAAAGGCTGTGTCTGTGCATACAGATTGTGTTTGCATATTTACATGTCTATTTTCTGTTTTGTTTTTTCAGCATGGATGAAGAACATTCTGCTTGCCATTGGGCCACCTAATAGACTCCTAATGTAAAAATAAAAAAGAAAAAGCATGATCATCCAATCGGCTTTGCAGTTTTTATAATCGGCCGCATTCTCTACCTAGAAGATTTAAAAATGGGCCTTCAAGCAAGATCTGCTGGTGACATCATTACAAGCTGCTGCATAGGGAAAACTTTGTCTCACAACCACAAACATCCATTTGTTCATAAGAAGCTAAGACTTATTCGAATACTAGGTCTTGTCCTCAGCATAACAGCCATAAGCACTTTTTCCTCTGCAGTCGGTGCCTTTTTAAAGACAGAACTTTACAACCATGACATGTCCAGTGCTACAAACAGCCATACTGTATTGCAACGGCATCAACGAAATCTGATGGACTTTGCAGAACAAAATCAGAATGATACTCCTGGCTCCACTATATCCATGAACTACAAGGCAGGGGATAATAAATCACTTTCCAAAGGTGAATACCCAGAGGACATTTTTTCATTAGAAGACAGGAAGAGGGGTGCTGTTATACTCCATATTTTTGGGATGATATATATGTTCATAGCATTAGCTGTAGTGTGTGATGAATTTTTTGTTCCTTCGTTGACGGTTATCACAGAAAAACTGATGATTTCTGATGATGTGGCAGGGGCAACATTTATGGCTGCTGGGGGATCTGCACCGGAACTGTTTACATCGTTAATAGGAGTATTTATATCACATAGCAATGTTGGTATTGGGACCATTGTTGGATCAGCAGTATTCAATATCCTGTTCGTGATTGGCATGTGTGCTTTATTTTCTAAGGAGGTATTAAACCTGACATGGTGGCCACTGTTTCGAGATGTGACATTTTATATCGTTGGATTGATTATGCTCATAACCTTTTTTTTGGACAATATAATCAACTGGTGGGAAAGCCTTATGCTGCTCATGGCATATTTAACTTATGTTACTTTTATGAAGTACAATGTCCAAGTGGAAAGCTGGGTGAAGAGGAAACTGAACAGGAACAAGGTTGTTAAGGTATCATCAGCCAATTCTGATGGAAAGGTTCGTTTGTTTTGGTTATGTCCAAGTATGCTTGCAAAATGGTTTAAATAGGAGGATATCATGATGTCAACTAATCCTACCTCCTCCTTTTAGTCCCTACACCCGCTACTACTTTCTACTCTAAACCTGGACTTTTATTCACAAAATGGAAAGTATTGCGAAAAAATAGGGTCAGTGATCAGTTTGCATTGTTATGGTTTGGAGGAATCAATCAATATTTGCCATATGGTAAATACAGCAAGGGAAGCTGGCATATACCTAAATTAAATCTATGGGCAAAAGTTTTTTTGCTTTTTGATATGGATAGTTTGATGAAGTGTTAGACCTCCTCCCTAGTTTTTATTACTGTCTATGCCCCCATGGGGAGATTTACTCCTCTGTTCTCACTGGTGACCATTGTCACCAAGAAAGAAATTGAAGGAATATCCAAAAATGTAAAATTGTCCCCAGAAGAAGAGATGAAGGGAAATCTAATTGATACACTTTTTCCAGGCCACTGTCTAACAGAAAATGAAGAGAAGTTTCCCCAACAGTACACAGACAACAACAAAAAAATGTTTTTGCTCAATCTTAAAGTGTCAGATACAAAAACCTAAACATGCCTATATTATTTAAAGCATACCTAAATTCAGAATTTTACCTTTACATAAAAGGGTAGACAACCTTTTTATTAAAAGTAAAAATGTTGGTTGTTTGTGTTGCAAGTGAAAAACCCTTTTTTTTTTAAAAAAAAAGGGTCCAGCACTTCCCCCTAATTCTCGATAGAATGCGCAGTGCACAATGCGCTCCCTCTGCGCTGGGCCGAAGACTGATACTGGGACGACGTGGGACCCGATGGAAGAAACCTCCCAATGGATAGACTGATCTGCGGGATTCAAGGTAGGTGTGATTTTATTGTTTTCGGTTAGGTTTGGGGTAACTTCTGCTTTAATGTCAGAGTAAAATATTTTGTTATATGTGGAACAAATGTATTTTTGTATTACCCAGAAGTATACATGTAGCACTATGAAAATGTTTTGTTAACACTTGTAGATGAATTGCCATCAGGTAGGTACCAGGTAAGTTTTCATTTTGGGTAACTTGTGCAACATGCAGAACATTCCTATTCTTCATTCTGCAAAACAATGATATAGAGGGACTGTTTTTGATGACAAATTTCTGAAAATCATTAGCTTTGTGATTCCACCGAGTTTAAGTTTAGTAGAAGTCTGTGTGAGAAAAACACCATGACAGCAGAATAGTAAACTTTAGCAAGGACAAGGGATTTCCCAACTCACAGGACTGCCTCTCACACACTGGGGTTGATTTATTAATGGTCTCCAAGGCTGGAGAGGATTAACTTTTATGATTGAACCTGGGTGATCCAACAAACCTGGAATAGATCTGGATTGAAAACCTTTTCTAACAAAAAGCAAATGACTTTCAAGAAATCATTTCCAAGTTTGCTGGATCACCCAGCTTTACTGATAAAAGTGTATTTCTAGAAACCCATCAGATTTCAATTTTTTAAGTCCAAACCTAGTACGGTAATATATGTAACAGTTTTCCTCATGATTGTTCTATGTTTGTAAAATAATATTTTTACAATCCTATGGGGAACTATAAGAGCTATAAAAAGAAACTACACTTAGAACTCTTTTTTTACTATACTGTTGGGCAAACTAGTAGACATATTTTCCAGTTAAGTGGGACGGGGTAGAAATTTATCGGCCCAGACATAGAAAATGCAACTTGCCAGATTCCTTTGCTTTCTCCAGGTCCTAATTTAAGCAAAACAGCCCAGTACCTAATAGCAAATGAATACTGTAGGAGCAAATACTTATTTTTTGGGAACACCCCATAGGATAGAATATATGTATTTAAGTTTTAGGTGGTCAGCACAACTTTTTCAGTATTAAAAAAACAAAACCAGAAAAGTGGTACATTTCAGCATTGGTTTTGTAACATGACAACTGACCAATGTTTATTGTACAAGGCATAAAGTAAAAACAAGGTTTTATATGTTAGGTTCTGCTATTTGATTCAAAAAAGGGTTAACATTGCAAATGACACATTTCAGTAGAAGCTTTTCTCTCTTTGATAAATTAGATGGTATTTTCACACAGCCTAGAAGGTGATAATGCTTGTGATAGCATCTAACCTAACTTTAATACATCACACTTATAGATCTTTGTGGGTTGAAGGTTCTTAAAGTGTGTTTTTACCATATGTATTTCTTTTATTAATTTGTAGTACAGACACTAGAATTTTTCAATGTTTTATGGTTTCTTTAGTTCATAGACAAATGCATTCATAGAATTTTGATATAGGCCAAAGAAGTTGGTTAACATGAAAAAATATCATTTTACCTCCTAAAGCCCTCACTGGTATTACAAGTCAATTTTCAGTGCTATTCAAGTTGTGCTGATGAAGAGGATGGGTATAGTACTGAGAGGTTGCGTAGGTAGTGAGTCATGTGGTAGGACGCAGTGATTTGTGCTCTTGGTATGGTAAGTGGTATATTGGCAGCAAGTTAGCTAATTACAGTGTGTCTTTTCTTTGGAAACATTATGTCTCATCTATGTGTTCTGTGAAACAATAGCTTCTTTTTGTTTTGTGACTAGATGGGCAGTTAGGAGATAATACACTTAGTGTTTCCACCCTTGGCGTTTGGAACCAGTAGAAAATACCAGCACCATTTTGCTCTAGGGAGCAGTGGTAGTGCAGAGGGTTAATCAAAGACAATTACTCTAGTAGCAAAACAATTTGTTTCTCCATGATGCTATCTGAACATACTTGCAAAAATGACAAATTAATCATGGCAAATGGGTACACTGTACTACATTTGCTACTAATGAATAAAATCTTAGATAGAAAACTTCAAAGATGATTACCGTTGGTAAAAAATGCAATATATATTTGGAATATTAGATTCTTCAGTAGTGTGATTCCAGCAGTATTTTTCTCCATGTTACCCAAAAACAAGGAATAAATAAGGCTGCAGATTATTATTATTATTATTATTATTATTATTAATAAACAGGATTTATATAGTGCCGACATATTACGCAGCGCTGTACATTAAATAGGGATTGCAAATGACAGACTAATACCAGATAATTGTATAACTTGATATTTGCAGATCTTTATTTGGGATTGAGGTCTAGAGTGTAGTGGAACAATTTTGTGGGCCAAACACTCCATTTCTTTGCCAGTCCAGGAATTGAAATGGGCTCTGGAACACCTGGCTGAACATAATAAATTGTACTAGTTCACACTACTAAGAGAGATTGTGTTAAAGATTGTGATTACAAATGGGGTTATACAGCCTAAAAGGTGTAAAAGCCGAATTGGTCCACAAATTTAGGTCAGCTGGACCCTTAGGTCCGAGGATAGTGTTTCGGAGCAAGACACAGGAAAAGACTGTCAGCAGACTGTGCTACCAACAAGAATCTTGAATTAGGGCATGACTGTATTGGAAAGACTAAATTTCCTAGGTGCAGTTTTCAAATAAAAACAAGTAAAATAATTTCTGTAACTGTATTATTTTTATATATCAACTTAGAACTCTATACTAGTTAGTAGGCCTTCAAGACTATATAAAAAGTTTTCAAGCACTAATTGTTACTTATAATCTACTTAAGATATTAGTAAATGACATATTTCTAATTATTTAATAGTAGGCTATGTTGGTATATTCAAGGGAGATTCACTACTTTTTGTCAATGGATTTGGTTTCAGCTCATTGCAGACCATACCATGATAACAATTACTATACCTGATACTTGAAAGTAGTTACTGTAAGCAAAGATGAAAAAAAATCATGATTTTATTTAATATTCCCATGGACTTCCACCTCTGACAAGACATAAGCCTATTGTTTTCCTCTCTGTGGCTTGCTTTTGACTATTCTCTGTACAACACCATAACACCTAAATCCTTGCTGAACTATCTGAAAGGTTTCATTTGAGCTATACATAGAAAAAAGAGTGACACATAGTTTATTTTTTATCAAGGCGTAATTCATGTCACAGCTTGACACTTTGCCTGTGTGAATTATTTCTGTAATCACATTCTGGTGTTCTGTTAGATTGGCTGTAACCCTTTGGATGCGTTTATCCTGTAAACTGTTAAAATGTTTGATCTAAGTGTGGATTTTTAGGCAAAGTGATTGGTTTTAGCAATCTGTGGAGAGTTCACAAAATTTATGTGTGTGAAGATTCCTAAAATAGAGGTGTGACTGTGAAACAGATAAGGTGTAAAATATAACATTCTGTGCAATTTGTAAGAAGAATGCAAAGAAACTCTAGGAGATCAAACAGAATACAACACTGTGACCTTTCTGATACAACTATCCCAAAACAGAGAGGCTTTACACGAAGACAAATAACTATATACAAAGTGCAAAAACTTATATCTTCTAGTCTGCACTCTTTGTTCTGACTGTACCACATTCAAATAGGTGAACTCTGATTGAGTGATTTGATTTCTTCTCTATAATAATAACAGGGGATTTCACTAATGATACAGATTTTTTTTTCATGCATTAAGTTGTGCTCCCATGCAACCTATAATCAATGGGTGCCCTAAAAGCAACATGCCCGCCCCACTACACGCCTGCCTATGTCACTCTAAGGGGTAGAACCTTCACCCAGAGTGACGTCATGATACCAGAACCCACCAACACCCCCATCACAGCCTCAGACCTAGTGGGGTCCTTTTGATTCACGGGGGAGGCGGTCTGGCCAGAGCCGCGAACCACCAAAGAATTCTTTGGAATATAAAAATAGGCACCTTTGGGCACTGCGTTTCCACCCATGCCCGCCCCACTACACCCCTGAATATACTTGTGATGCAGTACACAGCAACTTACAGGTGTAAACCTTTGTATTTTAGATTACTTTTTATGCAGTATGTTTAAAGTGGAACAAAAGCAAAAAACTGCAAGCAGACGGGACTTGCTATGATATGATATGTCCCTTCTGCAATAAACTTACCAGCCTGTTTGCAATCTTCTGGTAAATTTACACATTTAGCATGTGCAGGAGCTACATCATTCTGGTGTGACTAATCAAGATGGACAAAAACCAAGACCCAGAAGAAGACAGGAAAAGATGGTTTTCCCATAATATGCAAATATTCCCAGCATATTTGCACATTATGGCACACTTAGCTGCCAAAGCCCCCCAATGATCTGCGATGATTGCTGTTTCCCTTCTCGCTTCACAACTGCCACTGTCATCCTTTGATAGAGAGAATTCATAGTCTCTTCCTCCATCCAGGACTTTTTTCCTTAAAGCTGAACTAAAGTTCCACTTTGAAAATGACCAATATATAGCAGGTCTTTAATAGTCTCCAATGAGTTACGTCATCCCAGCTGGCCAATCAGGATGGCTTTTGACTTGACTCTGAGAAAAAGGTTGAATGGGTGCTGGCGTGAGGACAGGTGAGTGCATTTAAATAATTGAAACCAGGCAGGTAAGAGTATTTTATTGCAGAAGGGACATCACCTGTCACTTTTGAAATAAAGGGCCTGCCCGGTCACAGTTTTTTAATTTTAGGGTTTAGTTTCACTTTAAGTGGAGTTTACACCTACTTTCTACTTTCAAGTCCAAGGTTTCATATTTAAAGCCTGTGTTAGCTGTTTTCTTTACATAAAATCTTTTTTAATAACACCCACATTGATTGCATTACAATTAGTACAATTAATACAATTAGAAAATGTTGCCTGAATGTCAAAACTGCAACCTCTTAACCTGGGTATAAATATATACTTACCTCCCTGGCGGTCTGATTATATCAGTAATTTTGAATGTCAATGCAGTGCATTCTGTTTAAATTTCCCGCCCGGTCACGCCCCCAGCGCACCGCCCCTGCACCCCCACACATTCCATTGATCACGCAGGGGACATAGATGCCCGGACATCACTAGAGGATGCCACAGGCTTGTCGGAACCAGTTAAGTCCTTTAAAATGCCACCCCGATTGTGGCTTGGGGTTACTGCTTTTTGTACTGAAAATAACCCCCAGCCACATTTGGGAAAACTGCCAGGGAGGTTAAGTGAAGGTTCTGTGTGCTTTGAAAAATCATGACCAGATGATTTTATCAGTATGTAGAATTGTATATGGCATACTTGTTCATAAACATGCTGCCATTGACAGGTAAAAGATGTAGGGTTTATTTTTTAATAAAATAAATGTGTGAGGTTGGCACTATTTCTTTACAATCAGACCCTTCATAGGCTCCGGACCTTCTTCAGAAATGGGGCCATTGGGTATGTGTACCTGTTTTCCTATCATAAAAGGTGCTCTGGAAACTAGATTGCCAAAGAGGGAAGCGGGCAAAAAGTGTGTAGCCCCTTTCTCTTTTTGCAAACATCTGCAATGGTAGCAAAAACCAGTTAGGGGAGGGGGTCACATCCCCACAGTACATCCTCAGTGTTGTGGGGGTCTGCCATATAAACTCCCACCATTGTTCAGTCAATCTGTGAACTGGACAATGACAGCTGTCGTCGTCTTGTCATTACTATACCTACCAATGACATATATAGTATTGTTGAATGGGAACGCTGACTGGTGTCCCTAGTTGCCTGTATGCTGGATTAGCTGACTACTGAACACAATGACAGAAGCCTGGCCAGTCAATGACAGGTATAGCAAATATCAGATTGACACTTGTAAAATCCCATTCTGATACAAGCCTGGAAAAGAAGGAATCTGGGTCAGAATTGATAAAACAATAAATGCTTTGAGGCATTCTTATCTCTCATTTTTCAGTCTTGCATGCTCATTTATCACTGACTGCTGAATCTTACTGCTCAGTATTTATTTTGATAAAAACCAAAAACTCTTAATATGTATTAGAAGGCACATATATTGGATGCGTGTACTTCATTTTTCTTTACTTTACATGTAAATATAATAAGTATATAAGTGATGTGGTTACGCACAGAGATAAACACAGGGTAACATAAAACCAATAACAAATGGAAAATCAAGTAGTGTAGTGTTCAGTTAATTCCTGTTCTCACAAGCAAATCTCACAGGACCTTTGAAACACACGTTAGATGATGCAAGTGTTGTCATGGTGAAAATTATGTCTGTTGAACGTACTACTGGACTAATTTCAGCACCTAACAGGTCTGTTCAAGGGTCTGCTCCAATGTAGGTTGATTTGATTTATCATATGAGGTAGCAATTACTTTTTCTCTTTCAGCTACTCTAATTAGCACATGAGTCGAAGACAGGTTTGTCTTTGATATACCTATTTTATGCTGTTAGCTGTCTTCCCTGTGGGATGTATGAATGAAATGTTTGCACTGGGGAAAACTGAGATTTGTTGACTCAGGCTTTTTTAGATCTTCCATGGATGTCTGCTCAGTTTCATTTGGAAATTCAATTTGTGCTTGCACAAGTGCCAGAGGTACGAGTAAACGACCAATATGCTGAATGAATGCAATGTTTCAAGTTCAAGAGCAGCTAAATGTAGTTATTGCTTTTGTCTGTCTCTCCACGTCTTACAACTTTCTTAAAGTACATATTGTATTTTGCATAATAATGGCCACAAATCCTCTTTACTAAAACCATCCACAGCTATGACATATTGGAGGAAGTAAAGGTAGGTGTCACAGATCAGCAGCAAAACTATTCATGGTTCTCCTACCTGTCTCCAGCCCGCAGTTCTCTGAATTGTGAGGCATATTAGTCTTGGGATCTTACCCACCTGTTCATAAAGATCCTACTCGGCCAATCAATGCACAACCTGCCAATCAATGTTTCCGTTTAAAGCGCACCTATCACCAGAATTTTTACTTTACGTAAAAGGGTTGACAACTTTTTTAAGTAGGGTAAAAAATAGTTAAATTAAATAATTAAAATAAATAAATAAATACATTTTCTTACTTTTTGAAGTAAGTAAGAACTTTTTTAGCAAAGGGTGAAGCCCTTCCCCTTTTGGCTTAATTGACGCAGCGGCATAGACAGAATGGCTGGCATGGCATGGCTCTTGGAATACCCACGTCACCCTTCTCTGGAGGCTTCAGGCTGCTCCTTTTGCACATACTCAATCAGAGGTATGCGAAGAAGGGGCTTGTTTTCCTGTAGTGGAAAAATTGCCAAACTCAAGCATGTGCAGTGAGATCAGAACTCTTTTTTTCCCCACTTACAGCAGGCTAGTGTGAGATCAGGTAATGTAGCCAAAAGAAGGAAGAAGACGAAGGAAGATGGTGGTACCCAAAGCTTACTCCACGCCAGGTCGATGGTGGTTTCAAGGATGGCGCTGCACCCAAACAAGGACAACACTGGAGAAATTGGGGGCCCTGCAAAAGGAAAGGTGAGTTTGAGTTTTTTGTTTTTCGTTTAATTCTGCTTTAACTGTACTCAATAGTTCACCCTGTGCCTGTGCATTAGGTTTCCAAAGCACCAATTCGCATGTCCCAGTATTCCCTGTCTGCTGACCCTTCTGGTCCTGACCTCCCGTTGTTTCAGACCACTACTGTTCCCTTCCTGCCCTGACCCTTGGGCTTCATCTGGTTATGATCTGTCTGATGATTTGGCACTCTATTTCAGCTATCCTTCTGGACACCTTCCATCTGTATGGATGTGTCTGATGACTGGAGAAGATTGACTATCATGGGTGAACCTGGGTGTTACAGCAAACCTAGAATGGATTATAAAAATTATTTACTATCATTTAGCAAATGTTTTTATTTATTGACCAAAACTATTCCAGGTTAGCTGGATCACTCAGGTTCACCCATGGTAGTCTATCTTCTCCAGTCTTGGAGAGCTTTGATAAATCAGGCTCTGTGTCTCAGTTAACAACACCTCCAAGCGTACAGTTGGCACAGAGGGTGCACTCCTCGGTATAACTGTGATATTAGCTGTGACAGAAGCGACTAAATTTACAGTTAAACAGATTTGAAATGACTGGACAAAAGGGATAATGTTGAGTCTCTGTCCAATAAGGCGGCTGAATAGGTGACATGGAAAACTGAAATGTTGTTTTTTAAAGATATATTGTTGTAAAGGGTGTGGTAAAGCTCTCAAACCATTATGTTACTGTACAAATTAAAGTATAGTATAAAGTATATATGTCATATATACCTTAGGTTAGGGTAGGTGAAAGTGGCAGATAGTATGGAGTAATATTTATTTAATATATATAATGAATGACTGAAGTGTTTCTCTTCAAGGTGATTGGGTATTGGGGAGTTGACACAATAGAGCTGGTTCAGATGGTGGGCTTCCTGGGCATGTGTTTATTTCTTGGTTGTATCACTCCTATTATGCTAACTATTTAAGGTGTACCAATTGGGGGGCACCTACTGAACAAATACGTTTAAAACCCTGCTCACTCTAATGTGTTAAAGGTACATAAAAATGTTCTTGTTAAGAACATTTAAGTTAAAATACATTTTAGCTGAAGTTCAGTGGTAAGACATGTCAAACACAAATGTGTCATACTCAAACTATAAGGATGCAAACTTGACCTTACATTTATTATCTATAATCCTCTAGTACAGAGATGCCCAACACATGGCCCCTAGGCCTGATCCGGCCCTCCCCTCATTCCCTGTCTGCTCGTTGTCTTGCGGGGGATGGGGCACGCGCATCTCCTATGTTCCTTTTTGAGATTGTGCTAACAGGAGAGGGAGCTTCCTGAGCATGCTCAGTGTTATCTCCCTGACAGTGGGTGTGTACTATAGACCTGGCAATCAGCTGTGACTGCTCCCCGCCCACCTTGTACTGTGAGATATTCCCAACCCTCGTACAGCAGCAGAGCTGTGTCTGTGTCCATGCAGCTGTCATTATCCCCATGTATAAAAATCTTTATATCTCCAACACTGATTATCATACAAATGTGACATTTTCTGGGAACAAAGAGGACCCTGAGAGCTGTAACTAAAATTATTACAGCCCCTTAAACCTAACAAGTTGCCAGATAGGGGGTAACAAGTATAAAATTCTATTCCCTAATAACAGTCAGGGATATTTTTACATTAAGGGGGGTTGCCCACTTACCTGCGAACCCCAATTTCTCAGGAACAGAGGGATGTTGGCAACTAGAAATATGGGAGCCAGTAGGAAACTCCCCCTTCCCCATTAAAATGTTATACCCATTATATCATGCTACCCTGTCACACAAAGCTATTACTTTACTCTCTTTGTACCCCAATTTCTCTGTAAGAAAAGGCAAATGTAAGTGCAAGTGGAGCCCTCTTGTGGATCACTCCCCCTAAAATCTCCTCACTATGGCTCCCTCACAAGATATGAAAAACTATACCTGTCATACTGTGCTACCTTGTCACACATACCTGGCTACTTACCTTCTGTTAACCCCAATTTCTCTTTAACAGTAGAGAAAGGGAAATGTAGGATAAGTGGTAACTCATGTGGCTAACTCCCCCTAAAATCATACAGTGCTACCTTTTCACACACATCTGGCCAATTACCTTCTGTGAACCCTAATTTCTCAGGAACAGGGAGATGTAGGGATCTGAAGATGTAGCAGTAAGAATATGTCCCTCTTTGCTACCTGTCACATGAATTGCATTTCTCTGGAAGTATTCATTGCAGAGTTTTTGGGGTACAAAGAAGGTTATCGGCCCCCTTTAACTGACAAGACACATTGTATAGTGTAGTTTCTGCTCTTTGGTACAGAAGCGGTGAGCAGGGAGCAATATATGACCAGCCAGCACTGTATAATAGCTTTAGTTTTGTATCGTTAATAAAATGAGCATCAAATGTTGAGTGCAGAAACTCTTGATTTGTCATTTCTTTTATTCGCATGTACGTTATGGTAACTAGAAACATTTCAATTTCATTTCATTTCATTTTAAAATAAAACGATTCTAGTTTTAAACAAATTTAATGTTTGTTTGCATTGTGGCCCGCAAATTTTATCTCAATGTCAACAGCGGCCCCCAGATGAAAAAAGGTTGGCACTACTGTT
Organism: Pyxicephalus adspersus; assembly: GCF_032062135.1. Classification (NCBI taxonomy): domain Eukaryota; kingdom Metazoa; phylum Chordata; class Amphibia; order Anura; family Pyxicephalidae; genus Pyxicephalus; species Pyxicephalus adspersus. Next base: position 43,430,771 of record NC_092860.1, read on the forward strand.
CGAGTACATGCTGTCTTCAATGGCTGATCAATAGGGCTGGGTTTGTACTTGATTTTCCTCATTGTACTTATCTGATCATGTGGTAACTAAGAGGTTGCTTCTATACCAGCCAATTTAACATGGGTTGTCAGTTTGTAAGACTACTATTTTCAGCTGAATAAATTGCTTACCAAAATCCTTGTACAATAATAATTACATAGGGTCACATTTTGATAGATTATATAGGCTGCCACAGCACATCAACCAACCCCTAAGCAGAACAGATAGGACGGCTCTACAAGGAATCTTGCTATAAATACTGGTATGTAACTATTTTGGGCCAGTGATTATAAGGATTGCATAATTATTTTATAAACATATTACCACTAGGATTGTTGTATTCCCAAAAAATTTCCATCACAGCTCCATCTAATCTAAAAAAGGAAACACATTTGTTATAAAAAGAACAAATTCCTCTATGGACCATGACACGTGTGTTGAATACCAGTAAGCAGTTCAGCTGCTGATGGTAATGTACTTTCCATAAACAGCTGTAAAAAGCCGTATTTGTGACTTTTAGTAACCTAGCCCTGGTGGCACTGACAGAGTTTGTTTTATTGTGGGTTAAATTCATGGAGAACATAACAAGATTTTGAGACCAAATGCTAGCATTTACTTTATTGTAAAAATGCTTCCTTTCATTATAAGATGGCTAAAAACCATCTGTGGAAGCCTGTAGGATTGGTTTGGCCAGCTAGATGAGCATCTGTTAGCTTGGAAAATCATTTAGCATTGTAAGAATAGTGATCTTTTTTATTCTGTTTTTTATTCACAACCAACATTCCAACATGAATTGTTTTTAATAAAGCTTTCATGGGAAAAAAAGTTTTCTGTTTGAAGTAAACTGGTCACATAGTTCAAACATTCAATCTAAAATTTCATTTAGCCTAAAATTTCTGATCAAGTCTCACTTTGTTATGGAGCTGTAATTCCCTGACCTCTACCCCCTAACATGTGTCCTGTTCAAAAAAGTACCCTTGATGGTCAATGTAGTACTCTCACTAAAATGGAAGTTGGGTGGACTGATACAGGAATCGTATTGCAATATTCCTAGAAAAGCTCAGAGATTGTTAATTAAATATATTATTAGTACATTATTAGTTTATCTATTAGTAGTTAGTCACATTCAACTGGACTAACTGACTTGTTCTTCTAATGGTGTAAGCTTTCCATATTTCCAACAGGCACATTTTGGACAGAGAAGGCAATTGTTTTGCAGGAGACCTGAAAGACCATCCATCTGTGAACAGGTGTAGGCCTTCTAAGCCAGTGGTCGCCAACCTTTTCGGTTCCGCGGACCACTAAAATTACCTGCTCCGGACCACGCATTCGCGGGGATCCGGGTGTCACTCAAAGGGGGAAAAACGTCCCCCAGAGTGACGTCATTATGACATAACCCCGCCCGCTCTCTTATTGCAGATCTAAGCCTGCTATGGGAGAGTGGGCGGGTTGTGTCCAGGGACACAGCCCATCCACCTCCATGAGCCTAGGAACTGTACCAGGGACATGGTCCTTCTCCTGACCCCGCTCGGGGGTTCACCGACCAGAGCCGCGGACCCCCAAATATTTCTCGCAGGCCACTGGTTGGCGGCAGCTGTTCTAAGCCATCTATCTTACACCTATAATGCAGTTTTACCATCTTTAACCTGGCATTTTGAAAACAATTCACACCTTCAGCCATGTAATTTGAAGGTTTAACACCTATGCAGACTTCCTGACACCAAGGATGGTGTTATTGGTTATGTTATTGGGAAAAGAGTGATTTAACAAATTTCACACCTCCAGGTCTTAAACTATGAACATCTGCAGTGTTACATTCTATGGTGATTGGATTAAGGTGTTTGTGCTGCATGGATATAAATGTTGTTCTACACTGGTAGAACTAATAAATCTGGGAAAGCTGGAAAACAGTTTCAACATTACATGTGACTAATTACTATTAGATATACAATGACCTTGAATAATGAGGGTCTTCACATAAATATATATTATCAGTAACTATAATTACTAGGAAGTAGCTTAAGGTTTGGTGTAAATTCATTGAGCCCAGCTATTCATTCACGTGGAAAAACCATGGAGTATCATGCATTTGGTGAAAGCTGTGGAAAGATGCATTTGTTGTCTGATGAGGAAAGCCATGCCAGTACAAACAATACAAAATGGGCCAGCTTAATTGCAGTCCTTATCGGTGTCAATCATAGATTTGGAGTATCAAAGCTGATACTTTGTCTAGGCCCTGATTCTACTTTAAAGCTGAACTATTGCAGAAACCTTGCAACGGGCCTTTCCACTGCACTGCACAGACTGCTAACAGCTTTCAAACATGCTTTTAATTTAATTAGTAAATGTAGAGTCAAACAGAATTGTCTGTCATGGTCAATCAAGTTTAGCTTTCTGTATTTAGATGAGTAAAGAATTTTGTTGTAAGCTATGCATTACATATAACCATTGCACCTTTTAGAGCTCCAATAAATAGGACTCATTCCAAATCTATGCTTTTGATAAACACCTTTCTTTATTAAAGCCTAAAAAATGCTCACTGTTACCAATATTTAATTTAAAAGAATGGGGGAATCAAAATGATGAGATAAGAGCTTGAATTGTGGTTGTCCCTATGCCGATCACATATTTTGTCAGTTCATGTTTTGCTTGGGTGCACAGGAGTCAGTTATCTATGTGTCTAGGTTGGATAGTTCTGTTGTATGACACTGAAAGTGGTAGCTGTGAAATCACTACAAAGGAAACATTTCACGGGCTGTTAGACAGCAACAATTGTCGGAAACCCCTTTAATCTTTTGACTTACTATGAAAGGGAACCTTTTGATTTTTTTTTTATAAGCAAAAACTTACATGAGTCAGCAAGATCACCCTGTTTGCAGTTATACTGTATGTGAGAAAAATTGAAAGGTGTATAGAAAAGAAAGCATTATTGCTGTTTCATATCCAAACATGGCACTCTTAATTTTGATGAAGCCACGTATTAACAGTTGTAAGTGTTTTGCAAACATTGGTTACATAAATGCCAATAAAAATGTACTTTTCAGGCCAAAGTAACACATAGCTTTTGATTCTCCGATGTGGTTGTTCACCCTCTGATTTCCCATTGCTTGTTTGCCTGCTTTAGTCAAATGAAATATCAGTTCTTTTGAGTACTAAGTTTTATGTGATTTAAATTAAAAATAATTAGGGCCCTATTCTGTGGCTCGGGGAACATGAAGGTGCCTAGCTTTGTAAAGAAGTGACTTGTAGCTTTGTGAATAAGAGTCACTGGGATTGCCATCTAAAATGGCCTTTAGTCACCTATATGTTAGTCCCCCCCGTGCTCAATGCAAATAATCTTTTCTCATTATGTTTGGCATCATGCCACACTGTATACAGTTTTCTTTCCTACTGTATAAAGTTTCTTACCTACAGATCTTGGAAATAACAAGCAATCCCGTGTAGCTCTTGGCTGCTAGCACCTTGCCAGGGGTTACCAGGGGTTTTTCATTTAAAGTTACATACCCGAGGCCTTGGCTTCCAGCCCCGTTTCCTGGGTACACGATGCATTGCCTCATTGACTTACTGTATTATATTGGTCTAACTAGATAGGGTATTCTCAGCATGCTAGTCTATAAGGCACATAGGCACATCACTAGAAATCTAGAAAAATATTTACTTTGGCAGCCATAAAATCCAGGTTTGAGAAACAATGCACATATAATTAGGTAGGTAAGTAAATTCCCACATTGCAAATTTCATTTTGACACAATATATATTTTTTTGTAACCATGAACATGATTTCCTTTTGAAATGTTCAGATATGAGAAATATTGCATATAAAAAAAATCTAAATAGTGGCAAAAGTTCTTCAGTAAAACCTTTTAGTAGAAATGTTTCCAGAAAGGTGGCAAGGTTACATCTTGTTTCACACTATCTTATACTTTCATTTATTTCCTTCCCAGCAAGGTAGGATCTCCAGACTTGGAGAGTTAAATGGGTTTTTTTTATCTGTGCAAAATCAAAAGCAGCTTTCATCTATCTTGTATCTTCTACAAATGGCATCTAGAGGAGAAAGGAAAGACAAAGATGTGACTACATTGCATATTCACTTTATATGCTATGTTCTTTGTTCCTTGAGGTTTTATTGGAAGATTCAAAGGATACTGCAAGGAGTGTTAGCTATTCACTTGGCTTTTAATAAATAAAATGATTTTGTGGTACTTGCTAATGAATTCCCAGATTGTTTAGGTTTTGGAAAAGAATTAATTAGGAGATAATTAAATCTCAGTCAGTCATGAAATTTTGCCATTAAAATTATACTTTATAATTGAGTACAAGTTTAAAGCCCAATTCCAGGCATAATACTCCCATCTAAAGAAGCCTCATCCTGTGCATTTGTACAGCTTTTTTCCTATATATACATGGACGACCCCCAGAAGTCATGCAACATGCAGGGGCCTCTCCTTCAAGTGGTAGGCAGTCCTGGGTTATGCAGAAATCAGTGCTAATATGATGTCAGTGCCATATCCTGAAACTTTTCTTTTGTGCAGATATATAATGCCCTGCATACACAGCATGTCCTATAGCTTCCAATTGGAATGTGCAACATTCAACCCAGAACATTATTGGTATCTAGTGGCTGAATAAAATTAGTTTAGTCTTTTTTAAGACTAAAAAATCAGGGTAGGCCTTTATTATTAGGGTCATACTTTTGCTTCTTCATTGGAAAAATACATCCAAAAACTTGTTGTTCAGTGTAGGGAAAGCCTGTGGTCTAGCCTGTGTAATAATCATGGCTGGCCCCCATAATAACAGGGACCTATGCATGGGTAAAGAAAATAGGTGACTTAAATTACCACTATTTCTAGCAGTGCACACTCTCCTTTCCTTACTCCTTATTTTTATTATGCCACAGGAAATACCTACATTTCCAGATATAAATGACCAGTGACTCACATTCTCCTCTATTACGTGACAGCTCTGGCTCAGTACTGTGACATTGGATAGGAGATGGAGTACCCATGAAAGTTCTAACATGTCTTTGGAGGTTACACTAAACTTTCCCAGGTGTAGTTATAAGAGTAAAGAAAGGTAAGGATATGCTGCAGGGGAAGGGCAATTTAAGTGACCCTTTTGCTTGGCCTGCATTTTTTACTTGTTCATTTACAGAATAAAACACATATAGATTTGAAGACTCACCACCCCATCCCATGAATATATTTTTTAAAAGCAGATATTCTCTGGTTGTAGTATGTTTGTATGTTTTTTTAAACTCAGTACACTTTCTGCAGTTACAGAAAAAATTCTCATTGATCCTGATAAAATGTTTGTGTCCTATGGTGAAACTTTTTCAGCTTTTTCCAGTATGTAATGAAGCAAAGAAGAGACAAAAGCAGAGGATTTTTTGGCTCAAGTGTTTTTTTATGTGGATATACAAATTATATACAGAAAACAAAACATATATAAAATCTTTGTAGACAGGGACCATATGTGAGACAAGAACCATATGTGTTCCTCTCATTATTTTAGAGGGTAATAGGTACTGTGCTATACAGTTTACAACTGCCTAATTCAAAATAAAGTATAGAGATGGACTGGCAGAACTGGATCCCGAGTCACGACGCATTTCGCCAGGTTAGGCTTCCATATATATATATGTTCATCCATATATACAGTGCAGTGAGTGATTGTTGACACCCTAGGACAAAAAAATGTAGGAGAAAATTTAGAGAAACCTTGAAAAAATGTGTGCAGAAGTCACATCTGAAGACTGAAAAGCTGCAGCATTATTTAATTTTCTAGTTTGAGTTTACATTTGCCTTTAAGTGTGTGAAAAAATCAAACAAATCCTGTAGGGAGGTACAGGAATGAGTTAAACTCCTTTTCAGGTTATAACATTTATTGCTATCTGTGTCCCACTGGGAAGATTACCCTTTACTTTCTGCCCTTGAGACACAACAGTAAATGAGAGGTAATCTTTCCAGGTGAATAGAATTCCTATTTTAGATAGTTGACACTTTAACATGTATTCCCACTGGAGGATTTTCCCATACTTCCGATTTTTTGGGGGGATTTCTGTCTCTGTTACACATTCACCTGGACAACAAAAGAGGGTGATTCTTTCCAGTAGGGACACAAACAGCAATAAAATTTGACATAGTATCTAATTCTTCCATTCTACATATAGTTCAACATGTGCCGAGATAAGACATCAAATGCAGGTAGTGCATGGTTTTTGGTTAGTTTGCCAGCTCAGCCTTGAATAATTTAAAGAAGTAATAAAGCCTAAGTTTTGTAGCACTACAGCATAAATGTAGACCCTGGATATGTAAAGAGAAAATAAAACTGTACATACAAAAATAAATACTATACATTATCTAAAAACATTACCACACATAAATAAAATTATTTGCATCTATCAAAAAGCTTTTAAAAACATTATTTTATATTTATATATTATATATATACAACAAAATATATTTATACATATATGTATATATATATATATATATATATATATATATATATATATATATAAAATGTCATTGGAAGTAATAATAAAGGTGGACACATTTAGCCTCTAGAGATCCTCTTTATAACATAGCACTACTACGTAAGGTTGGTAATAAGCTTCTCCGTTTAAAACTATGTCATTCCATGGAGCCTGAGGATAGGAAATGAACTTAGCATGCAAATCACTGCAATGTCTTTAATTACACCACGCAGGGCTAGAAAATGTATAATATGAACGGAGAACACAATCAATACAGTCTATTCCACCTATGACAAAGAGGTCAAAGTCTGCTCATTGAATCCAAACCCAAATTTCGCTCTGGATTTTAATGCACTTTAAAGAAAAAAATGCGTTTTCTATTGGGCTGTCATGTGTAGAATCTACTTGTATTGTCACCCCCCAGGCATTGGTTTACTGGTATGAGGAAGCGATAACCGCACTACACCCTCATTGCCAATCTGAACAGAGCCTATTGGTTCTTTATTTTCACGCTTGAAACAACTGTAATTATGTTTGATAGTTTTTGGATATTTACAGGAGCTCTAGACTGGTTTCATAACTGGAGCCTGTAAGCACACAGCTTTTGGTGCCCAACAATTACTTAAATTGGGCTTATAATTAGAAAAAATATGTGTGTCCAATAATTGCACAGGGAAAAACATCCCCTTTGTCTCTGTCACCTATAAGCATGTGCCTACTTTGTTTTAAATATATTTTATATCAGCCAACTGTTCCTTTTCTAACTATTGTTGAGATAAGATATCATCCACAAATAATTTACGTTAACTGCACTGTTAAGCAGGAAGCAAAGCCTTCATATGTAATAATCCCTTGTATATACACAATTAGGTCGGAATTACATATCATTTGAAAAAGAAAACAATACCTATATGTATTTTAGCTGTATATTAAGTCTTTTTAACTAAAGTATTATGCTTAAATGAAATCTTTAACCTAACAAGTTATCCGGAATAATGTATTCTGCAAGAGAAGACATAATACCTCTTTGGCGGCCCATGTCTCCTACGTCCCCCCCAATCAAGCACTGCAGCCTTATCTGCAATATGTCATTGAACACTCCTGGGATTGTAGAATGACAGAGGCCCCCTCTATGTTCTGTGGTTCTGTCCTCCGAAGTTCAAAGCTCAAACATGGTCAATTAAATTGTTAAATGTATTTTAAATGCAGCTATTATTTATGTAATATATTGCCCTAATTCACTTTGATGTACAAGACTGCTACAGGAAAGGGCAGCATTAGGAACCAATCAGTCGTGCTGCATTAAAAAAATACTGACAGGAACATGCTGATAGGAGGACAGAGCAGTCTGCTGAGCTCATCACTGTTAAGTCACTGGCTGGGGGTCAAGGAAATTATCAGTATGCATTACATAATTAAAGCAGAAAAAAAGTCTGGTCACCTTGTACCCAAGTCAAGAGATCTACACAACAAAACAGCCAGCCTGTTTTGTTGTGTAGATCTCATGATTTGGGTACAATTGAGTTAAAGCAGAATTATACCTGGCTGACTCACCTGCCCACGTTCCAGCACCAGACGCCTTTATTATCCTTCTATTCTTCCTCTTTTGGACAGTCTTGATTGGATGAAGTGTGGGAGTTCATTCATCCCAGCACATGCAAGGGAAGCTGGGGCTTCCAGGTTTCACCAGCAACCAAAGCTGATACTGCACATGGTCAGCTCAGCTTTGATTTCAGATACCAGGCGCGATCAGGCAGGTAAGATGCATTTTTGCAAAAGAGACATTGCCTGTCCTGCAACATTGACCTGCCTAATCATACAAACTTAAAAGTGCAACTTTAGCTCCAATTTTAGAAGGAGACATCCAAATATCACCTGTACCTCCACCATATTATCAATCTTGAACACTCAAGACAGAATATTGTCTGTTACAAAAAATTTGGCCTCAGCATTTAAGTAACAAATTTTGTTTAAAACAGCAAACCACAAGTGCATGATATTCAAAACAATCACAGAATAAAGTATTAGAGTATTCAAATTAGTCATTGGGCAATGTCCCTAACATGAATACCATGACCTTCTGTACCAGCTATCTGCCGCGGATTTCTCTAGCTCAGTGGGTTCTTCCAAAGCTCCTAATACTGTCACAGATATTCCCAACGTGGTCTTAACTTCCCTGGATTCAACGATCACCCAAAAACAATTGTACCTGTTTTTTTTTTTTTTCAAGCTACGTCAAAAAAAGAAACAGACATTCACAATCCTACTATTTAGTACTGTCAGGGGCTTACCAGTGCTGTCACAAAGATGCATCATAAGAAAAAACAGCAAAGGAAGACCTATCCAGCTAGCCCCAGTTAATTCATCTTTTATAATATACTGTGTTTGCTTTACGGTATTCTTGATTGAGTCAACTGAAATACAAATAATTGGCAGCCAAAGTAGCCCCCATATCAGTGGCAGTGCTATGCTCTGGTGTGTGCCCCATCGTACAGACCATGTGTTCCCCCTCAGGAGAAACATTGGGGTACCATGGAAGGGGGGCTTTTTGGTGAGCACTTTGCTGGTGAAGGGGTTTGCTAGTGGACGGATTTGTTTTGTCGGAGGAGGGGAATTCTTGCTAGTAGGTTATTTTGCTGAGAGAAGATTTTTTTTTTCCTTTGCCAAAGCTGGGTTTTATGGGGGAGGGGGCTGAATGGTCATACAGTGTAACTTCCTATTTACCCCTATTTTCCTTATTTGGCCCTTTACTGCCTCTATATTTCCACATTGTGCTATTACAAAAATCTATAGCTGGAGTCGTCATTTAGCTGTTTACCTCAGTTCAGTTTTCAGTATCAGCATAGCTTGTGGTAATTGATCCTACTATTATATGTGCAGCTGCTATTTTTACCCAACTCAAAGCTTTCTTGATTAAATATTCCTGTTGACCTTTTTAAAGGAAGTATGTGTGTTGTTTCAATAACACTTTTTGTGATTTGGAGACAGGTGTACTGAACAATTATACAGACCTTCCATTACTAATTCATTTATTACTCTTATTTTATTATTTTGTTTACCATAGACCACTTTCTGTTTGTAGGCACATCTTTCACATAGAGGATTATGTTTGCGTTTCTATACAATCTATCTGCCTAAAATCTGCTCGTTGTGGGTTACTGATTTAAATTATTGAAGCTACAGGTTAAGTATGGTAAGCAGGAATTTTGAGAATAATAGGTTAGTAATGGCAGCCACCATGTTTTTCTCAGGACAAGTTTAGTAAAGCAGCCGTGATCGTAGTTTAGCCTTTTACCCAAATTGACGGCAACACTCAGTGGACAGGTTTGGCTTGTATAGGAAATACCTATTTTGACTGTCTACGAACACATTTGTTAGAGTTCTTGTAATGTACCATATAAATATCTTCATATTTTCTGCTGTTTACTACAGGAACACAGAGAGCAGCCAAACATTCTAGTTCTTCAAGAAGATTCAAGAACTCCACAAGAGCATGAAGGTGTAGCCATGAATGTTCGACATGGAGATGTTAATGAAACTGCAGGGTTAAAAGAGGTAAGTCATATCCTCCTTATTTTAGGAATTGTGTAGTGATAATAAAGTGTGGGGTATCATAGCTTCAACATTACAACAGCTCTCTCCAAATGGTGATTTTTTCTATAGGTATTCCTCCCAGTTTATGACCATACCTGGCCACAGTTGATATTCAGGCTGAGGACTAAAGCTATGTACACACTTTAGATCATTGTTGCCTGGGACAAAGGATTGTGCTCAGCGAAAATCTAACATGTGTACAGTGGTGATCTTTTTGGAATGACCACTTTTCACTCCCATGGAGGAGAGCACAGTGGGGTGACACTTACTTATTCCCCCCCCCCCCCCCTCTCTAAAGAACAGAACGATGTTGTGTGTACAGGGCTCATTCATCTGACCCTGGAAACGTCATAAAAGATCGTTTCCAGTGACATTTCTCTAAGGTCCATTGGGACTCAACGCAAGATATCAAATTGATAGGTGGTGAATCAGCAAAATGGTTTGATCAGTACATGAAGTGTTCAGGCAGAAACAAACACTGCACTTGTCTTGATATTTCCTGTGCTGCAAAAAGACTGATAACACAGAGAGCAAAATCCAAAACACTAACTAAATCAGCACTAGAATGTCAGCAGCAATCACAGAATGTCAGAGGAAAAAAGAATCTCTTTTACTTAAGCACAGTTGGTGTTTGTCTATGCTGGTGTGTTCATTTACACCCGTATATTGAGTAAGCAGATCCTAAAGCTCTATTCACATTTTCCTGAAATGCAGTTGCAGTGGATGGCATTTACATGTTTTACTAACAGAAGATAATCCTTTGCTGGAAAAAGGACCAAAGATATGTATACAGGTCACAGAAAAAGAACAGATCAAAGCAAATGGGAATATTAGCTGTTCTGGACAGGAAAATGAGAGTTTGTGTTGTGCAAAATAAGTTATAAGTGAAGACTAAATTCTCATTTAAATGTTGATTGTTTCAGGTATTGGATTTACCCATTTTCTTTATTTTTAAACATTCATATCATGTCTTGTACTCTTATTTTATGTATAATAGTGTACTTCAATGATGGTAATTAGATATTATGAAACAGCTGCACAAAGACGTTTTAGTTTTTTGTTTGTTTTTTTTGCTGTAAAAATAACTGGCGGGTTAACACTAATATTCTTACCTTACTGGTGGCCCAGGACTCCTACCTTTCATTGCTGGAGCTTCAGCCAGACCCTTTCCCTTTTGACAATTCCTGTACTGTGTAATGCAGTGTTCATCAACCAGGGTTCCATGAAACCCCAGGGTTCCTCTAGAGCAGGGGTGTCAAACTCAAATACACAGAGGGCCAAAATTAAAAACTTAGACAAAGTTGCTGGCCAACCAATTTACTGAAAAAATTGAGGACATTTTTCCTTCTCATTAGATTCCAACCCTTTTCATATGGAAACAAAGAGGTTTTGCTTCACATTCAGTCTGAAACAAGCTTATAAAAGAGAAAGAGGCATTCATTTTTTTTTATTTTATTTAAAAAAAATCCTATGTCTCTTTCTTTATTTGTAGCCTTCTGAATAAAAATTCCAATGGTAACCTTTTTGCACAGGCTAACAATAATAATAATAATATTCTTCTATGAAAATCCAACCAATTAAGTCCATGCCTTGGCGTAGCAAGGAAATGTACAGCTGAGGGGGATGCTGGAAATGCCAGACGCGGCCAATACAGAGCTAAATCTTATGAGTGGCCCGCCGCTGAAACTCCTTTCATTGAAATAGCGCGGCTACTAAAATTCACGGCATTATTTGTGTCTATAAAACAGTCCAATGTGGGGCCACACATAGGCAGAGAGCCCGCTGGTCTATAGACGTGAGTGATGGCGGGAATTGTAGTAGCCACGCTATTTCAATGCAGAGGTGGGCCAGCTGCAGTTCATATTTAGGATTCCTTTGAGGGCCAAAAAAAAAGGACGTTGGAGGCCAGAGTTTGACATCCCTGTTCTAGAGGTTGCTAGGGGCTCATTGAGCAATAAGCAATGTGTGCCTCTCAGGTCAATTATTACTAATGTCAATGATCTTTTTGGCTATCTGTGAGGGCCGCATTCTTCCACTGGCCAATGATGTCATTCTTCCCAGTGACCACCTGGCTAATGTACTGTGAAGTCATATCATAAATATCGTCAGGGGTTCCCTCAGACCTGAAAGTTATATTGAGGGTTCCTCCATGTTAAAAAGGTTGAGAAAGGATTATTTAATGACTGAATCCCTAGCTGAGTGCTGTTGTTACTTCTTTAGTCTAATACATCACTACAAGACAGAGCAGGGGGGTAAGGATCAAGGGATGGAGCTACAATGTGCTGCAGAGGATACAGGCATCCAAGATTCCTGAAAATGATAGTTGAAATGTCTGACTATAGAGAGGTGGGAGAGATGGGCTGTCACAGAGGTTAAACAGCTATTTTATTGGAGGTAGTTTTTCGGTGAGTAACAGGGTCAAGTTAAAGATAGAAAACAATACTGGAACATAATTTTGCTTCATCTATAAGGAATAATGCAAACCTGTAATAAAAAAAATATAGAAATGCCATGCACACACTATCTGCATGGAGTTTGCAGGTTCTCCCTATGTTTGCGTGGGGTTCCTCTCACTTTCCAAAACCATGCAGTTAGGTTAATTGACTTCCCCCCAAAAATTCCTTTTAGGGACAGCCAGTGGCATGACTTTGTAAAGTGCTGCGTAATATGTTGGCTCTATATAAATACTGTGTATTATTAATAATTGCTGACATCTTCCCTAGTCTATAGTTAACTATTGAGCATTCAGCCTCAAACACTTAAAATTATCAGAGTTGCGGACCTGCAATAAGTATGTAGTTTAGGAGATTGATGCTTGCTCTGGGTCTGTAACTGGTAAAATATTGAAGTTAGATACAGCCAGACAACTGGTATTTTCAAAAGCAATGCCTATTCCTCTTGGATGGGTGTATATTACTAATCCAAATAAACTGCAGTTGTGTTAATTATCTTTTATCATCCCCGACAATGTTTTAGAAGGTACGTAGGGAGTAAACATGGCAGTGGTATATGGGCAGCACCAGCTGGCTGGTATATGTTGATATTTACATTATAAATAGGTAAAGGACTGTCACTGGGGTATTTCTCTACTAGTGATTTCATTTTTTCCCACTGAAATAAGAAATTTATTAGTATGACAACATCATATTACTTGGTATATTCTGATGTATTTTATATTGTGTGTAAAATACTTCGCTAATAGGGATTTTATAGTGATATAGTGACGCTGCTCTTAAATGTATTAATTCTGTCAGCACACAATACAGAACATTATGTATGAACTGCTCTGATACCAAAAAGCAGTCTTTATTTGGACATCTTAATAGCTTAATTGGCCTTAGGGATTGCTATTCTCACAAGCCCTTTTGAGCTACTCAAATCCTTGGACATGTGCTTTTCATGTGTGAGATCTCCCTTACACAAATACATTTGATGACCAAGTAAACGTCATCAAAAAAAAAAGTAAAACATCAGAAAACCAAGTAAAATAAAAGTGAATTTGGATAAATATATATATATATATATATATATATATATATATATATATAATATATATATATATATATATATATATTCTTATTGAAGAAAATGCTGCATGCAAGGGTTACAAACTATATTGTCAGTTTAAAAGTCAGGAGTTCTGATAACAATCCTGGTGACTATATTTTTATTGCTGATTAATCCTGCAAGTGTCTGATGATTTATAAGTTGTTTTTGGGAGTAAGGCTATGTACACACATGCAATGCTTTTTGTCCGATAATCGGCTTAGGGCCGATATCAGATGAGAATCTGGCATGTGTACAGCGCCCATCGTCCAAACGACCGTCTTGGTGGATCCACAGACGCTGGACAACGAACGATCATAAAAGAAGCGAAGGGGGAGAGCGCGCAGTGGGGTGCTGCTCCATTGTCCTCCCCCCCCCCCCCCCCTCTCTATAAAGCAGAACAGTGCTGTATGTACAGCACTTATTCATGCATTGTACAGTCCTTAGCCGATGGAAAGGATCGTGAAAGATCCTTTCCAACGACAATTATTGCACATGTTTACCCAGCTTAAGGTTCCCAATGCACTCAAGTGTCAGGTTCTAATTTTTTTTGAGCAGGTAGTGCACACAAAAAATAAATAATGTAAATTTCGCTAAAGAGGATATTGATCCAAGCATCAGAAAATGAAGTCATCTTGGCAATTTGTAACATCCTGTGTTTGTCCTGCATTATGATGTACTTGATGGCTTAGCTGCAATATATATTTAGAATCCGCAATCTTTCTCAATGGTATTCTATATAAAGTCCTTTCTTATTCAAAACTAACAATTGAAATACCTTTTATTAACTTATATAGAGGAAAACATGTTAAAATATACTGGAGCAATACATTTTCAAAGGGTGCTTGTTTATGTTATTTTTCATGACACTTAAAATTCAGTTTTAGAATTTTATTCTGCTAAATAAATATTTAAATCAGAGTGCATCCATGAATCCTAATACTTCCTAAAATGACAGAAGGAAATAAATGGAAAAATACTCTACTATTACTTTTTTTACTATTACTATTCAAATGTGTTTGTGTCAATGTCAGCTTTTGAAGTGTATGGAAACCCCAAGGGATTGTTCATATGGATGGTTTTGCAGCAGCTACAGTACAGTTGTTCCATCTGTCAGTTGCCAGTCCACTCCTGCACAAGCTGTCCATAATTGAAATAATGGGCCTGATTTTTGAAAGATCTACAAGGCTGGAGAGAATACACTTTCATCAGTGAAGCTTAGTTATGCAGCAAACCTGGAATGGATCTGATCCAGGATTCAAAACATTTGCTAGTGAATAGCAAATTACTTTAAAGAAATCTATTCCATGTTTGCTAGATCACCCAGCTTCACTGATGAAAGTGTGTTCTCTGCAGCCATAAAGGGCTTTATTAAATCAGGCCCAATGGGAGAATTTCATGATAAAGTAATGGCAGCAGTTGATAAGAGTTTGTGGTAGATCCCAAACCATTTGCAGTAGATTCCACTTTCTCAAGGAACTGGCTAGGGGTTATTTAACCTAATGCCTGTTTCTGTTAACTGACTGTCAATGGCTATGCACAAATACAAAAAAGGCTACAGGTAGCTGGGTTTATTTGTGGTTAGGAAGGGGTTCCATTACCTTCCAACAAAAATTTTGGTGAACAATCCCTAACAATGAACTTCTTTCGTTTGGTCTGGTAAATATGCTGTTAGGTGTAATCAACCCTCTTGTAAAACGATATTCCATACATTACAGAGATGAGAAGTGTAGGAGGCATTCTGTTGTTTATCAAGAGACAAATGGACAGAGCTGACACCATTTCTTAGGATTTCAGTCCTTGGAAGGTACTATATTTTCAGCCACATCAAGGCTCTGTGCACTTCATTCAGATCAGCCTATTTCTGTACTTTTGGGTCTTTAAAGAAATTTAAAAAACAACTTTTGAAATGTGCATATATTTCATATATGTCGTACGTATGCTGTTGTTTGTTTTTTATTTTGCCCTGACATTTGCTTTAAAGGTGTATATTTTTTTTTCCAGACATGGACTGAAACAGTTACGTCCCCTACTAAGGTCAGTATTACTTAAAATGTGTTATATATATATATATATATATATATATATATATATATATACACACATGTATTACTTCTGTTAAATGGCTCTAAAGAAAGCCACATAACATATTGTGCTGGGCTTTTTCTGCATTATTGCAGTTCTTAATAAGTTTGCTGATGTGCTAAATGCCTATATTGTGGATTTATATACATGGAAAATACCTAAGTATTTTGTATGATTTTTTTTTCTGTAACTACAAAATCTTCAGCAATTACTCCAAATAACATATCCAATAACTGATTCATTTCTTTTTTTAAAATTTGAACTTTTCTTTGTTCCAAGAGGCAATCATAACCATTCTGTTACTGTGGCAGTATAAGGGAGTCTGCAGAATAATGGCATGCAATGCAAAGCCTTTAAAATAATGCTTCTAAAATATACTAATACATTTTTACCTGCCATTGTATTTATTACTAAATTACAACGATCCTGCTATGATAAATATTGAATTGTGTTCTGTATATGCAGGTAGATTTTTTAGTTCATATTTTCATACATGTTCATATTTCATACAACATGTACATATATAAATAGGTATATAGTTGTACAGTGAATTTTATTGTGTGGGTACTATTAAAATCTGAGCTCTTTATTATACGTCTGCATACAAAAGCAAATTGTCCATATCCCCCCTCTTAGATAAGTGTGCCAGCTCTAAGCTGTTTATGAGAATACTGGCTTTGTGTATGCCTTTTATTTGTCCTCTAGTGATCATCATGATCCTTTTGAAACCAGCAAATGAAACCATGCCATAAATATCCTTTTAGAAAAAAACTGTTCTCAGAAGTAGAAAAATGATTGTTTTTAAAGGAAAAGTGAAGAAAGGCTGTGTTGCTGTTGTGCTCTTTTATTCGGAATCACCACTTTAGAAAATGGTCGTGTCATGGTCTACAATTCTGTTATACATGGAGAAATATTATAGAAAGCACAAATATTTGACAGTTTTCTGTAGATTCTCTGCTTCCTAAGAGTGAATAGAAAATGAACTGCCTATAAGCGTGTACACAGAAGCAAAGTGATTTGAGTTAGTGATTTATAAGAAAACAATCAGACATAAAAAGATACCGAAATAGGCATACTGGATAGGAACACCTGACAATATTTATGATGCACCCAGTTCATGGTACATTAGCATAGTGGTCAATTATTATTAATATTATTATTATTAATAATAATAAACAGTATTTATATAGTGCCAACATAATACGCAGCACTGTACAGGGGTGGTCAATGGAATAAAATACCTCCTACATTATTGCAGGCCAGTGGGAAAAATGTCACCCTTACAGACAAAAAGACCTTTGGTGTCAGTGGCACAAATTTCTCACTGCTCAAGGAACTCTAGGGATTCAAAGAACACTGATTTAAAACACTGTCTTAACATGATGATTACACGCAAAGTAAAGAAAATATCTTCGGTTGGGGACACAAACAATAACACACCTGACAAAAGTTTTACCCCTTCATTGCAAAGTGGTAGTTTAATGCTGTATACTGTCTAATAAAACAATATTGTATAAGCTGGAATTTTCCATTAACTTTTAATACCTTTTCTACAGACAAAACCAAGACTGCAGCGAGGTGGCAGCTCCGCATCACTGCATAACAGCCTTATGAGAAATAGTATCTTTCAGCTAATGATCCACACACTTGATCCTCTGTCTGAAGGTAATTCTTCATTCCCTTTACTTATTAAATATTTTTTTTATACATGAAATTGATACTTTTTTTTAAAATGTGTATTTTTCTTTCAGTCCTAAAAGTAGAAACAAAAAATAAAACTTAAAAATGCTAACAATTTCAAGATGACTTCACACAAATATAAAGGCTGGTAAACTATAAATTAGTATTATCCTCATACTATAATTCAGACATATTTACCTGTTACTTTTTTTTCTACCAGCTACACCCATGTTGATTTTGTGGTGTTTGGGTATAAACTGAAGTGAAACCTAATTATAATGTTGGTTCTGGCACAGAAAAGAATGTAATTTCTCAGAATTAAACAAATTATATAATTGTTTTTGGAGGTTTATACTTATTGATACAACAAAATTGGGAAAAACTTTTGTGGTGTTGAATGGACAATAATTATTTTATTTTACATGTTACTGTACACAGCTACAATGTTTGCATTAGATGTGTAAATGGAGGTTGTGACAGTAGCTTTGTCTATTGCACTGAGCATGTTGAAATTTATGCATACGGTATGACTTACATTATATAAAAGTTTGAAACATAATTTTCCACTTAGGACAAGCTCAGATGGACACTTTAAATGCAACTTTTAATACCTGCTGAGCTACAATGGTAGTACATTGTAAAAAGACACCTTCAATCCCACAGGGCAGTCCAATCACTCTGGGGGTGTCCGGCATCTGGTCCTGCGTCGTCCGGACATCTGTCACGGAACTGGCACTCCGGGCATTGCCATCTTTGTCTTCTCTTCCAGGTTTTTCCTCCTATGTCACCCGACCCAGACATGGAATTAGGTGACGTAGGATGAAAAAAAACTGCGCATGCGTGAGAGAGGCAAATTTTTCTTTTTGAGCAAAAGGCTCCTTCTGCGTAGAAGGAGCGCCCAAGAGCCTCCCGGGATGCCTGATGTAGGTATCCTGGGAGGCTTAGCGCTCCCATTCATTCTCCACTGCATAGGCGGCCAAGAGTTAGGGAGCGGTGCTGCACCCCCAAAAAACAGAATTTTTACCCTACATAAAAGGGTTCTCTACCCTTTTATGTAAAGTGAAAATTCTGAGTATAGGTACACTTTAAAGGCACATATAGGCATCCCATTGGGTTTGCATACTTCTCTAAATGTGTGCAGATATAAATATCATATGGGAGATGTGTCTTGCTAAGACCTTGATTTATCAGCATACGTTTCCAGGGCTCTAAAATATTGATGATGATAAAAAAAGGAGAAGCGAAAAACAAGGTTTCCTAAATATTATTGCATTTAGCTATGCCTGAAAGTGGAACCCAGGAGATGATTTGTGTGTGTGCAACATCAAACATAGATCTAGTACAAGAGCCAGCCAACGTTCAGATTTACTTTTTTGATCATCAACCCACCATACAGCAGTCACCACATCAAGAAAGAAAAATATGCAAAGTTATATACAAATATTACTGGGAAGGTTTAGGTAGGCAGCAAGCATGCAGATTTATTACTGGTTGATGGATATGTCATACGTGTGTCACATACGTGTTGCTTTATATGAGCAGCTCCTGATAAAACACCCTCTTTTACATGTCTATTGTAAATTAAGGTCAGCTGTCAAATGCAAGAATCTCTGCCCTTTGAAGTTCAGGCATTTGACAGATATAATAAAAAATTCATAGCTTAGGTTTGACTAGAGCTAAAGACAAAGCCAGTGTGGTGTTTAGGTCCAGGAGCTTAGGAGAATTTTAGAAAGACACAAGATTTTATGAGAAAAAGAGAAGTGTGGGTATTTGGTACCTCCACATCAGCCACGTTATTATCATATATACATCATTTACATTGGTTTTGCAGTCAGTCCATAAGGCAGTTAGATCATAACATTTTATGGTTGCCATGGAAACAAGAATGGACGATAGAGCTTCAGTGGAGTCTTCTTTTTCCCAATGATAAGCCTTATATGTGTGATTTCTCTTTTCTTGAGGTCGATTTCTTCTCACCTCCTGGTAATTTATATGGGGTTTAAAGCACAAATGCATATATGCAGAGTTTTCATGAAGTTTAGCTATTCACAGTATATATGTTTTAGTTATTATGTTTTGTTATTTATTTATTTACTTGTATTCATAAAGCTTCAAAAAATTATGCAGTGCTGTACAAAGTCCATTGTCATGTCACTAACTGTCCCTAATGGGGCTTACAATCTTTATTTCCCTACCATAGTCATATGTCATTACAACAGTCAATTTTGAGGGGAAGCCACTTAATCAAATTTAATGTTTTTGGGATGTAGGAGGAAACAAGTGTGCCTGGAGATAACCCACACAAAAATGGGTAGAACATACAAACTGCTCGCAGATAGTGTCCTGTCAAAGATTGAGACCTGTGACCTAGCGCTGCAAAGAAAAGCTGTCAATGGGGCATTAACTTCATTTTGCATGAATCAGAGGGGTTAAAACTTCAACAAACTGCCTACATTGTGCTTGAGTTGTGAACATCTCTAGGTTCAGAAATTCTTTTTTCCAACAATGATCATATAGAAGAAGAATGGAATGTAGCAAGGGACTAGGGTTGAATTTCTGAGGGTTCCTATATTGTCATGGTTCTTTAAGAATAAAAATGCACCCAAAGTGATGTAAGCCACATTTTAAAATAAGTTCTTCTCTAGTTTCTTGGATACTTTGTTTTGTTTATCTTAGTGAGAGAAAATTAGTTCATGTTGTTGTCATTGAGAAGTGTGATGATAAAATATTTAATTTCACAACAGGGACAGTATCCTGATGAGAAAGATCTATCTGACTCTAGCAGTCATGCCATAAATGACTGTATTGTCAAATAAAAGATGGGTATTAAATATACATGACAGAGGGATGCATTAGTAGTGCACTGGCTGATTTGTGTCGCGCTGGGTGTCCTTCTCAGCCTTGGTTATCTCATTCACTTGTGACTGACCTTTCAGCTATACCTTCCATAGTTCTATCCTATCCATTAAATATTAATCATTTCAGCTCCTATTTTTGATATCATTACGTGCATAATTGGCTAAATGCTTTTGGCGATTCCTGCAGAGTTAGATCAGCGTGAACAACAAATGCAGGAAATCATCAACTGTGAAAATGCTCCTTCACCATTTAAGCAAGCAAATAGCAGCTGTGACGCAGTCATCATAAATATCTATTATAAATGTGTGTCAGGCATGGTGAGTTTACAGAATATGCTGTGATTTAATGTAGAGTTTGCTCTATGCCAAGCATCCTATTATTAGATTCACAGTTGGCTATTTTAAGCACATCTAGAAACTAAGGATCTAACATAACATGATGGTAAAAAAATTGTCATATGTTCATCATAATCCTTTAAGTTTGTTTTTGAAGTTTTAAGTGTTAAACTAAAAGAAAAGTTTTTAAAATGTATGTTTTATTCAATTAATTAATTATTAATTCATTAATTTATTATAGAAATGTTCTTAGGAATTTACTACATTTCAGTATATAGACAGAAAAGTCTGTGTATGGAGTAAAATTAATTTCTGAAGTGACCTTTGGAGAATTTTCTTTAGGGACAATATATATTCCAATAAGAAGCACCTAGTCACTGAACCTTATTGAGCATATTGGAGAAAGTGAATGAAGAGTGGAAGAACATTGTATTTGGATAACAATCCTAAGAACATCCACTAGGACAGAGTTTTCATTTAAATCCATCAATAGGGCAAATATTTAGTGTGCTCAAAATACAGAGTTTTTGTTACCCCGGTTTTATAAATATGGTTTTTATTTACCTCCAAAATAAAGTGATTTAGGATAAAACTGGACATTTGGGTAAATTGTCCTATTTCAGTACAAAAACAACATTTTTAAACACTGTGATAGAAAATGCATACTTTTACTGGTAGTAAAGCAATTAATGTACCAAACTATACATGCTTATGGTACCTAAACTCATATAAAGTTATTTTTGTTTGTGTGTATTCAATACACATAACAGTAAATATTTTCATATCTGAAGGAATTTGTTTTGCTCTAGATAGGGGACTTTGGCCTTACAAAGGGGCTCAAATTGAGCAATACCACGATGCCCATATTGACCAATCAGAATAAAAAGAAATTTAAAAATAAATGCAATCAATTTTATTCACCATATCTTGGCACCTGTAGGATGCAATTTAATACATTTCTCCATTTAGTTTTGCTTTATATAGTTGATGTAACTGGGTGAACAAATGATTATGTGGAAACGCGGGATGTGACCTTACATTTGATTGGCTTGTACTTGTACTTTGTACAAGTTTGATCATATAAAGGCCAAGGCTGGAGAGGATACACTTTCATCAGTGAAGCTGGGTAATCCAGCAAATCTGTAAAGGGTTTCTTCAAAAGTCATTTGCTACTTGCTGGAAAATGTTTCGAATCCTGGACCAGATCCATTCTAGGTTTGCTGGATCACCCAGGTTCATTAATGAAAGTGTATCCTCTGCAGCCTTGGAAAGCTTTAATTAATCAGGCCCTCCATGAGAACCAGAATAGAAATTTAAGGTAGATAAATCTAAAAAGCTTGATTGCCTAGGCAAAAAGTGATCCTTTGTTGATAAAATTCAACTTCAAGCTGCCAAAAGAAATCCAGCTTTCCCTGAAAAAGAAAGCTCACTACAATACTTTCTTTAAAAGGTTTGTATTTTATTGTTCTTTTTAGTAATTCTTTTGTCTTTAATGAGTTGAAAATTTTTTTTGTCTTGAATGGGTTCGAAAAGCCTATATGAAAAATGTGGTTGGTCTATCTTTATATGAAAAGATACGATGAACCAGTTTGCCTAGCCATCAGTTGAGTGGCAATCTTATTTCAGAATCAATTATGGAACCACTCTCTATTTTCAAATAACTGCTAATATCTACACTAAAAGCCTTCCACCAAACATTTTATATCATCCAGTGTAATGTCCTAAAATGTTTCTCAGAGTATCAGAAGCTATAATATTTTAGACAATCTAAGGAATACCTATCTTTTCAGAAGGTCCAACTCAGTGACCACTACCCCCCTGTAGTTTGGATCTTATGTTCATTGGAAGTCTTGAAAATACCACTTAGAAATACTTATTGTGAGCCTGTCATCATGCAAAATACAATTGTTGCATATTTGCAACACTGACAAAGCATTATCAAACAAGCCACCATTCTCCTCTGTAGCTATAGGGGTTTTGGAGGAATTATTCTTCAATGTTTATAACAGAAGCTCTTAAATCCTAGTTTTTAACTTTTACTTTCCAACCTTCTAATGTTTCTAAGCTGTTGGAAATTGACTAAATTGACTTTGGAGTTGTTATCTTTAGGATCTTTGCAAAAATAATTACTTCTGATTACAAGAAGGTAGAGAAGCATTGTTTATGTAATTTTTTTATTAATATTTATTTATTTTTACTGCTTGTTAAGAATATTTTAAAAATGTAATCTCATATGTAATCACACCCATTCTATTCTGATGGCAGAAACAAGGACACAAAAAGCATTAAGAACCTGATAGTGGTTCTAGTCTTTCAACATTTGATTACATTTTTTAAAGTTTTGCCTTTAGTTATACATTAGGAACTAAACTGCCTTTAGCAGATGAACTATATTCCAACATCCAACTGGAGAGATTTTATCTAGGGGTAGGCTAAGCGTTAAGGTTAAAGAGAGGTAAGTGTTAAGGAACAGGTTTAAGCAGGGCTGTTAAACACAGGCCCGCGGGCCAAAACTGGCCTGCACTGTAATTATATTTAGCCTGCAAGAAAATACCAAATGTCTACTAGAGCTGGCCCGCCAGTAGTATTAAGGTTGGTCCGCGACTTTGTTCAAATTTTTAATTTTGGCCCACAGTGTATTTGAGTTTGACACCCCTGCGTTAAAGATTAGTGTGAAAAGCTTTAGTATTAAGGGTTCACCTTAGGGATTGGGGGCGAGATTAAGGTTTTAAGGAATACATTTTAATGTTTGGGTTGTTGTTACTGTTGGGATTAAAAGTGGGTATGTGTGTGGGACATACCTACTATTTTCAGACATAACCGCAGGTATCAACTGTTACTGATTCCCAGAATGCTGAACTCTAGGCAAAAGAATAATTGTATTATTGATTTTAAATGTATGAATTCCTGAAAGATTTTCTCATAATAGATTATTATTGTTATATTATTTAAAATCCTTAACCTGTATACTCCATTTGAATAAAAAAAATATTGAATTTTCCCCAAAACAAAAACACATTTAGTTCATAATTAGAAAAAAAAAAGAAGACACCTACCAGGGAATATTTTTCTTTCCTATGCGGTAGGAAAGTGCTCTCAGATAATCCTAAGAGTAACTGGGTTATATGAAAGTGGGATAAACAAGAATTGTGGTGCCCCATAACTTCTAGTAGTGGTTTTATTGCCGGCGCCCATGTATACATAAAAAGAAAAGTGAAACAACACTGGGGATGATGCCTGTCAACTAGACAAAAAACATCTCAATAGTAGCTGTAAGCAGAGCAATACATCTCAATGCCAGTGCGTTTCGCCAGTAGGTTTCTTCAGGGGATACAGTGAGACCACAACAGAATGTTAGGTGACAGGAAAGGTTCTCAAAAAGATGGGAAAAACCATAGTTCATGGGTTGAAGATGCTGATGTAGAATAAAAGATATTCTCCCAGAATATTAGATATAACCAGTACTGTGATTGGAAAGGATTGTGGGTCATATGAAAGCTCATACTAGGGTATTGCACACAAGCTTAGACAGTATTAACCTCTATGTGATTAACTTATTTTTGCAGGCCACAGTTTTTTCTTCACCCAACCCTTCTCTCCTGCATCTCTTAAATGGAGCAGGAATGTTAGTTTTAGAATTTAGGTGGTGGAGCACTGGACTCCAAACTTGGTGGAGGTTCTGAATAAATCAAATGATTGCTGTAGTGTATAAACCCTCTGCTGCCTGGTGGAGCCCCATGTATGCAGTGAAAGGATGATAATGCTAAGCCACTGGGATCAGACCAGATATGAATTGGTGTACGACTGCCAAACAACTTAACTGAGTGAGCTTCTAATTACAGTTTAAGAAGGATTAAAATCCAAAGTTAACCACCTATACAGACTTCTCTTATATTAATAACTCTAAGCCCTGATGAAGGGGATTTGTGCATATCCCTGGAAAGCTTTAGCTGTCAACCCATAATAGACCCTTTTATTGTGACAAATAAAAATGTATATCTGGATTGATCTATACATCCAGCAGATCAGCTAGTAACCAAAAACTGTTTTTTGTGGCTAGCTGTGGAAGCAGTGAATAAATGGTCATAAATCATGCCTACATTTGAAGAAACCTTTGGAATATACAGGAAATCATTTTAAAATTTTGCCCATACACTATTTTTTCTTCCTAATTATCATATTTAAGCCACCATCTTTCTGCTACTTCTGAAATAGCCAAATGCAGACCTGGTTTCCATTACTGAAATCACATTCTGCCCTTCGGAAGGTGAGAACTCTTGTGAGATTGTGAAGTGCCTGGTGATTTTAAATTGCTTCGTATAAAGCAAAGTGGCTTGGCTTTTGATAATGTATATTTCAAACAGACATTTCCCCTGTGGGTAGCAGAAAAGCAAACATTCTGCTGAAAGCTCTTTTTACATTTCTAAGACCTTTCATATTGCTTCGGTATATATAGAAATTTAGGTTTTTATTTTACCTATTTATATTTTATAACAATATAAAAATAATTTTACTTATTTATGGAGCATACAGTTTTATTCCCAGCCTATAATCTGATCTGCATATGCGTTTTCAGAATCTGTCCCTATACCTCTAATATGAAGGGAAGTGTCACAAAGAAGCAGTATACATTAGTTCTGTAATATGCCTTAAGGACAGAAACATGTTGAAAATAACTGTGTGCATGCAAATCAGAATTTACCTTTAGGTGGGGTTGAGATAATTGGGGTTATTTAGTAGCCCCAGATATACTCTTCAAAGTAGGGGTTAGTGAAGGCTGGACTTATACTTTTTCCCCCCAGGCCATCTATTTTGTGCGGCCTTTCCCTACCACATTTGTCTAGTGATTCTTAAAATCACACTAAAATACTAGTTTTGCTGTATTTTTAAAACATGTTTTGCAGCAATATGCAACAGATATATTTGAAAGAATAGTAAAATACAGGAAAGTGTGGTAAAACAAGTGTTAAACATGTACACTAAAAAAACACTTCGTAGAGGTAACTACACTCTGCTCTTTTTGCTCTTGCTACTCATTCCTTATTTAATTACATTGGCTTTCATCCTTCGTCTTCCTGAAAATGAGACACATCTGGCATCAAGGTTAGCAATGTCATGCACTGTAATGCAGTTCTGATGAGGCAGTAAAATACATCCTTGTTTTATAATATCCTGCCAGCACAATCAGCAGTCTGTAAGCAAACAGTTAATGGATGAAGGAAAAAGACAGTGGACCTCTGGGATGTATGAGCTGGGAGTGCTTAGAGATTGTAACTAATGCTGCCCTCCTAGTCACTCTATAGACAATTTAAACGGGATAATAATATTTACCTTTTATTCTAATGGGAAAAAAAGTCTACTACTGTAGGACATAACTATTTAGTCAAAAAAAATAAAGTAGAAAAAATGGATTTTAAAACAAAATCAGAATATAAAAGAATAAAAAACTACAAAATTCATTTTAGATAGCAGCAGTTAAGCGAGTTAATTATTTCACATATTTCTGACTGTTAGATGCATCTGAATCCCTGTAGGGTTGCTGTCTCATTTGCACAGGTGTCTGGCCTAACCTACCTTGT
Organism: Pyxicephalus adspersus; assembly: GCF_032062135.1. NCBI lineage: Eukaryota > Metazoa > Chordata > Amphibia > Anura > Pyxicephalidae > Pyxicephalus > Pyxicephalus adspersus. The sequence goes on from NC_092860.1 coordinate 43,456,963, forward strand.
CTACTTTAAGCTTCTTTCTAAGCCTCCAGAGAGCATCCTACTTGATCTTCCTTCATGACCTGAGTTCACACTTTCCCGGAGGAGCACCTTTCTGTTTAAAAGAAAAACATTACCTGCTTGTTTGTAGCTTCTGGTAGCTTCTTGTTCCTGGGTTTTGAGTAGTAGAGGAGATCTGCATGCATAGTCATTGTAAAAGAAAACACAGCTGCCCCCTTTAAACTTTCAAACACACCACACTTCACCATTCCTGCTATTCTGACGCCAGTTGGTGTAATAGAAAGTTATCCCTCCCTGAGAACTCTCTATGCTGGGCTGAATTGGAGCAGAGGCAATCATCGCAGATAATCTTCATCAGATACCTGAACTCATTATCCATTTTTACACATGAAAATTATTATTCCATGCAAGGGTTCAAGACAACGAAGTGGTAGATGTCGGTATGTGAAGGTTGTGGGAGATTAGCACCAAGTGCACTCGCTGCACAGATATATTTCAGACTTTTGTTCCGATTTTAGAGCAATCTGTCCACTTTTATTAATCAAAACAGAAACACAAATATGCAAAATCCTGAGTTTTCCCTTACAAGGGGATCATAGTCTTCACAGCGTGACTGGAAAAAAACAAATTTTAGCTTACTGGCTCTCTCCTCCATTGGACCCACAGACCTCAATTTTGGGAGACCTCCTTGGCTTTCTCGGCACACGGGGTACACACAGCCTCTTCACCTGACACCTGAACTTGCCCCAGCCTCATAGCCCTATGCCTGTTTTTTTTCAGTGGCCAGGTGCACCAGAGCAATCCAAATTTGTGGTCATATATTTGATTCTACCACAAGGTCAACAGAAATATTTCTCTCCACACCTAAATGTGTGTGTAGCACTCATCCCTGCACAAATGATTTTTATTGGGTTATTTTTTGTGGGTATTGTACTAAACATGACCCATCCAAACACTTGGACCTAGTAAAAGTGATAAACCAGCTAGAATAAAAGGAAGTTTAAATGTATTAAAGATGAGGGATCCTGTAATCTCCAGTGGAAAATCGGCAATATCAGACTAGATATGTGTAATATATGCATATAACAAAATGAATCCCTATAATAAAGTTAGGTGTTAAGACTTACTGGCTAGTTTTATTACAAGTTTAGGAAATGTCTTCTGTTGGGGCCCTTACTGTTTGTTGGAACACGCAGACTCATAGCAGAGAGTATTTGTAATACGCAGGGAAAGTCAATGAAGAAACAAAATAAAGCACTCAGACTCCTAAAAAGGAGTATTTGTAATCCACAAGGGAAGTCAGTGATGAAGCAATAAAACCAGATAAGCTCTAAGACTCTATTAATTAGGAGAGGAGAACAGTTCCCGTAGACTAGAACAGTATTGGATCCAGTCATCCCCGATGGCCCCTGGCCTCTCAGCACTCAGCTGAGGAATCCTCCAGATGCAGTCTCTGTCTCTAGCTGAATAAAAGCGACTGAGACAGCGTTCATTTTCTCATTGCTCTCAAGCAATCTCCCTCTCTTTAGACTTTAAACACCTTCCTTCTTTCCTCCCTCCAAATTACTTCTTCCTATGCCCCCCACCCACCAGGCACCCAAATGATTCCAGCATGCTTTACTCTCTTCCCACTGCGCCTCACAAGGACCAGCAGTCCAAGTGGCAGAGATAAAGTTAGGGTTAAAACTATAAAGTTGTCACTTATCATGGGCTACACATGTCTTTAAAAAAATGGTAGAAACTTACAATGAGGAAGAAAGGGAAATTTCATCACACAAAGCAACGGATACAATGGAAAATACGTGCAATAAAAAATTCTGAGAGTCAGAATAACAATGAGTGCAATGGTACAATTGTGTATACAAGTTGTACTTTTAACTGCTAGAGGCAGTACACTTAGGACTTATGACCAGGCCAGTTTTTTTGCTTCTCTCTGGTCTGCACTATGCTTCAATATCCTCCCATGAATATTCACCATTTAGTAGTATGTCCCTAGAAACCTTGCTAATCACTCCTCTGCTGGAACCCCATTACATTTCTATTAACATGATGAAACATAAGCTTACAATATTCTATCAGGCAGCATGTATGTACAGGATTACTACAAAAATGCATATTTTTTAAAAATAGAAGTTCTAATAAAACAACAGCAGTCTGGTATACAATAGGATGTTTTTTCTAATGTTCCAATTTTTTTTTACAGCTTTTAAAAAAACAGCAATACTTTAAGTCTTATTACAAAAAAAATGAAAATGCATTTGTTTTCTAAAAATCAAAAAACATTAGTAAGATATGTACTACAGTAATAAAATGGCATGTTTGTGTACAGGGTAATATGTCTTATGATGTTAGAACCTTGAATTAGTTTTAAAGCTGTCGGCAGAAGCACTACAGCATTTCCAAGAATAAGATTTCCTGGAAAAAGCCTTTAGCTAGACCTCGACAGAACCATGGATAATCCGAGAAAAGTAATTGATTGGTAAATAGCCTACAGAGCAATTCCAAAGGATAGCTAGGAAGGTTATAAGAATGTGGAAGGAATTTAAGAACATGTCAAAGCTGCTTTGGTAACCTCTTGGGTAACCATTTACTTAAATAGTTTGTAATAATAATTTCTATATCAGAAATGAACAGCCACAGCTTTGACAGGCAAATACTTTAATTACTGTAGTAACCAGCAAAAGGTTTTTCAAATTCGTGAAAGCTGAATGCTGAGAAGAATTATGTGACTTTGTAGAATCATATGGGATTACATTTCTTCCAACATGTACAATCATTGTGTTGAAAAAAATGTTATTTGCTATTTCTAATGTTCAATATTTATTTAAATGTTTTATATTTATTATTTGTAGGATACATTCTTCTGTGCATTGTTAAGCTCACCTCCAAACCCCAATGGTGACAGTGGTTTTGTCCTTTTTGATTCCTCTCTGATTAACTTTTTTACTTTTTCCTATTCATGAAAATAGATTAGGTTTGACTTCCTCCAGAGAGCACATTTAAAAAGCACACTGACGAGATTTATAAATGTATAAATATGAAGGCTTATTTTACATGCTGTAAGTGTAATTTAGGTGAGTCTAAAAGTCCTATCAAAAGATGGCTGTATCATACCTGGCCCTTTATTTTTAAGGAGAGATCTGTCTTCTATGGGCAACCATAGAACAGGTACAGTAGATGTCTACTCAGATTAAGTAATGTTTAAACCATTATCAAGTATGTTATTTCTGATCTCACTTTATAAGAGTTTTTTTTTTTGCCTTCCTCCGGATCAACTATGTTTATAGCGTTTTATCTGGAATATGCTGTGGTATGTTGTGGTATGTGTTATGGTATGTTTATTTCCCTAGTGGTTGAAATCGATAGACTTATGTCTTTTTTTTCAACCTAACTGTTTTCATTTAACTAGGTAAAGTGGTAACCATATCATTTAAAATATTATTAATATAATTAAACAGGATTTATATAGCGCCAACATGTTACGCACCCCTGTACAATAAATAGGATTGCAAATGACAGACAGATACACACAGTGACACAGGAAGAGAGGACCCTGCCCCAAAGAGCTTACAATCTAGGAGGTGGGGGAAGTAACACAATAGGAGGAGAAATAAGAAGACATATGCATGTGAAAGGTGCTGGTATTTTCTTGCCACAGGGACATTTAAAATTAAAAGAATAGCCCACAGAGAATTATATATTTTTCTGTTTAGGTGAACTGGACTTTTTAGTATAGGCTTTATATGTCAAAAATTATATATATATATCTTTATACAGTGATTCCCAATTTACCTATTCATAGTGTTGTGTGTCTTTTACAATCTATCATAGAGTATTAGAAAACATTATTTTCAAAATTAATATAATACACTTTGATTATTTTTTCCAAACTGTGTTGTTGCTTTGTGTTTGTCAATGTTTGCGTGTTTGTTTTTTACTTGTTCATAGTTTTGGGAAATTAAGTAGTGGCATAAGTACTGTACTGAGACAAAAGCAGTACATAATACATTTTTCATTATTTTATAAAGGAATAATTTTAATAATTTCTTAAAAATAACACTTAGGGATCTTATGTCCCAAAACATGAATTCTCATTGTGAGGTATTACAATTTTTAAACAGTACATTTTATGTTGATTTAGACAACTTTAGTTGCTTTTTTTCTCCTAAATTTGCACAAAGCTTGGCTTAAAGCAGAAATATTGGTAGATAAAAAAGAGACACATCAATCCAATTGTTTATTGATTTTTAAATGCTTGTAATTATTAGTATCATAATCTTCCTAAAATTACAGTTCCTGTATTGCAATCCTCAGATGTGGTGTTTGCATTAGTTTTCATTGTTTCAGGCTTACACCATATTTTTCATGTCAACCACACCAGATACTGCATTCCTAAAGAAGGAAGATAGAAAGCAAAGCCTTGGTTCTACTATTTGTGGAAGGCAAATAGTGGATAAAGTGTGGAAAACAGTTCAATCTTGTGTTGTGATCAAGTTCTCAACCCTAGGTTTTCAATTGCTCAATATTCTCCAAATGATGTCAACTTACTGCTCAGTATCTATACAATTAGGCTCCTTAACAGCCAGTTACATTTACCTTTTGTATGTTTCTCATTGATTAATATTAAATACTGACTGCAAAACATTGCTCTTTCTTTTGATAAATCTGGTAAAAAAAAAACATTTGGTAATGTCTGTTCCTTAACCTCTCTGATAATCTGTTTATTCATCAATGAAGATGGATATAATAAGTCTACTTTAGTTCTGACCTTTGTCTAAAATATATGTTCTTTGGAAAAAGTGATTCCTACTTAAAGGAAATAATCTTGCATCCATCTGCAAACCAACAATTTACTTAAAAGTTTGCAGTACATGCTGATTTTAAGCATGCAGGACATAAACAATATCATTTGTACTCAACTGTGTGCTTGATTTTCTCTAAACCACACCACTGATTGGCTATTAAAGCCTTTTATGTTATGTTTAAATAACAGTGATGTTAGATTCACAAATATATATATACATATATTTAGCGACTTGTATGTTATACAGGCATTACACTACACTGATTAGCATTAACTATTACGTTTAGATCCAAGATACGCAGTCTAGACTTTGTGTGTCTTTTGATGTTTACATTTTTGTATATGTTGCATATTTATTATGTATGTGTAGGATTATAGAAGTGTCCACCTTTGTGTGGAATGGCAAACTATGCTGAACCTTATCCTATTATTAAAAAAAAGCTCTAAATGTAAGACAAATAAGTCACATTATGTAGTAACCACAGCAAGTGAAAAATTGAGATGTGAAATAAATTACCTGTACACCCTACTTGGCAATGTTAGACAAAAGGATACACCATATTGATGGCACTACGGTACTGAAAGGCAGCAGTGTGTTTCAAATTACTGTTATGCAATATACTGTTTAGGGAGATTATTTTGTACTTTGGTAAGCTTTATTTTTGTTGTTACATACATCTATTATATCATGTTTTCACTTGTATCAAACACTTTCTATAAATGAACATTTCATATAGGTGTTCCATGAAACTATAGAATATTCTATAGAGATGTCCAGTAAGACAGCCCAGTAGTAGCTCTTGTACAGTGTCTATATCACTCATCTACACTCCATACAGAGTTGTATGAATTAAAGACCAGATGTGGGAGGACAGTCCCTCCGATTCATTCAGCAATGTGTATATTCAGAATAGAACAGCATGGAATCAAACTACACTCTATTTTCTGCGTATTTAAGTTTGAAAAAATCTGCACACTCTAAAGGCCTACCTGTATATGGTAAGTATGAAATAGTAAAATGCAGTATATTGTATATACTACATATTTATTGGACAAAAAAATCATATAAAATTTTAAACTATAGTCCCGAGAATCTAAAAATGAATAGGCAATAAAATTATCAAAACACTACATTTTCTTAACCTGTGTTCTTTTTCACATTCAATTATACATTTGAATATTTTACCTAGACTAAATTAAAATTCTATGATTCAATTTCACATCTAGTTAAAGTCTTTAATTAAAAGATAAAAATAACATTTATTGGATTTTTTTTTCAATGTAATAGGCTAATTCAGTGCCTGTATATGTTATACTCCTTCCACCTTATTTATAGAGCCTTACCCTTTTGTTTTTACTGTGATGTTGTAGAGCTTGGATCATATGGGAAACTAAAATATTATGACACTATGACTGAAGAAGGTAAGATTATTTTGTAAACAATTTCTTGCTAGTATTTTGTTCATGTTTGTATTGTATGAGCTTTTATGTACTGCTCATTCCTGCATTGTCCACCAAGGCTGCTAATGCTGTTGTTGTTGTTGCTGCTGTTGTTCTTGGTGTTGTATTATACTCTTCAGTTGTTTTTGTTGTGTTGTATGGTTATAAATTAACATTTGGGTGTAATCCATACAATGAGCGAATGACTTGCATTCAGCATGGCTAAAATACATTTGCATTATCTGACATTTGTAAAGGTCTTTATATCATATTTTATATATTTTCTTAGGAGAGTAGATATTACTTTACTTTTTAGGATTAATACTACTTTTCAGGAGTATTCCTGAGATATTGTGATTTACTTCTGTATGTGACTGAAAGCTGGTTAACTATGACAGTGAAAGAAGTAATAAGTCCTAAATTTTGTTTGTACATTGGTATGCAATATGTACTTCTATGCTAAAAGGCCTTCCATTGTTGGTAGATTGACATTTAGCTGTTGCTTTTCAAGCTCCTAAATTTTGGATCATCATCAAGAAAATGATACATTAAAACTGGGAGAAATAATTAGCACATTTCAGTTATCATCAGCAGTGGAAAAATTAAACCGGTGTGGTTACCATGTGCAACATCTCCAATCATGTGCTAAATTTCTTTTTTCCCATTTTTAATATATTTGCTCCTCAAGTTAAAGCTACAGCTGTGCACCTCAGCAGGACTAAAGACTTATGGTCTAAGTGTTCAGGGCTATGTTCCTCTAAATGTGAATACTTACGTGGTAACCTGCATATACTGCTTTGTATTACATTTGTTTGAAGTCTAGTAGAAATCTACTTGCCAGGGGCTTTCACTTAATTTATATAGGGACTGTGCAGAATATTTATACCCATGTGGTACAAATTCTGGTTCGAGATTAGGTTGCTAACGATTGGACATTTAGGATATTCAGTACCTAAATATACCCAATAGCAATAAAACCAAACCATTGCAGATCCAACTAAGAGTGAGTGTTGCCTTCCTTATGGCTAAGTCGGATTAAGTGGAAATCAAAGTTCTACAGGAAAATCTCTTGGAGCCATAAGAAGTAGACAAGGTGTTCAACTGACTGTTGCCCATTCAAAACTGAAATGGTTTTAGGAGAATGGTTGCAGGTGCATGATACTGTTTTTGTGCTTTGATGTGATCTTTTAAAAAAAAAAAAAAAAAAAAAAAAAATATATATATATAAATCTAGCTTGAAGTTTTAATGAAAACATTTGCCTGAACAGTATCAATACATACTATATTGAAAATCCTGCTATAAATTTTATAGCTAAATTTTAACTATAGTAAATTCAACAATAAATGCTTTTTTTTTTTTTGTTTAAGTACAATAAAGATTGTATTTATTGTACTCATTTCCTGTGTACCTTAAAGAAAGAGTAGTTTATATTTATATTTGCCATTGATAACAATAGCTTTGATATGAATACAGCATAAAAGTTATCCTAAATAACAACATCAATGTGTGCTTGTACACTTCAAATTTAGAAATTCAGGAAAATAGGCCATAGGTAATTAAAAGCCTCTGGACAGAAGTGCTAACAACTAGTGCCAATAAGTTCTCCAGCATTGGGCCTGATTTATTAAAGCTCTCCAAGGCTGGAGAGAATACACTTTCATCAGTGATCCTGGGTGATTCAGCAAACCTGGATTGGATTTTTAAAAGTCATTTGCTATTTGTTAGCAAATATTTGAAATCCTGGACCAGATATATTTCAAGTTTGCTGGATCACCCAGCTTCACTGATAAAAGTGTATCTTCTCCAGCCTTGGAGTGTCTTAATAAATCAGGTGGATTATCTAAAAAGGAAGGCTGCTCTTAGATTAAAAGGAATGTAGGATGACTTTAATAGAAATAGGTTAAATAGAAAATAGACAATCATTTTGTGTAAATAGTTTTACAAATGTATGTTTAAAGGTAAATCTATGCTGAAATAATTAAGTAGCCTCCAATGTCTTCCTCAAAAAATGTTAATTGCATGTTTAGCTGTATATGGACATCATGCTACCCTAATCATGCATGAAAGATGACAACTATTATAGAAGCTCCTTTATATAACATATATAACAAGATAAAGCAAAAATTGTTACTCTTAGCTATAGGCCCTTAATAACCTTTGTACCCCTTTTACCCTGTAGTTTATTTGGTTGATTCGGCAGCATAGAAAGACGAGAGAAACAACAAAAAATATGGTACAATCATTATCTGGAGTTCCTATGGCATCACTAAGCAGAAAGTTATGTGTAGTTCATCAGGAAAACAGCTGAGCTCCATGTTTCCTCTGGGTTCCAGCTGCATAAAGGGAAAAAATCACCAGTGATATTTTCCCAGCAGTAGTAATAGCAGAGCCTGACAGCCCCATGGTTCTATGAAAACTCAGACTTTAGAAAAGAAAGAATATTCTCTTACATTCACAGAGTGGCAATTCAATGTATTATGTGCTTTACACAACAAAGATAATATTCCCAATAAATATGCCCAAGTAAGCAATAATATTGGCAAAATGCCTAAAGTAGTTCATACAGATAATATAGACAAGTAGCAAAACAAAAGCTATAGAAACAAGGCAAAGGAATATTTTGCAGACTACTGTTACTGTACAATTTAGAACAAAATTGTATCGCAGAGATTAAACTGCACTTGATATGAAGGTGGAAAAAGCATGCTTTTTGATGCAGCTATGCCAACAATATACTGGGGAGAGACAATTATGACAGTCCGCTATCTTTAAAACAGCTTACCTTAAGCTGAAGCAACAAAAAAAAATTCTTTTGAGCTCTGGAATGAAAAGAAGCCTAGCCTAAAACACATCAAAATCTTGGGTGTGAGACATACATACATGTTTCTAAAGATTGATGTACACAATGAGAAACTTATGTAAAGGAAGGTATATTTGTCAGCTACAGTAACTCTTAAAAGGGTTACAGAATTCTGCATCTAGATAAAGTAAGAATATGCAGAGGTGTAATTACTAATGAAATATCCCACCAGTGAAGGTTACATTGAAAATGAGTGATTTACCCACATAGCCTCACAACCCCGGCATCAATTGCTCAAAGATTCTTGATGACAAACTAGGCATGAATGTTTTTTGCACCTCTGTTATAATTTTTTTGGTTCCTGGGCTGAATAGGCAAAGTATGATGAGAAGATTGACTTTTTGTACTATTCAAAAAGGGGTTGTCCACTTACCTGGAATCAGTGTGATTTTCTGTTAGCCGACATTTACATCTACTATTGGTCCATTCCCTCTTGTTCTCTGACTTGCTGATGCCATGCTACATTTTTATATTCCATTTGCTCTCTAGCTCCTTGCAGCTGTGGGACACAGCATCTTCTGTGGCAACAAACATTCCACTATAAAGTATTCAATGAACTATGAGCATTGGGTGCTTTGGCCCACTAACATTCTCCATTTAGGGCTTTTCCAGATTTCATTTTGCACTCACATGTTGTTTGCCATTTAGCCTTGGTTTGCTTGACTTGCTTTTAGTTAGGAAGAAATGTTTACTTAAAAATATGTTTTACATTATTTCTTTGTGATTTATGTTATACAGTCAGCCCTAAATAAACAGACACTTTGTCCTTTGATCCAAGCATGTATCCTCGTTATATATCCTCATAATTTGAATGTAGTTAGGTGGGGAACATTTGTGATGTTTTCCCCCAGGAATAACACCTTATTTGTCAGAACATTGTTTCCATTAGATATAGTTGTAATATTACTGCCTAAACCTAAACCAAATATGTAGACATAATTAAGAAAGTCAAAAACTGTCCTCATGATATGACAATATGTATGAGCTCAAAGGTTACATACAATGTCACATGTAATCCAGAACTTTGTAAGCACGAGTGTTGTTTTTATACAGTAAAGGTTTGCTATCGATGGTAAGTATATTAAAGCAGTACTCCCAACATTGTATTTAATATATATAATATTTATAATTATTATATTAATAATAAAAAATATTACAATTTATAATAAGGTATTAATATATAATTTAAAAAAATGTTTACTTATGAAAACAGGCATAGGTTATACAATAACGCAAACAGCTGCAAATTTAAAGAAAACATAATGAAAACTTTCCATTGCCTTACATACATAACAAATATCAATTTTTAACCCCTATTATTTATAAATCAAGACTATTGAATACAAATGGACTTATTCCACATATATTAGACCCAGACCAGAATAGATAGTGTAAAATCAGTGATGAAGCTAGAACAGTGAGCAGGGTCCAGGAGACACCTATACTCTGGAGAGTGTTACGTTTAATTTTAAACAATAAAAAAAATATATATAAATCAGACAACCTCTGCTTGATCAAATAATTTTAGATCATGTATTGCCGGAGATATTCATCCAAAAAGATACTGGAGTTACTACCAAAGATGCTAAGAGAAACAATTGCTTCTACAGCCACTAGTAAAAGTTTACTTTTACAAATAATAAAATATTTCTCTATGCTTCAAAGAGCAGCAAAGAATATGCAAATGCACCCCTTCCATTTATTTGTAAGAATGCTTTTATGTCCTTTTTATTTTATCCTAGTTTGCTAGTAATTGCAAGTCAGCTGATGGTCAAAGAACCTAAATGCCTTTTTCATAAAATATAAATTTTATATGGTTAAACTTTTATAATTAGGTCTTTGGCTAAACTGCACATGCAAAAGAAGTGAATCTCATAAACTGCTATTATTACAGTTGAAGTGGACTTGCAATAGATCAAAAGTTATTTTCAGATGCATAGCATAATGTGTATCCAGGACCTTAGCTAACTAAATAAAAAAATGTATCTTCAGTTTATCCTGTTTCTGTTGATATAAAGTTGCCAATAACATATTACTTTACTATTTTCAAACTTGTGAATAGTGCAATAGCAACACACATAATAGACTAGTAGTCATTTCAAATAGTATTCGGATTTCTTTTTAGAGACGTAAGCACAGAACAGTAGTAACTCTATATACAATGACACAGTGGTGCTCACGAGGCGTTGTATTAAAGAGGGTTTCGGATTAAAAGACATCTGTACGGATGTAAATTTTACAACTCATGATCCTGGCAAGATTGCACATATACTGTTACCCTTTGGTGTAACCTCTCTATAAACTAAACAAATTAAGTGCAAAGAAGGGAAATGACAGATGGCAGTCTGTAATGCACTGGGAAAGAGATTTATTGATTTTAATTACATATCTTTAACCTTCTGTACATTAAGCATTTAATTTCAAGATTTTAGATTTACTTACCTTATAAGGCAGCACTTGCCTATGTATTATTATTATTATTATTATTATTAAACAGGATTTATATAGCGCCAACATATTACGCAGCGCTGTACATTAAATAGGGATTGCAAATGACAGACTAATACAGACAGTGATACATACACAAGAATCCTATGTGGATGGTCATTCCGAACTTTTATGTCATAATCCTGACTGCATTCTTTACAATAATGTTTATTCTTTGTCCTTTGAAAATTTTAGATATGGCTAGTTCCTATTTCGAATGGTCAAAGTGACCCAGCACCTTTCCCCACTGTAATGGAATTTTAGATCAGTGTATTTTCATATTACCCTTTTTTCTGCAAGTTCATTATCTTTTTGTATTCTATGTGCAGGGAACGATTGATAGATACAAGAATTGCATAGCATGCATATTTAGTAAGGTAAAGTTTACAAAGCTTTAGAAAATTGTTACTGTTTTAATGAAAATCTTCAACTATATTTGGCTCTTGAGGACTAGAGTTGGGCAGCCCTGCTCTCATTCTGTTTTATTCACTTTTAGGTTATTGGCATCATACTTTTTGTACATGACTAAGGGTTTACTACAGGTATTTTGAAATGGCTGCACACTTATGGGGGTTAAGGAAAGACGCAGATCCATCACATTTCAACTGTAAAAAGCAGTTCTTCCATTAATATGCTACACTGAACATGATACGGTGGGACATGAAATCTGTGTGATTGTCTGAACCACTCAAAAAAAGGAAAGGAGCTTGAAAAACAAGAAAATAAATGCAGCCAGGTTAATTGGTTAAGAATGTATTTACATAATAGATTGATCTTCCAAATTGCTTGCTCTGGTAACTTATCAGTTAGGCTAATTGTTGATTTGCTTGATCGAACCAGTTAGACAAATTATTATGGGTATTGATATCAGAGGAAGATAGGCTGTAAGGAATAACAGTCTAAAGCAAATAATAAGCCTTGAGGCCAAAGAATACAGCTACCATCTATGCTTGTCTGCAACCTACCTGCTGCCATTCCACTTCAGACTCTTGTCTGGCTGGATCCAAACTCAGGGATGTACCTGTGATGCCCTGGTCAGCACCAGTCCTCACCAGACACAAGTCCCCCAATCTAACACCACAGTCTGGAAGCAGGGGCTGCTGCTATTTCTCTATGCTTTTGCTGCTGCAAGTGACATTGCTGGGAAAAATAGGCTGTGTGGGGAACTGTGGTGTTGCACAGCACGAAATCACCAGCCCGATTAGCATTTCCTAACAGTACCTGGGTAGAATGGGAAGGTCCACCTGGTGCCTTCCTTCCCATTCCAGGGTCCAGAGTCCTGAAACAAACTAACCATAAGCAGCCCTGTGTTTAAAGAGTCGATGCTCTATATAAGGAAAAAACATATCTCCCATACAGTACCAATCCCTGCGGTCCATTTTTTAATAACAATTTATTTCTAAATGGTTAATTGAAAACCTCAATTATTTATAATAGCTATTGTTTGTTGAATTAATTATATTCTAAAGGTAATTAATCAGACATTTATTGTTAGAGTTCAATTTTAAATTTGTTATGTTAACCAAGATGTTGTGTATGGTGTATTTTGTGTCTGTTCTATACTTTGGGAGTTACAAATGTTTCCTAGTACAGTAGTGCTAGTAGTAGAGAACTCCCAAACTAATGCATTTTTTGTGTCTAAGCTTATAAACTTCATGTTAATTAAATCCACTCCTGATTACACTGGTTAACAAACATTTTCTTGCCAAACAGATTAAAGACATGTTAGGTTATATTTGATGCACAGATTCCAAACATGGTATTGGTTTTGCTAGATTGGCTCTAGTTTTTGAAATAATGACCTCATAGAAAACTAATGAAACATAAAAATTCCAAAACATTAAACTAGATAAGCCAACGTATAAACAATTAAATTTTTGAAATACTTAATGTCAATATATTCTATATTCAGTATATTTACAAAACTAATCACAAAGAAGTAATTGAAAAACTGAGTATGATTTCCTTTTATGCTGATGATCAGGACAATCACATTGAAGGCTCCAGCAGTAGTCTGCCATCATGTGTTTATCCCATCTACCCTGATACCTTTCTTCTATCACCTTTATATCTTGATGGAACCTCTCCCCTTGTTCCTCACTGAAATCACCAAGGTTTTCTTGGAATTTTTGCAAATGGCTTCAGAGATAATATACCTTTATGCTCATAGTTTAAGAGCATAAAACAAATCAATGCAAGAAAATGTGGTTTTTTTACCAGTTCTTCATAATTTTGTGCTTTATGGTTACCCAAGAAGTTCTTGACAACCATGACATAGCTGTGCCAGGCAGAAGCTTCAGTATCAGTCATGTAACTTGTGAAATTTGAATCATTTATCAGTTTCCAAATCTGGGGTCAATCAAAGATTCCTGCTTTTAATTTTTCAGTACTCAATCCAGGGAATCTACAAATGTATTTGAAGCAATCACTGTCCTTGTTCAGAGCTCTAACAAATTGATTCACTAATCCCAACTTTATGTGTAGTGGAGGGAGAATGATTTTTTTTTGTCAACCATTGGTTCGTTAATGATGTTCGCCACACCTTTTTTCATGTTTTCCCTTGGAGGCCATGTCACTTTTTTCCAGTGATCCTTCTTTGCTCCACTGTCCCACAAACAGATAAAACATGGGTACTTTGTGTATCCACTTTGGTGTCTTTTTGCTAGCTCTTCTTGGGAGAACTGCTGGTTTGATGAAACACTTCCTTTATATTCACTTCCACTGCTAACTCCTGGATTACACTCCAAACCCTGTATATCCTCCATGTCGGATACAGGAATATCAGGGAGTGTACTGAACACCGGTATGGGAACATCAGCACCATCCGGCACAGGTCGTCTTGCTGATTCCACATCAGGGTACTCCCACTTGTTTTTCTTATAATGATTGAAACCTTTTTCATTCACAGCACAAAAATAACAAACATTATGATGATTTCTGGGTTTTTCCATACCATAGGTACACCAAATTTCAGACTTTTCAGTTTTTCATTTTTCCACTCACATAGACACAAGTTATGCATAACATATGGGGAGCCCAATACTTATCTTGACCCCCCAGTTTAATACCAAAATTTGCAAGATATGCTTGTTTCACAAATTCTGTAATATTTCTTCTCTGTTTTTGCTGAGAATATTCACCATAAATGTAGCAAAATACATTAGGGTAATTTAAACAACTTCTTGAAGAACTCAAAGGAAAATGTATGAATAAAAAGAAGGCAAATGAAAGTTTCATGAAAATAATGCTACATTTAATATATAAGATGCAACATATCAGTGTAAATAAAGATTGATAATAATATGCTGTGTTAACATTTGTTGTTGGTAAAATCGTCTATTGCGATTCCTGTATCACAAGAACTAGAGCCAATTCAATGAAACTGATGTAATTTTTGGAATCAGCAGACATGAAATACAACAAATATATTGAAAAATCCTGAAAGTGTGAATAGGTATTTTTATTTTACAGATTATTGTTTCACAGACTATTATGCTGTTATTTAATTGTTTTGTTTACTTTGATTGCGCTGGTATTATCAAATGGTAAAATCTGTAATAATAGTAAAATGCTGCATACTGTTCTAATTTATGTAACCCTTGTAACACTACTTGGTTAGCTTATCATTATTCTGATTTTATGATGGCATGGGTTTGTCTGTGGTCCAGGATATCTGCCACAGTATCTGGCACTGTTTGATCCCTGGCAATAAAGCAAACATTCTGTCTTAGCTAGAAGTTTGCTAATGACATGGTTCTAAATTGTTAGTATAGTATCCCAGCATAATGATCCCTTGTTATTTTTGTACAGAACCACATTTTCTTGCATTGATTTGTGACACTGTTTCTGTTTAGAGGTCTTTAACAAAAAACACATTGTGGTTGTTGTATTATTATTAAAATTATTAATAAACAGGATTTATTTAGCGCCAACATATTACGCAGCACTTTACATTAAATAAATGTTCCACTGTACCACCGAGGATGCATTGTATGTTTTAGTTTGGTTACAAACTGCTGTACATCTGTATGTATTACCTTCTGTATATTCTTTTTCCAACACTGCTAATTCCTGTCTGCCCTTCCCCCGTCTCTATACTGGATTACTTTCATCTTCATAATCCCTCATTTCCAGACCAAGCCCTCCATACAGCCATTACCTACCATTCAAAAAGTAATAACCTTCCTGAAAGTTATCATATTTGTTTTTTTTTAAAAATTGTGCATTGCAGTATGTTTATAAATTGATTTTGTGTTGTTTTTCTTATTAAGAGAAGTTGATTTTATCTTAGAATTAAAGAAATCCCTTTAAAGGGAGTTTAAGTACAAATCAGAAAAACACAAAATGTTTAATTGCATATATATCATATCAGTATTTCCATGATACACCTCTGGCAGCAGTTATAGCCCTAGGTCTGTATGGACAGGTCTCCATCAGATTTGGACATTTTTTTGTCCCTTCCTCTTGGCTTCTTTGCAGGATGGAGCATAAACAGACTTTTTCAAGCATAGCCACAAATTATCTATTTGATAGAGATCTGGACTGGCCATTCCAAAAACTTTAGCATAGTTGTTTTTAAATCATTCTTATGTAGTTGTGGCATTATCCTTGGGGTGATTATCTTACTACAAATATAAATAATCCTGGGTTTAAATTTTTTGCACTTCATCAAGTTTTTCGTATTTCCTTTTATTTTTCTGAATTTGTATTCACTATGTCCTCACAACCTTTCAGGGCCTTTTCAAAAAAATTAACCCCACAGCATGATGCAGACACCACTATACTTTTTGGTGTGGATGGTGTAATAACAATGATGTTCAGTGTTTGGCTTACACCAGATATGAGGTTTAATCTGATGGCAGCAAAACTCAATTATAGTATAATCAGAGCATATAATCTTCAACCACCTAAGGTTTAAATGTCCTAAATGTCTTTCCAATCTCAGCCACTGTGGCTTGAAACTTCTTCTGAGTGGTAAAAGGTCTCTTGGTGATTTCCTTTGCTAGCCTCCTTCTAGCACAGCCACTTACTTTTAGTGGATGATCTGTTCTTGGCATGTTACATCTTTGATTTAGTCTTTTTATTTCCTAATGATTGATTTAACTGTGCTGCACAGTATATAAACAGAAAATCCCCTATTTAGTGCCTCTTTAATTACTATCTGATGGATTTGCTTGTTCTTTTGTCTTGATGATATAAGTTATGCTGTGATACCTACAGAACTTGGAACTCCATGATGCATGTGTGAGATTCCCAGTTGTCTTGGTATACTACACACAAATCAGGGAATAGCTACTTCAATCAAAAACCTTTTACTGAGTTGTTTTACTTTAGGATAGAGCCCCTTTAAGATATAGCTTGTCATAGAGATTGGGCATATGTCCAAGATGATAGTGCTCATAATGTCATTTTCCCTGGATGAATAAATTGTGTAATTATTGTCTCTGAGTAGTGTTCTGATTGCCACTTTACTCTCATTGTCATGAGTCATGATGAATCAATCAGTCTTGCTCATAATCAGCTTGATTGTTCTATCTGCATACTCGGCTTAGGGAACAAATGCAGGTTTGTAGGCAATAAGTATAACTACAAAAAGTCTTTCATACACTTTAAGAATATCATACTTTAAAATAATTGTTGATTTCTGCATCACTAATATTACAAAACTTATGGAGGAAGGAATAGAAAACCATTGCACAATCCACAATAAATTTGACATTAGTGATACACAATATATATTGGTATAATATTTACTTTTTTTTCTAGAGCTCATGTACATATACATTTCAATTTTGATATTTTATTAAAATACTAAGAAAACTCTGATGTGCAACCAACTTTACCAAAACCTTTTCATATCCAAATTAATAATAATACACTTGTGATGTTTAGTATGTTTAACACAGAATGACCCACTCTAATATACACAAAACACCTATATATTTGTCCATCTGATAACCGATCAGTTACGAATTTGGACCCAATGGCAGCTTTGCAGTGTATTAAGATACAAAAATGACCCATTGGTACCAGTCTCCTTATAATCGGTGTGGTGGGTGCTTCAGTACTAGGTGGTATGTCTCTCTGCCATTTCACTGTGTTCCATTCTACATTATAGAGAGTCTATGAAGGTGTGCTTAAGAGTCAGGTCAATGTAATCAAACATGAGTGATGATTAGTAGAAGAGTGCTGTGTCAAAACTAACAGGTTTAGGCTTGTAGTAGACACTGATAGGTTGGATCTACCTCTACCTTCTTATGTCTCTCAGCAGTAAAGGACTGGCTGCTTTAGACCTGGGGTCAGTCAGAGTTGAGTGGCCCACAGTAGCGGATTATCGGATCTATGTTTATAACAAGGATTATGAAAAGAATGCAGAGTTCTTTCAATAATGGCTCACTGCACCACAGCTTTGTCCTCTTGCAGAACAGTCAATAGTTGAACAGATATATTTTTTGATCTAATTTCTGCTTCCCATGTAATGAAAGCTTAGTTAACAAAGTTATCCTGAAACTCTACAGCATGTTTCTCCATGCTCAGTTCCATGTCATTTGAGGAAACCTGTATTAAAAAAAATCAACTCATTGTGATCTATCCTTTCTATCAAACCCTGAAATGAAGATGATCATAATTTCTGACTCTGACTTTGGCTTTCTAATCTGCATGTTCTTTTTTAGGGCAGTGCTTCAGAAAGTTTTGAAGTTATTGTATTAGCATCGTAGCCAGACAAGTAGTATTCCTAAAAGGAAGCAAGCAATAGCAGGCCTGAAAGCAGAACGTTCTGCTTTTCAAATTTGTGCTTTATTACTGGAAAGAACAGACGATGTTCCTTCTGCAATAAAACATACTTACCTGCCTGATCCCTGTCAAAAAAGCATCCAGTGCATCCTAGTCCCACAGACTCCTGTGCAAGAGTTATGTCATTCTGGCCTGGTTATTCAAGAAGGTTGAAGATCTATTTTTCAATGTTTTACCCAAGATTCACACAAATTTAACTCATGATTGTAAATATATATAAGAGGTGTGTGAATATATTATGAAGGGATTTCCCTACCCGTTCTTTCAGATTGCATTAGTGTAAAAGTAGCCCCCCACTATGTATTTCACATATGGAGAAAATGGAAAATTGAAAGAAAAGAGAAGGGCCACAAGGCTGCTTTTCAATAGTTATATTTCTTCGAGTAATTAGTGGCAAGTATAAATATACATTAACATATTAGTACCTATTCATCTCCCATTGTAAAGTCATGCGGTGGAGACTGCTGTACTAAACATACATATCTTGTGCTATGGCATAGAATAGTCAATGAAACGTCTTGTTACCCAACGCGTTTCACTCAGTGTTATATTATAGACATATGAATTTTGGTATGTTTCAGATGATAAAGATTGCAGCAGTCTGTTATGTAATTGGTGAGGAGTGTGGGAGGATATCTATATATTGGAATTAGCCTATAGATGGGTGTATAATAAAAGAAAGGGTGATTGTTGTATTCAAGCAGTCAAAAGGGTGTGAATTTGGATGAAAATCCAAGTTGTGTGAACTTGGATAAAAATATATTTAGATACAACCTGCAGTATAACATCCGGGGTTCCCTATTTGGTGTTTTATCTTCATATTATATCTTATTGATACAATATAAATATTAAGGTGTTTGTCAGTGAAATTGCAACATTTTTACATTTGGTTAATTTAAAGGTGTACCTGCAGGCTGTTTCTGAAAAACTATTCAATCATGTTAAAATTAAATTCCTTTTTGCATGCGATTGAGTGTTCAAACTGGGTTAAAAATGTATTTTGATGCTAAACTCTACTTGGAACCTTATACTACCCTCAAACCTCACTCAACATCACCCCCCCCCCCCCCCCCCCCCCCCCCCCCCCCACACACACACACACACACACACACACACACACACACACACAGACACACACACACATTGTGGTACCCTTTTGTATTTTTTAATTTCCGTGACATCATTAGCAGTGAGTATGACAGTGCAGGGAGAATAATGACAAGTCTCTCTACTGCTCTTACAACTATGTCCTATTTCAGAGAAGCACAATAACCCTGCTTATCTTTATCTAGTATTCTACAGGTATACTGCAAATTATAGTCTACAGACATCCCTTTGTATCCACCAATACTCTGATTAATTATTCTTCCCATTGATCACCACATTAATTCACTGTTAGCTGTGGATACAGTAATTTTAGAAGGGGTTCTCTAAGGACCTTAAAGGTATGCCAAGGGATCCCCTACGTTGAAAAGCTTGAGAAACACTGTTCTGGATATTGCACATAAAAACAAGTGAGCAGCTTTCATACGTCTATACTGACATTCTAGCCTTTTTGAGGTCAAACAAATATACACCAGGGCCAATATAAACAGTAGCCAAATATTTTGATGATTAGTTTTTGAGCTTTGAAAAAACATGAATTTGCAAAAAGAACACAAAGACAAACACCCCAAAGAACCCAGAACTCTATACATAGTGATCCTGGGGGAATTTAATGTGGGATTCAGTTTGCATAAAGCATTAAAATTAAGTAGAAGTTCTAACCCTTCCTAGTAAAACAATGCTTGTAGGGACAGAAGAATGGGTAATGACCATATCTATTTCAGTTTCTGTACCCTTCAACCCCAAAACATTGTCACTGTCAAAGTATAGGCACATTTATACGACTTTGGTTGTCATTGTGCTGTGCTATAATAGACAAAGAATGACTTATAGTAATAATAATACTAATAATATTCAGTGGTGCCATGCACAACTACAAGATATTTTCTTGGAAATTACTTTCTATTCCCTTTCAAAAGATGAAAATATGCACATATTAAAGCCCTTTAATTCTATTCAACTCATGTCAATAACATGAGCTGATTTATGAAAATATGATTATTTGGTATTATTCCCTAGAAAATAAAGCCTGACTGGTTGTACACCTGAATGGCCACATTAAAATGCATGAATAGATTGAAGATTTGTAAATTAAAGACTGAATAAATGCAAACAGGACAATAAATGATGGCTATATATTACTTGGTGTATATTTGCACATGAATATCTATGTATTTCTCCATTCACAAACCTACATATTGAATGATATTATATATATATATATAATAACCATTTCATGACACTGGAAAGAAAAACAGTTACAGGAACTAAAGGTATGTTAGCATTGATAGTTATTATTATTGTTCCTTCTCTGTAATATTATGTTTTTCTACATAGTTGCTTTTACTATAAACACTATTGATATACAAAAAATGGTTGCTATAAAAACAGTTTTTTGAATTATAGGAGTTTTTATGGTACTATGTCCATAGAACACTGGATTTATTGGTACTCAAGACCTTGTTTTCAGTAACTTTAATTACCATATCAACTAACACTCTTTTCTTTTTACACTGTGTAGCAAAGTTTAAATTAATTTCAGTGTAAGGTATGTGTATTTGGTGTCAGATTTTTCCTTTAAGTGAATAAAACCAGTGGTGCATTTGTGCAGGTAGCGGTATTTGTCAGAGCACCAGTGGGTAAAGCAAAGATCTTACTGGTGTGCGGTTACAGGTAGGTATACATAATGACCAAACTGCCTAAGAAAGAGAAAAAATAGAGGGCAATAAATTATGTATCTGATAGAACTTCACAAATCTTTTTGGTGGTCACACATTTGTTTACGCTTTCACTCATTTGTTCATGTTGTTGCCGTTGGTCTATTTATTTTATAATTTTATAATGGTCTGATTTATTTTGCAGTTACCTTGTCTCTAAATATGATACTAAAATGATGCTTGTACTGTATATTGGTTATTAATGGGGGCCTGGTGTTCGTAGGTGAAAGAAGTGGACAGGAGCAACAGATTGATCTAATATGCTTTTATAGTGCTGTTTTGCACACAGGAAATGTAACAGAGTAGTAACCTTGTTCTTTATAGGAGCTTTCAATGTTCAACTTTGAGGAGCAACCTGGTGGAATAATTTTATTTTTTCTATAAAGTGAGTCTAAGTACAAAAATGATATTGACATGGATATGAAAACCCATTGTTGTAGAATAGATACAATGGAATATCTACAAGGTCATATATTTCTTTCTGTATTGAGGAGGTAACACCTAAGGTGAAGAAAGCACAGAACATGGGTGTTATATTGAAGTTATCACTACAACTGAATTCATCACTCTAGACTATATTTAAAAAATGATGTTTTTTTTTTTTTTTGTGGGGGAGTCACTTGTTATGTATCCTTAGTGATTTAGAGAGCAGTTGCACTTTATAATTTATTACATGGTAGATATATTTTAAATATAGTGCTGCAGGTTATCACATTATACATTTTCAATATAATTTACAGTATCATTATTTCTGTAGCTTATTTTTTATGATAGGAGATTTGTTTGGGTTACGGTAGTTGTACAGGTGTACTTACCTATACTTACTTACCTAAAAGTGGTTTTGTCAAGAATCCTAAAATATTCACTTTCACCAAAGATACAGGCTTTTTTATATAACATTTCATTAGATAAAGTGAAGCTGCAATTTTATATTCATATTACTCCCTGCTGGCAGGTGCACAGCAAGGGTGCTGTACTATGTACTAACCCTCATGATCATATAGACAGTATATTCAAGCTTCTGAGTTAGAAATTACATCTCAGTGTTCTAGCACAGAGTTTAGGAGTTAAAAGAAAATAATCAGTTTGAATTACTAAAGGAAAATAGGATGTTAATTTATTATTATGAATTGCAATGGCTAATTCACTTAGCTTACTAAATGAGCTGAAGCTTTGCAAGCAAGTGATTTTTTTACATAAATGGTACTCGTTGCAAAGCAAATGTTTTTTTTTTCTCAGACAAATTCTTAGAAAATATCTCTCTTCCGGAGATCTAACAAACCTCTAGTTCTGAGCTCTTCAAAATCCAACAAACTGAAGTCTCCAAAATCAGCTAATTTCCAAGGTCCATTTTCTTCCATTTTTTATTATAAAAACTTAGACCCTATAATCAATACTTGACCTATGTTTTCAGTTACCCTAATTCGTAACTAAAATTACACAATTTAAAAACTGCTAGCAGGCGGGAGTTTTATTAAAATAGAGAAAGGTGATGTCCCTTCAGCAATAAAACATATTTACCTGCTTGTTTGCAATCTTTTTCTTTAAAGAACACTGAGCTCCCCAAAAAAAAAGTGTGGCTAACTACTATGAGTTATGTGACCTGGATAAATGAAAACTTTAACAGAAATATGCAATTTTTTTATATATCAAAATGTAAAAAAAAAATGTTTGACAGGAGATTTAAGATACAGTCCCCCAATAAGGGGTATATTTATAAATTATTCCACTGTAATGAATCTGCATGGTCACTGCCCATGAGTCCCTCTGCATTTCATGTTTCATTTCATGCATTATCAAATGTGCACAACAGTCACAATGGTAAATGCAGTATATTCTACCAAATTTAAGGACAAATCTAGTTAATTGACAGGAATAATTTATAAATGCACCCCTAAGAATTATTAATTAGCATCAAGCACAAAATCATATGTAGTTAATATATGTAAAAACGTTTTTAATTTAAAAAGTAATGTATGCAATCAATCTACTGGTATGTATAGGCTGTTGGTGGTCAGCAGTTTTGGTGGAGCAGCTTAATTGTTAGCTTCCTCCCTATAAGAAAAATACATTCCCCATGATTTCTTGTGTTGTATAAAGAGATGTAGGTGTTTACTTTTGTGGTCTCAACTCTCTACAGCACAAAGTAATGGCTACAAAGGAAAAAATCCTGAATGAGCATGCAATGTAGCCACAGGCATTAAGGATATGCAATTCTCTGCAATAGATCTAAGGTATTTATGGGGACTAATTGAACACCTTTTTTTAGTACAACAGGTGAAAGGAATGTATCATTAAAGCAAAAAACTATAAATATTATAAAATATTTTTTTTTACTTTAGTGATAATTGAAAGCCATGTTAACTAGTAATGAAGTTATGTGCATTAAAGTGATAAACGTCATTGCATTCATTATGTACAGTTAAGCATGTGAATTTTTATATGTTTTATTGGCTTCACTTTTATGTAATACTGTGTCAATTAATTCATCCCTAATTGTGTCTTTCTGTTTAATATTTTAAGGAAAGTTCAAAGAGAAAGCATCAATTCTGAATAAAATGGCAAAAAAGAAGTGTCAGGTAGATGACAGTGAAAGACTTAATGGAGCTGCCAACTGTATAGGTGAGTGTGTATGTCTCATTGGAAAGCTTTCTGAGATATCACAAATTATTAGAAGCGGGCTGTTTAGAAGCAGGCTCCAACTGCACTGTACATTAAAATGACAGACAGATACAGACAGTGACACAGCAGGAGGAGAGAACCCTGCCTCAAAGAGCTTACAATCCAGGAGGTGGGGAAAGTATCACACAATAGGAATATAATTTCTGTTCGGTCTTACCTGCACCTATTACTAACACCTGTCTCTGCCATACTCACTTCCTCTGCAAGGTGGTGGTCCTGCAGTTGTGATTTGCCTGGCTCTGGTTTGGAGCTGTGGAAGGTGGCCCAGTTGGTGATAGGATAGGTTTGCTAGGCATCTGATTTGTCCTCAGTGGTAATATTTAAGCCATATTCCCCTCAGTCTTCCCCCTGCTCCTGGTAGTCTGACCGGTAGCCTGGTTAGCTGCTGGGCATCTGCTTAAGTAGGTCAGCCAGGCAGGGGGCAGAGACAAATGACATGCCACTGTGGATCCAGCGTGCAGTAAAAATGAAATTTAAGTGTTTTAGGAGGCACTTTCAAAAGAATAAAAAAGTACTGGGCATTACAAACAGCCTATTTTTGTCTATGTGTTCATGGACTGTCTGTAAATTTACAGTTAGCAACAGCTCTGACTTTTTAGGTATGATTATATTTTGTACCATTTTTTTTTTTTTGTGAGAATGATTGTAGGGAACTGTTTGTAAAAGTAATGTCTTTAATACTTTTTAAGTTTTCTCAATATGCTTCTATTTTCACCACTGAAGTGGTGTTTTATGTCAACATTTTTATTTATTTAGATCACAATGCAGTATAACATTATCAAATACTAGAACCTGAAAATTATTTAAATTCTTCTCAGCATTCTTATTCTTAATGTAATAATCAGCTGGGAAACGATTGATTAAAAAAGCATAAAATGTTACATTTACAAAGTAATTATTCAGTTATTTAAGTGAGTAAGGATAAACAATATTCATTAAAATTACCCAAATATATGCAAGCAAAATTAATTTATTAAAAGCAAAACTGCAATTTGTACAGCCCGGTCAAAGTTTAATGATTTTGATTACAATGAAGCAGATGACAGCTAAGCACTACCTTTGTGAAAGAAAAATATATTCCTCAAAGTTGTTTTAAGGAAATGTATAAAACATTTTCAACTTTTGAAGAAATGGTGACAAAACAGATATACCTCCTGAATGGAAAATTACTTTCATATATTATTCAATTGTATTGTTCAATGTTAGAATGCAAGCTTAAAATTGTTCTGCAAAGTACGGAATTATTGGCCATTTAGTAGCAGAAATACATTTCTGAGTGATTACAGTGCTGTGTCATTACTGTCTGTATTTTATGTCCTTTCCTGAACGATAGTGCTTTATGGTCATAATAGCAGCAGACACATTTATGCATAGAAATTGGCTGTTTAATCAATGCTGCAAGACAGTCACAGCCCTTATCTAGATTATTGCTTGTTTTGTGTATGGAGCTGCTTGCACAAGGGACACTAATATGGCAGACATACTTAAATATTTAAGTTAGGCATGTCACCTGCCTACATTAAAGAGAGACAATATGCAGGCTTAGTTTACATTCCTGGAAATACATGATCGGCTGGTTACCATAAACCAAGGATATAAAGTTGGCAAACACTTCCCAAATTGGTTTAAGTTCAAAGATTTAAGATGTTGATGGCAAAAGCTAAAGTATGTATAGATGTGCAAAGTTGAAGTAAATTAGACGCGCATATATCCAGCTCTAACTTAAAATACATTTTCCTACTGTTTTGTTATTTATCCTTTGTGGCTTTTAAGGAATATATTTAAGGGTTTTGATCCCCAGACTTGGCTTTAAGGAAACAAACTAATACATGTATCTATTTTTACATATTGTTTGGCCAATTATTTTACTTTAAAGACAGCATATAAACAGAGATTTGAAAAATGAACAAAAATGTTTTTTCTAGTTTGACCTGTAGTTTTGATCTCCGCAGCAAAATTAAAGTTATGTTTAGAAGGGTAAAAATGGGTAAAAACATTATTCCATTTAAAATGTATTTAGTTATAACAGTTTTCCATTTAAGAATAAAAACATGTGATATATACTCAAATATAAACCAAGGTACTTTTTTTTACAGATAATAAATGTAACAAGACAAAATATATCCGTGGTGAATAATTTTTGAAACATGTATTGTAAGGGATAAAAATTAGGTCACATGGACTCAATCCATGTATCTTCTCCCCCATTTTTGTAGGTTAATATATAATGTATATTGTGCTCTTAGGTTGAGTGTGATGGACCATTTGCTCCTAAAATTTTTTTTTTGCTCATTTTACAAAGACACATGGCCATCTACTGGTGTAAGAATAAACTGAGCTTCTTTTTCTAATAGAATTTTGTGGCTCAAAAAAATGTTGGTTTATACTTGAGTATATATGATACTTACTAGTTTATGAAGTCCAATTTTCTCCTTAAGGATAAAGGTTTTACTATGCTTCCCTTCTTCTAAGCTCTGCCTGGAATATATTTTCATGTCATAGCTACCCCCTAGTGACATACTGCTGCTCCAGGTATTTCAGCCAAGTTGTTCTCCCCCTGCTTGCCTCAACCAGGTTGTTTTTCCCCACTGCTTCCCGCAATTTAAATACTTTAATCTTGCACCTGCATTGATGACATAGCAGCTGTCATCTATGTAAGTGCAAAATCACACAATAATGACCTGCAACCTTTTGGGATACATGATGATGATATCCTAGGGGGCTTCACACAGCAGAGTATACGTCATTCTCACATAGGTAAAAAAGGATGAAGTGGGAGGACAGAAAAAAACTGTGTGATAATGTTAAAAATAATCTTAAAGGTCTGCTTTATTTAGAATTGATTAGGGTCGAATAAGTATTAATAAAGAATTTGTTTCGTTTTTTTGCTTTAAATGCATTTTATATAAATCAAAAGTCACTCCAGTGATCTACCTTGAATAAACCAGAGTAATTTTAATGTAGCAAAATAGGACTAAAAAATCATACTTCCTATTCTACAGACACTGTAAAATTTGCATGGGGCAGACGGAATAGAATCAGTTCTGTCTCGGCTGATAAAATAACAGCAAGTATTTTCTGGTGTCCAGGGAATCCTGGGGGGAGAAAGTTTGAGAAAGGGGTATCATATACATTAATTCAGGTACACCTGTCACAAACCTAGGCAAAGCAAGCAAACTAGGAAATCTAGTGTCACCTAACCCACTTCCTGTAAACCCAAGGTGTCTTAGGCTCTCAGTAGAATATGACTGGGAAAGTAAGCTTGCATATGATATTTAATTATAACACTTGTGTGTGTTATTTTTACATTTTATTTATTGAAGTTGTTGTAGAAAATGCAAATAAACATGTATTCACCTAAAATTAAAAAAGAGCATAAAAGACAGAAAAAGGAACAACTGGTTTACTAAATAGGAACAGGCATTTACAAAAAGACAGTGCAAGTAACCTAACAAGAGATACAGATAGTAAGAGTATATGTTCTAGTAAAAGATAATTGGGACCCAAGTGGTGCCTATACTCAGGGGAGTAGAAGAACAATTTACAGTAAAACCAGGGGGAATCCAATTTCTGTCATGTGTCATGAATACTAGCAGCTACCTCTTCCATTACATTTTTTTATTCACCCAACAAAACAATAAATCCACTGTAGGACACACTGTAGACTTCCAGTGAGTAGGAATACATGCCCTCACTGCCACGACTAGATGTTTGTATTTTTTTGTAATGGGGAGGGAGCAATAAAAAAAGAGAAGGCCATGTCATTAGGGATAACATGGTCTGTAAATGTTTGATTTATTTCCCTCACCTCTGCCCAGAAAAACCATATTATCTGGCAAGATCAGAAAATATGAAGAAAGGTTCCTTGCGGTTGCTGACATCTCCAACAAAGATTAGAAATCTGTGGAATAAATTTATGTAATATTACCGGACCATCAAAACTGGACCATCAAAACAATATTGTATAGCATAGTTCCTGGTATTAGCTACAAACTGAAGAATGATGAGAGAGCCAAAAATTCTTCTGTCTTTGGGACAAGGAAAACACAACACCCAGCTCCTCCTCACAAAGGGTAATAACAGGATGGAAAGTAATCCAATGATGGAGTATTGAAGGAGACGTACAAAGTTGATAAAATATGCCTGATTTTTAAAGCTCTCCAAGGCTGGGGAGGATAGACTTTCAACAGTGAAGCTGGGTTATCCAGCAAACCTCGAATGGATTTCTTGAAAGTCATTTGCTATTTGCTAGCAAATGTTTTGAATCCTGGATCAGATCCATTCCAGGTTTGCTGGATCATCCGGCTTCACTAATGAAAATGTAACCTCTCCAGCCTTGGAGAGCTTTAATAAATCAGGCCCTATATGCCTGGTCAAAGCTGTGCGTTTTTTAACCTGTTGCTAATGTCTATAAAATAATGAGTCATTAAGATGTTTTAAAGCTGAGGGTACATATACATGAAACAGTACAACAAAGGTCGGGTACATGCTTGTTTTGATGTGTTTATTTTAGCAGTACATCAGCTGTAGACCAGCAAGTGTGTGATCCAGACCAGGTACTCTGCCTTAATAAAACTTCCCCTTTCTCTGTTTTCTACAGTGTTTATTGCTTTTCAATTATTGTCGTTACAGACAAAGTTGATCTTCCAAACAGTGCTAATATTGAAGTGGAAGTGACACCACCTAAAGAATCTGCTGGTCCAGTTCAAAATGGGAATGTCTCCCACAACATTGAAGCTGCAGAAACACAGGTCATACACTAATATTTTTGAAACAATTTGTTGCAAAATGGTAATACAAAAAGTCCAACTGAAATGAAAACATTTTTTTCTATTAGATAGAATAGAAAGTGGTTTTTAACTAATGTCAAGTTTTTACTGCTGCCTTTGACTCCGGTGGGCAGTTTGTATTACTAGGAGAGTAAGAACTTCTCAAAGAAATCCCAACTTTTCTTCACTCTGATAAATTAATTTTTTTTAACTTGTGTGCCAATTGAGGAGATCCCAGGACTACCGAGGGTATCTACAACCTCACCAAAATACCTAGAATAAAACAAATACATATAGCCTGGGACAGATTTTAATTCAACCTCATCCCACTGATTTTTATCAAAGAAGAAAACGATTATTTCAAGTTTTTACTTCTGCATGTGGAGGACACTTCTTGTCCTTTTGATGCCCATACAAGAAATGTTGAGTACAGTTGCCGTTCATTTACACTGAGAAAAAAATGAATTCATGGTATAAAGTTATATACACAACTATCATCATGTGGTATGGGGCCTTTGACCATGTGAAAAA
The DNA here is from genome assembly GCF_032062135.1 of Pyxicephalus adspersus. Taxonomy (NCBI): domain Eukaryota; kingdom Metazoa; phylum Chordata; class Amphibia; order Anura; family Pyxicephalidae; genus Pyxicephalus; species Pyxicephalus adspersus. The sequence goes on from NC_092860.1 coordinate 43,486,151, forward strand.
ATTTGCACCTATTTTTTTATTTCAATTGTTAGTGTCTTGGGATGAATAATGGAGGAAAAAGAACAGTTTCAGCTATTATGTTTGACTATAAAAGAATGCTATCCCTATCATTGAAGCTTGGAGGGGAGATGGGGGTTTAGCTATAAAATGTAACTAAAAAAGGTTCTGCATTACCATAAAAGTCAAACCATGACCTAGCATTTGTAGTGATTTCAATATGTTATGGGTGAGTTATTGTAATGTGCAAACTCATATAGGCATAATTACTATTCAACTTGCTTTTGTAGATGCCTATAATAATTTATATAATATTGCAATTCAGTTTGTGATAGCTCTGGTAGAATTGGCTTTGTCACAAATATTGTCCCAGCGGGCTTCTGAAATAGGTCAAGTCTTGGCTGAACAGCATAGTTAGGCATTTTCAAGCCTTAATATATTTCTATGGAATGTGTCCATATGACTTTTAATAGCGAAGCTGGAGACTTCCCAATTTAGTCATTTCCAGTTATCTCACTGACGTCTTGTAACTGAAAAGACATTGAGTTTTATTGTTACTGACAAGAGGTGGGCATTGTTCCAGAGATAAAGTGAAATAAAACAGAACATTGGCATTAAGTTGCTATCTAAAATGCATCCAGAAAAGTAGTCATTAATTTATTTTTGTTTCTAAGTCCTAATCATGAAGATGGCTGCTTTAAAGCAAACCTATGCTGAAATGAAAACAAAGCCTGCCATTGCTGACCATTCCTTCTGAAAATGCCAATTGTTTGGCTGTCATGCCAATCTAATACTTCTTAAACCATTGATCAGGAATAAGTATGTACTAAAGGACATTTATTTTCACTAGTTTCAGATCATTCACTCTGAAAGTACTGATTTTGAATGTATTGATTATGTGATCCACGATTAGCCATTTTTTTTAATGATATGGGGTCTATTTAAAAAAAATTTCAGAAATACGTCAACTGAATTCAGCTGGAAATATGTAAATCTTAGATAAAAGTTTTGTGCAAAAAATAATTATACCTTCTCTTTTGTTTCGGAAAAATATTATTATCATTTAGTTTCCTATTGATCTCTAACATGAGTTTATCTCTTTTTGTACTCAGGCGACAGGTGAGGATATGGCTGATGAAGAAGACCATCCACTAAGTTTAGCATGGCCCACCAACAAGCGTAAGCGGGCTGTGTATCTTGCTGTGTTGCCAATTGTTTTCCCTTTATGGATCACATTACCTGATGTCCGCAATACAGTAAGTACTGTTTCACTCAAATATATTTAAGAAGGTTGCTAATAAACACATGAATTGCTATAGGTATATATGATAGTTACTCCTACTCATATTCCCACAACACATTATCTATGCACCGGCTGACAAAACCACCAGCTTTGATTGAATTATATGGACAATTTCCAATATGGTTTCCCCTTTGCTATTGTCATCTATGATGCTTCCGCTTTAGTGCCGAATACTTTACCATTTGGCACCCCATAAGGCCAAGTATAAGCATAGGGCAGTGTGAGAGTACAATGGGCCTAATATAAACCCTCCAAGACTGGAGAAGACAGACTATTGTGGGAGAACCTGGGTCATCTGGCAAACCTGGGATGGATTTCTTAAAAATCACTTGCTAGTAGTTGGTAAATGCTTTCGATCCTGGACCAGAACAATTCCAGGTTTGCTGGGTCAGCTATGTTCACCCATGATAGTCTATCTTCTCCAGTCTTGGAGAGCTTTAATAAATCAGCCCAATGCCTGTGTGTCCTTCAATAAGTCTTCTGGGGGGAGAAGGCCCTGACTGACATGCTATTCTCTCATCTTACTGTCACTGTTCCCAATCAGCTAAATGCAGAACCAGAATACTGAAGGCAGGGTCAACAGCTGACCCATGATAAATGATAATAGAGTACCACTAAAAAAAATCAAGTTTTCCTAATCATTGTGGTGTACTGGTGACAATTCATTTTACACCTAATGCTATCCAATAATACATTTTTATGCATTCAAGTATTACAGAAATAATGCATGGATTTTTGAGAGCTTTGGTACAATTTAATCATCTTTTGTTTTTGTTTTTTTTTTCATTCTTTCACGCCCTCTGCAATCTCCCCTCAGTGTAACAACAATTTAATGCAATTAAATGATAAATATATTTTTAGGATTGGAAAATATGTATGCAAGTGTGTGCGAGTGTACAGATCACTGTAATCAGATAGGACTCCAGGAGCACTTTACCATGAGTGAATGGGAGATATAAAATATGAAAGAGACATCCGACATCAAAGTGATAATTATGCAAGTACAGATTTAGCAATAAATGTTCAGCAAAGCAGAGAATTGTCTACAGGAGTCTATGTGTTTATTATGTGTTTATGCTTTCCAATAGGTCTCTGGCTGACATTATTGATACCTTTTGAACATTTGAACTGTTGTGAATAATCTTTTTTATTAAAATAATACCAATACATGTAAACCACACTTCAGTAGGAGCCCTTCAGCAATGCCAGGTCCAGGATCCTTCCATCACTGCATCCTTGGCGCCACCTTTTGCCAGACTGCTGAGTGCATGGTGATCCTTTTTGGCCATTGGATGGCCTCTGGTGATGTAACTCCCATGCACGCAAACACAACCCAGCATGTTTCCTTCGGAGCATGCTCTGGGCAGTGTAGAGCTAAAACAAAAAGCCACTAGGAGCCAGGGTTTTATTTGTTTGACAAAAGGGACATTGGGTCCGATTTATGAAAGCTCGCCAAGGCTGGAGTGTATACACTTTAATCAGTGAAGCTCGGTGATCCAGCAAACCTGGAATGGATTTCTCCAAAGTAATTTCCTATTTGTTAGCCAGTGTTTTTAATCCTGGACCAAATTCATTTCAGGTTTGCTGGATCACCCAGCTTCACTGATGAAAATGTATTTCTCCAACCTTTAATAAATCAGGCCCAGTGTTCTCCCAAGCCCCTGGTTTCTTCCCGTGCCCTGCAGTGACATAGGGGTTAAAGCAAGGAACCATTCTTTCTAAATGAATAACGATTTTAAAAAATTCTATACGCTTTTCAAATATTGGTCTATGTAAGGTAATAATGTTGGTATTTTTTTTTAAGTGCAAATTATCTAAGACATGCGCAGAAGGGCCATTTTTCTACTAGAGGAAAGAGATGCCGATCTCACGCATGTGCAATGGGATCGTTTTTTCCCTTTACAGCTGTTACATCACCTGATCTCCCACCTGCGCAGTGCGAGATCCGGTGACGTCAAAAGAAGACCGAAAAAGTAAAAAACGAAGATGGCGGCGCCTGGAACTTCCTTTGCCCCGGGACAAGAGGCATTCCAGGACAACGCGGGACCATATCATGGGAAGGACCAGCGCCATTAAGGGATTTGCGGAATTAAAAGTAAGTTTGATTTTTTTTTGTTTTTATTTTAGTTCCTCTTTAAATACATTTTTATTACAGTTCTCCCATACAGATTTAATTTTACTATGCACTGTGATAGTGTAGCTCAAGACAAATTAACTAATTTCTTTGTGTCACCTATTTCTTTATAGTCTTCAAGAAAGTTTTTCCCTATAACATTTTTTGGATCAATCACCTGGATTGCAATATTCTCTTATTTGATGGTCTGGTGGGCTCATCAGGTATGTCCAAGTATTATAGATATCATATATATAAAAGGAGATCCATAGCTTCAAGGCCAGCAGCTGTTGGCCACAAATGTATGCAGAATTTGTGAGGGTGTGGTAGATACTTAATAAGAATATGAAAATCCTCAAGGATTCTGTTGGAACAGCACTAGGTTTCCCTTTTTAGCATGTTGTCAATTGCAAATGCAGCTTAAAATGCTAAAAGAAAAATGGGGTAAAACAGACTATATACATTTACCTAAATCTTTTTTTTTTGCATTACTAACCTTAGGTGGGAGAGACTATTGGCATTACAGAAGAAATAATGGGGCTGACTATATTGGCTGCTGGCACCTCCATCCCAGATCTCATTACCAGCGTTATTGTTGCGCGCAAAGGCCTGGGAGATATGGCAGTATCCAGTTCTGTAGGAAGTAACATATTTGACATCACTGTTGGGTAAGTATAAACGTTAGTCTTCAACACCATGTTTTACTTCGCCAAGCAGAGCACATAATTGAACTATCGTACCAATAAGTTATCACTGTTTTTATTTATTTTTTTAAAGCCATAAAAAATACAGTGGTTCCTCCCTATGTATAAAATTCAAGACCTAGAACAGTTTTCATTCTATGGTTTTAGGTTAATGTGGAATGTGAAGTTCTGAATTAGAATAATGTGCTCCATATTGGGCTTCAAAGTATTTTGGAGCCCTAGGAAACTTTGCATATTGCTGCCGAGCATCTTGATTAACAGGAGCCACCTGGTTCCTTTACACATAGAGCAAATACATTCAGAGACCTTGTACAGGCAAAGCAGCGTGTCTGCCTAAAGTAATCATTACCGTATTTGCCGGCGTATAAGACGACTGGGCGTATAAGACGACCCCCCAACATTTCCACTCAAAATATAGAGTTTGTTATATACTCGCCGTATAAGACTACCCCCTCTTCCGCACACCTTCCACACACCAAATAAAACTTAAAAGAACATCACATTTGAGTTCAACAATTTTATTTCAAATGCTTATGACGTGCAGGTACTTAGCAGGAAAACTGTCACAAGGCTTTATGTAATCAAACATGTACGGTAAACATAAAACAGTGCAAATGGATCAAACGAAATTCACTGAAGCTGAATGGAACAATAAACCCATGGGAGCTGCCATGCTTTTTGTTTTCTAAGCTGTTAACCAAACTGGAACTGTCAATAATAGAAGGAAGATAACACGTAGTGGGAGAGTGCACGCGCCAGGCAAGTCCCTAGTGAGTTTGCTGGCGTGACAGTTTCCCTTTAAAAGCCTTCAAAATCCTGTTCATCATCTGATTGTAAAAGTTCATCAATGACATCTTGTGATACAGTTGCAAGGCAGTCATCGTATGGATCTGGTAATTCCGTATCAGATAGTGTGGCCTCAGCTTCAGCTTCCTGTTCATCTTCCCACAAGTAGTCGTCCTCCATACCATCTAATGAATTTGATATGCCACACTTCTTGAAAGACTTGATTACTGTTTGTGCATCAATGTCATTCCAGGCTTTTATGACAAATTGGCACAAAACATCCAACTGTGGAGCACGCATGTTTCCTCCTTTTGTGAACGACTTTTCGCCGCTAACCATCCATTCATTCCACTGCTCTCGAATGCGGTCTTTAAACGGCTTGTTTAGACACACATCCAGTGGCTGTACCAATGATGTCAATCCTGCAGGAATAACTGCCACATCTGTCTTTAGTCGTGCAAGCCTTTCCTTGGTGGTGGGAGTTAAATGAGCCCTAAACATATCCCACACCAGCAGACTACGTTTTTGAATAAGACCACCTGGTCGTCTGCTCCATACATTATCCAGCCACAGTTTCACACCCTCCTCATCCATCCAGCCTTTTTCATGCACATGTACAAAACAACCTGCAGGGAACTTGAGTTTTGGCATTGTTTTCCTTTTAAAAATAATCATTGGTTTCAGTTTGTTGCCATCAGCTGTGCATGCTAGTACCACTGTAAAACTGGACTTCTCGTGTCCTGTTGTTTTAATCAAAATTGTTTTTTCACCTTTTTGATGTACAGTTTTGTTTCCAATCATGTCAAAATTCATTGGAGTTTCATCCATATTTCCAATGCTACTTAACGCATAGCCATGTTTAGTGCGCTGTTTTATTACGTAGCGATGGAAACTATCCACTTTGCTATCCAGATCTGCGGGCAATTTTTGGGCAATTTTTGTCTTTTGCCTTAGTACCAAATTATGCCTTGCCATGAATCTACTGCACCAAGATATAGTGGCCTTAAAATTGTTGCTGTGATCTGGGTTAGATTTGGCCCACTGAAGTGCAAACAAGCGTATTGTATTTCGTGTCACCACGTAACCGTTTTGGCGATGCTGAGCCACCATGTCTGAAACGTGCTTTTCAAGTTCTGGCCAGTGTGGGGTCCCTCTTCTTAATGCACACTTACCCCTTGGCATACTCTTTAAAGTTTCTTCATTGGATTTCCAGTCCCGAACCATCTTTTCGGTTACTCCATATTTTCTTGCAGCAGCACAATTATTATGTTCCTTGGCAAAGTTTACCACTTTAAGTTTAAAACTTGCATCATATTTCTTTCTTTTTGCTGGTGCCATGATAGGGTTGATAGGGGTTTGATTGCTGGACATTTTCTATACTGTACTGTACAATGGTGCAGTACTGTGGCTGGCTGCATACAAAGCCTGATTGGATTGGTCCCTCTCTGCCCTGTCTCCATCTCACTAGCAGCAGTCTGGTCCGCCCTTTTAGTGCCATATTGTGCCATTTTATTATTTTTTTAATTATTTTTTATTACAGTTACTATATACTGGAGGTATTGAATCTTATTTCCCCACTTTTCCCACTTTTCACACATGCATACATGCCAGCCCTGTGACAGTATGCATCAGCACGCCTCCTACCCGCCCCATCATCTTTGAACAGTACTGCCCGCCCCTGCATCTTGTACGCCGCTCCCTGCACTGCGCATGTCCATGCTCCAGGAGCGACGTACAGTAAAGAGACGGGGCGGAGCGCCGCTGCTTCCCGACGAGCGAGATGAAGGAAGGCGCTCTTCTCTCTCTCTGCGGCCGCGCTGATGTCCCTGCCGGGCCCATGCATTGATCGTCCTAAGGAGGTAAGGAAGGAGGTGGGAGGCAACCATGAGTACCCGGCGTATAAGACGACCCCCCACTTTGGGGCATATTTTTCTGGGGGAAAAAGTCGTCTTGTACGCCGGCAAATACGGTACTTCCCAACACTCCAAATAGCTCCTGAGAAAAAAATATGGTACTTCTTTGTATGGAGATCATGACTCAATCCCCTTTTTCCCACTTGCATTCATAGTACACAGAGTAAAACAGAAAATCCTCACCCCAATGTAAGCTTTAAGTCATAACTTCAAAGTGTATCTATGCACAGAACTGTTTTTCTCAGTTTTGGATAGATTGGGGAAGACCTTAGCTTGCAAGCGAAAGCTACACTACCCACAGCTACACAAAAATCCTGAGAAGCAGACGCCTCCTCTTTCTCTCTGGATACAGAAGACCACCTTCTTGCCTTTATCAGGATTATCATTCTTAAAGTCATTTGCAATAAAAAAACATAGCTGCTTTTGCAGACAAATTATTCTTTTCTCTACCCCAGCCACTTACAACCCTTTCCTGACTTCCAGGAACTCTCCATTTTTGGAAAGAAAAATTCAAAATTCTTGGCCTATTACAATATTATGTGGCTAAATACAAATTTACAAAAGAGAAGTGAAAATAACAGTGAATCTAATTCAGGAACATTGTCTGCTGGAGAATCATAATTCCCCCTTAAGGTTTATTTAGAGAGGAAAGTTTGATCCACAAAAGGTTGTGATGAAGTTGAAAAAAGTTTTTGGTAGAGCTATAGGGAAACTGTGGTTGCAAAGATTCTTGGGTTAGAAAATGCCCAACAATATTTGACCCTTAACATCTCTCTTGCTCATAAGATAGTGGCCATATGCAGTTTCCCTTTGAATAGAAATTCAAATCTATCTGCTACATGGCCATTTTCCTACCTTACAATCTTTAAGACCAAAATTTCCCCAAATCTCTACCAAAATTCTTTTCACTTCTATTACAACCTTGTTCAATCTTGTTTTCCAACTTTTTGAGGGAAACAACCCCTAGTTCCCCTTCCCACCGATTGACGTAAGAAAGAGGGTAGAATCCTGGGGGGGGGGATAGGGAAGCCAGATAAGGTACTTGGCATGAGGATCAGAGGCACAGTTGCGTTCAAAAGAGGTCATAAGGTTACCAGGCGGGGAAAATGATAGCTAATGGATAACAAAACACTTAATTTGTAAGTCACGAAAGAGCTCATTAACTGTTGTAGTTGTCACAAAAATATTGGAAGGGATGAATCCTTATGGGTGTTTGAAACTTAAACAGTCTGGTGATCCATTACAAGAATGAAAAGGAAGCTGGGAAATCACTTTTTTTTATACCTCCATTTTGTAAATTTGTATTTAGCCATCTAAGATTGGAGTAAGCATGCAAATCTATTCTAAAGCGTGTTTCTAAATTTTTCTATTCAAAGTGTCATTAAAAAATTATGAGATTTGTCATTACTATGCCTACTACGTACATTTGTTCCCCGGCTGAGCCTGACTGTAATTTTGTTAGGTCGTTTTGGGTTTTTTGGGTTGTTTAGGGAAGCATACCCTAAACAAGTGTCGCTTATCTTTAAATTTGTTTTTTGGTGAAGAATCCAAAATCATCAAAATTACAGAAATTAAACTAACATCCTTAAGGGAGAAGTCAACAGTGGCAGCCAGTCATAAGAAAGGGATATTAACGAAAAAATACCCTTTGGGGAAAATATTTTGTAATGTAGACTACAGTACTTCAAATTATCTTTTAAAAACCAGACCATGCACAGCTGCAAAAAATGTATTTGCAACAGGTTGCTTTGGGTTACTGTAATATAAAGTTATTTTATAATTTATTATGTATTTTACCTGTAAATATCTTTGAAATGTACAACCTTATGCTTTTTTTATCTCCATTACAGCCTTCCCATGCCCTGGCTTCTGTTTTCCATTAGTCACAACATGCAACCAGTACCAGTAAGCAGCAATGGCTTGTTCTGTGCAATTATCCTACTCTTTATAATGCTGCTGTTTGTCATCCTATCCATTGCTTTGTGCAAGTGGAAGATGAACAAGATCTTGGGATGTATGATGTTTGGACTGTACTTAGTTTTCTTGGTCATCAGCGTTCTTCTAGAGAATCGCATTATCTTATGTCCAGCTACTATCTAGGCTAAAAAGCTGAATAATGGTGGACAAGATGTCTTGAATATAAAGGGCAGTAGCCTGGCTTTGCCCTCAGATGGCCAAAAGCATTGCCAACGTGCAACCTTGAAATACTGTCAGAGGACTTATGATCAGTGCATCAGTCCTGAAGAATCTAGAAGTTATACAAACTTTTAATGTACATTTCTAGTGCACGTTGTATTCCTTTATTACTCTCTTTACATATGATATATACATTATTATGCAGGGTATACTAAAAAAAAAAGAGGTATATTAGTTAATAACAAAATCTCTAGAATTTAATATCAGCTACTCACTGGAAATCATAGATGTCCACTAGTCATAAATAGAATGAGCGTATCAATTCCTCACCATGGATGTATTTCAACACTTCTTTGCCTGTAGTTTAGCCTGAAAGCAGTGTTGCATAAAAAATTATATTTAACTTCGCTCAGTAGTATAGGAACCACATGTTCAATGAGTATAATTAAAACGTGGCAAAGGGGATTCTGGGAATGAAGTGTAAATGGGAAATTTAGATTTGCTACCTACTGTATACTATCTTTTGTCTTTATTAAAAGTTATCAATGGCAGTATTGCACACTTCACATAGATGATCTGAATGGGTTTGATATATACTAACCCAGAAATGCTTACAACCTATTTTGTTTATTAAAAATGGGCATATGGTCAGGAACTTGTGTAACAGAGTCTTGTGATTTCAAGTCCCTGGTTGAAACAGTTTGTAGTCCTGTTCTAATTGCAAGGCTGAATAACATCTATTACAACAATAAACCATTTTCATGGTGTAAACATTAAACATTCTGTGTTCTGTTCTGTGTGCTTTTTGTGTGTTCTTTTGACCATTTGACCATAAAATGTGTTTTTTTTTACTGTGCAATAAAGCAGTAAAATGCACTCCACACCTCGAACAGCCCCAACCACATGCTCTTCCAACACTAAGATGACCATCTTGACACATGACCCTATTATTGATGGTGCAAAAGAGCTTCCTTTGTAGTAACAATAATTGGCAAAAATATCATTTTAATAAATTATATTTAAATCTTATACTTAAATTAACTAACACTGGTAAAAATTAATTTTAAAATTGCCTAGGCGATCAAGACTGAATGGGAGTGCAGAGCCTCTCTTAATACTACATCAAGCATCCTGGAAGGCTCCTGGATGCTCCTTTTGCGCATGCACGTGCAAATCGGGCATGCACAGACGGAAACCTTTCATTAATAGGGAAAAAAGTTGCCGATCTCACATGTGCGCAGTGAGATCTTCAAGCTTTTTCCCAATGTACATCACCCGATCTCGTGCCTGAACAGTCCGAGTTCGGGTGACATAAGAAGAAGAACCAGAAAGAAGAGAGAAGACGATGGCCGCACCTGGCGTTCCCTCTGCGCCGTGCCGAAGACAGATACCAGGACAATGCAGGACCCTATGGAAGAAACCTCCCGACGGACAGCCTGATCTGTGGGATTGAAGGAAAGGGTGATTTTATTGTTTTGGGTTTACTTCCGGTGTAAGTAATGACCATAGTCATCACCAAATAAACAAAGTGGAAATGTAATACCTGCTCTGGTCCACAAGGATTATAAAGAAATAATGGCTTTAGAAGATTAAAAAGTTTCATTAGACATTACGGTTCCTATTCAATAAGTTAATTTACATTGAGATAAGATCACATTGTGGGAGCGGTCCATCTAACAAATTATATATACATGTATATAAATGATCATGGCCCTAATAATGTTATTATATATAGTTTAGTTTTTGGTGTTCTTACTGCTATTGCCCCTCCTTTTTTTCTGAATGCCTTGGACAATTTTAACAAATTGCAGCACACCAAATGGTTTTCGAATTGCATTCACAGTATAATGTGAACTTGAAAAGTTTCTGTCCAGTGGTCTGTGCTGACATAGCTGAGTAACAGTCACTTCCTTCATAACATGCTCTCACACATACTAGTACTGAAGAAAAGGTGTGTTTCAGACAAAATCTTATTGCTGATTACCAAAAGCAGTGGGTTTAATATTCTGTTCAACTGCTGGAACAGAAATATTGAGGTAAGGTTATATAAATGGAGGTTTTATTTTACTGTTTATCTGAAATATCTTCAGATGACTTCAGTTTAGCATATTCTTGATCATCATGTTTCTTGGTGATTCATTATTGACTGTAGGGTTATCCTAAATTATACACTGGAGTTTTCTTTTATGGCAGGCTTGGACAAAAGTTTATAGCTATGTCTAGATGCTATTTGTAAAAAAAAAGAGACAAGGATGCACAGCAAAAGATAAATGCACCTTGGGCTTAAAACGTACATGAAACCAGCAGACAACCAGAACACCTCTGGTAATCCAGAAATTGTTGGTTCCATATATCTAATATCAAATTATGCCCCAAAGCCAACATTAAGGACAATATATTTGGGGGGTCTCTTTGCTAAAATGATAGCCAAACACATCCTAACCAAACAATGGGCTTGATTTATTAAAGCTGTCCACTCTTCACTTTCATCAGTGAAGCTGGGTGATCCAGTAAACCTGGAATGGACCTGGTCCATGATTGAAAATATGCTAGCAAATACCAAATACCTTTGAAAGATTCCATTCCAGGTTTGCTGGATCACCCAGCTTCAATGATAAAAGTGTATTCTTGCCAGCCTTGGAGAGCTTTCATAAATCAGGCTGAATAAGTGCATTCTTTAATGGAACACATATCTAAAAGAATGGAAAGTTTGAGAGTGAACCCAAGGCTGTAATGGGACAATTACCCAAACCTTACTGAATGCAGTTAATAGGGGAAACCATAAGGATATCCTTGTTTCACTGCATGCACCAAACAAAGAGAAAAATAATATACTAGTTTACCTAATCACATTGATACTCATACTGCCCACTGTCATACATTCCATACTCTTCCTGCACATATTGCCTGCTGTCATACTCTCCACACGTCTTTCTTCTACATACTGCTTCTGTCTTATCTTCCATACTCCTCTCCTGCACTAAAGGCCAAATATGACACTTTCTAAGCATGGTATATAATATTCAAAACTTTGTTTTAAAACACCTATGCTAATTATTAAATCTAGCTTAAATTAAGGAAACAAAACAGTATATTACCAATATAAACATATTATTAAAATAATACCCAATTCTTAAATAAAGACTATAATGATTACCCGCTTCTAGAGGAGTTGTTTGCATCTAGCAAAGTTAAAGAGGTTCATTCACATAAGGTGACAGATTCAATTTCCATTAAAACATCAAGATCTTGTAGTAAGAATCTGCAAGCAACTAGATGTTTATAAAGCGCCAACATATTACGCAGTGCTGTACAAAGTCAATAGTCATGTCACTAGCGTACCTTCAAAGGGGCTGAGAATTCAATTTATCTACCATAATCATATGTCTTTAACACAGTCCAAGGTCAAGTTGGGGAAGCCAGTTAACCTAACTGCATGTTTTTAGAATATGGGAGGAAAGTGGAGCACCATAAGAGAAGTTACATGGAGGAAACCCACACAAACACAGGGAGAACATACAAATTACACACAGACAGTGTCCTGGCCAAGCATGGAACCTAGTGCCGCAAAGACCCCAGTGCTAACTACTCAGCCACTTATACTTTTTTTTTTTTAGTATATTTTCATTTTTTTTCAACTTCACGGTACTATGTTATGAGTACCAATGCAACGTAAAATTAAAAAAAAAATTAGTACCATTCTCTAGGAGGTCTATTTATAAAGCAGTAAATCTGACATTCATTCCCTGGTGGAGTATCTTTAAGGTTCATATGTTTCAATGCCAGTAATTGATTGTCCACCAAGAAATATTAGAATTACTGCTTTATAAATAGACCCCCTAAATGTCACTTTGGTACCTAAAAGATAAGAGAGGAAGGAAAGCTTTATAAGATCAAAGAAGCCCACGGGTAGTTTCTCTGACCACACCTCTGAAATGACTTATGTAGACCACTTGTGTGTTAGAATCTCTTAGAAATCCGGGGTTCCTACCTGTGGGAATTATAGGTACCCTGCAGAAATCCAGTGTCTCCTGTGAGCTGTCCCCTCACAAATTCCTGCTGTAACAATAATATGCAGTTGTACTAAAAGTGGGGCAGTTCATTTTAAAAGTAGGAGACAGAACTTATTTTTTTGTTTTTAAGTTAGAATAATTTAATAAATATAATATTCGGTATCAAACAACAAGAAAGGCTAATAATATTCCTAAACAGTTGTGTTTATGTTCATTTTCTTGGTAGTATTTTACTGTGTTTTTTTATTAGGTATGAGGCCAGATAGAAGAAGAGAAGATAACAATAAAGTAACAAAAAAAATCAATTACACAGTCATGGGAGTATGTAACCTAATTGTTTAGATCATTCTTTCCGTGTTTTGGTTTATTGATTTTAAAGGTGTAATCATTCAATCAGGTATAACTTTAATATATAATTAAAAATAAGATAGGTTAAGAATAGATAACGTTGATAGATTTACCTGCATTATATCATTTAGGACAAAGTAGCAGCTTTGATGAAAAGTAATCATTTTGGGAATCATTTTTCAAGCACATTTCATTTGCTTTATTTATTCAGCTGAGAACCAGGAAAACCCAGTACTTTTGGGTGTAATGCAGTACTCTGTGCCTAAGCAGCCTGGTACCAGGCCTGACCACTGGGAAGGGTCCTTAGCTAAATGAAAGCCTTGTCCCAGTGCATAGGTCTGAAGGACAAATGTGGCATCATGGTAGCACATGTAATGTGGGTAAAGGTTCCCTATCTTATCTCACAAGGTCAAGGGCCCTGATTTATTAAAGCTCTCCAAGGCTGGAGAGAATACACTTTGATCAGTAAAGTTGGGTGATCCAGAAATCCTGGAATGGATTCCTTAAAATCATTTGCTAGCAAATGTTTTGAATCCTGGACCAGATCCATTCCAGGTTTGCTGGATCACCCAGCTTCACTGATCAAAGTGTATTCTCTCCAGCCTTGGAGACTTTTAATAAATCAGGGCCATTGTGTTCAGGTTTCAGCCTCCTAGTTTGCCGATATTTAAATGATATGCTAAGTGCTGTAGCCGAGTACATACAATCAAATTCCCACTGCCCTAATCAAGTCAGTTGGTAGCTATAGTTTACTACAGCTTATGGATTATATACCTAATTAGATCAGCCATATGTGTGGTTGGCACATTATAAATTAATTGTTTTTCATTAATTGTATTTTAGTAAAAAATTGATCTTTTTAGATAGAAAAATACTATTAGTCTGTGTTAGCCAGAATTTTATTACCACAAAGCAGCAATGTACCATTTATAACTTTCCTAATAGAATGTGAATCATTGCCATTAGTCAGTAACCGCTGAAGCTGTACATTCTGTTTCATTAAAGTGTCTATTTTCAGAAAGATGTTCATGCTTCCCAGAAATCATCAGGTCTCTTTGTGACTTTGTTGCTGGCAAAAGCAATTATTTCAACACAGAGAGACAACTGCAGTGTCAACATTTTGTATTGTGGTTCACTTGCTACAGAACATGTCATGCCAAAGATAAAACACAAACTGCAACCAGCAAGAACGATCATTATTCGAGAACAAAGCCTGCATAAAAAGTTTACAGAACATCTTTACTAGTTGCTGGTGCTGACTGTCTGAAAATGCCAGTTGCCTGGGCTGTCCGGAACATGCAAGCTATTGTAGATGAGTCAATGTGAAGTCAAAACTTTGTATATTAGTTTTGGAAATTTAAATAAAAGTATTTGAAAACTGCTTTAATTGTGTGTTAAACATTTTTAGCTTAATTAACAAGACCGAGATAAAGAATCCTATTTACAAAAAAAGTGCCAATAAGATCACATGTCCAAATTAAAGACTCTTATTCTTGAATTAATGTAACCCTAAACTAAAAAAGGTAAGATTTGTCATAGCAACATCCAGAAATGTTAAATATACCTAAGCCATACCCAGGGAAGTAGGAGTAAGGTTTGTTGATGCCATTTCTTTGCTGCTCAATGTTCTTCCTGCTGGAGGCTTTGTTATGGGGAAGCAAACCCCTGCCACCAGGATAGGTGTTCCAGATAAGCACATTATGCAAAACAAGAGGGGGTGGGGGTTCACAGGTAAAACTGGTGACTAGTATTTTTTTCCTGATTCTGCCTTTTTTTGGAACAGCTTCCAGAATTCAGTTTGGTTTCAGCTTTTCCAGTTGAGCCTTTCATATGTTGTGCCTGCTGTTTAAAATAGGGAGTAGCAGGACTGTGTCAACCAATGTGTGAAAAATGCCCCTTGTGTTAGCACTGGGCCCAGAAATGACCAGATGAGTTGGGTATCATCAAGCTGATGATGACCCTGACCTTTAGGCTAGATATGGCCTACCCAGTAGTTTGTTCCAACCTAACACCCCCTGGCCGATCCGGCCTAATCCCAGCTGGGAACCCGTGGCAGAGTCAAAACAAACTACCAGAGCCAGAGCCGCATGCGGCTCTTGAGCCTCCGTGTTGTGGCTCCCTTGCCTATTTACTATGGCTGGTGTTAACACTTCTGCCGCCTGGGTAAATAGGGAACATTCCCTCCCCTCCATATGCATTGTGGAGGAGAGGGATTTCCCTTCAGAGGGCTATCCTGATGGGGGGCGGAGCCATTAGGGCGGGACTCGAGAGAGTCCGGCCTAGTGTGCTCCTGCCTACCCCTGAAATGGCCTAAGGGCCAAAAAAGTTTGCTGACCTCTGATCTAGAGTGATAAAAAAGGCCAAAAGGTGATTCTTATATCTAAATAATAAATAGGTAAAAAAACATTATAATGAAAACTACAACAACACTATTTTGTTAAAAAATGCAAATCAAATTGCTCTGGCTAATCTTTAGTGGGCCAAATTTAAAAAAAATAAAAAACAATAAAACATTTGGAACATTTTTTGTTTTTTGTTATTGAATACTTTCACCTGCTGCTTCAGTGTCAGAGCACACTGATAACTCTGCACAAAATATGAATTTATAATCTGTCCTCTGACAGATTATGTGCCAGGGTTGATCCATTATTGTTGTTATTAATCTATTAATCTTAAGTTTTCTCCACAATAAAACTCCAATAAAGGGTTCTGCTAAAAGCCTTTTCATTACTCTTCATATCTGAAGACTTTATTTTCTGGTCTAGAATAATATAAGTTCTAAGCGAAACATTGCCCTCTAGTGGACAACACACGCACACAAAGTAAAATGTACTTCGTTTAGTCACAGATAAAACAAACAACAAACATCAATGTATAATAAAATCATAGCTATTCAGAAAAATAAATCCCATGAAAAATTTAAAATATGAATTACTACTTCAGGACCACAGCCTTTTGCCCCAGAAAGCTGGAGCTTCTTTTTTTTTTGGAGATGGTTTTGGTAAAAGCAAACAGTTTTTTTATTCATAAGAAATAGAAATAAATCACAACTTTCAATCATATTCAAAATGTTTTTTCCCAATGCAAAATTTATGTAAAAATCATAAAAGTTTATAATATCTATTGAGGTGAGATTTCATCAAATCTGCAGTGTACTGAAAAATTTTTAAAGTGGACTTTAAAGCAATCAGCTTTACATATGGTTTGCTCCCCTTATTTGCACATATTCACCTTTTTACCTTTACCACCTTTTTCCATGCGGCCAGGAATAGGTTGTAGGGAGCATGTGACTCCTTTTCCACTCATGTGACGATATTGGTGCTTGGTAATTGGCCACATAGGCTTGGCACATAGAAGGAATTTTTCACCCTTGTGTTAGTTTGAATTGTAGCGAGCACTTTTTTGACTGAACAGTCAGTGGGAGAATGAAAGAAAGGAGATTATTATTAATATTATCATTATTATTAAAAAGCACCAACATATTACGTAGCGCTGTACATTAAATAGGGGTTACAAATGACGGACTAATACAGACAGTGATACAGGAGGAGAGGACCCTGCCCAGAAGAGCTTACAATCTAGTAGGTGGGGGAATTTACACACAATAGGAGGCCAGAGATATGTAGTGGTGGGAAGTAGTGATGGTTTCAAAAGACAGAAGACGTGTAAGAAAGTTTGAAAAAATGGGTTTTGAGTGCGCTTTTAAATGAGCTGAAAGTAGGAGCAAGCTGAATAGGATGAGGAAGACCATTATGGGGGGATGGTGACAGTTGCATAAACCTGTTGCTTTGCCCTACCTGCTGCATGTAAGCTGGATACCGGTATGGATGGCAGGCACCACCAGTTGTCAATGCATCCTTCTTCTATGTTGCAGTACAGCCCTATTGTATAATATAACAAGGTGCTCTATAAAGAAATTAGCAACCCCAGCTTGCATGTTTGTTCTGTACGCTTCCCTTTCTACTAGCCAGTAAAGCCACCTTTTATATTTCTAGTGAGTAGAAAGACGAGAAAGGCTAGAGTTACATGGCAAGCTTCCTTCATTAGTCACCCACTTGTTTGAGACTACTGGGGCATTCAGGTAAAAAGTTCCTGCTAACTTGACAATCTTATCATCCGTGGGGCTCTATTTATGAAACAGGGAATCTGACATTCACTTAAACATTCCCCGGTGGGAATCGCCCAGGTCCATGTGTCCAATGGTAGTAATCGATTCCCCTCAGGGAATGTTTGGGAGAATGTCAGATTCCTTAATTAGAACTAAAGCTCATAAAGTACCGAAAGCTTTATTAGGATCTGCAATTTGTCTGAAAAGTGCCAAGTGCTGTCAGTCAGCTACTTTGTGATGTCCGATCATGCCTGTGTTGGTCTATAATTAATTATTGTGAAGACTTGAATCCCAGGCTCCACACAGCTTAACTTCAACAAGGCCTACCAGCACTAAGCTCAGCCATGGCCTTCAATTTATCAAATGTCACAGACCTAACTTCCCACTTGGACTCTGTCATTAAGAAGATAAATGGTGGAATTTGGCTTAATGCCGGGAGGGGATGGTGATTAATATATAGAGAAGCTGAGATGATATGGACAGCCTGGCACTTGGATCCAGTTAAGATACACAAGTGCATAGTTATCCCAATAAAGACTAACACATGTACCTGGAGTATAACATTTTATTGCATATCCATATGCTTGAATGTTTTTTTTACTCCAGTTGTAGGACACAAATCATGAATAGGAATACATAAAATTCAATTGATACTAAAAAGACAATTGATGTACATATTTACTTTAAATACAGCATAATCACAAACTAGGTAAGTAGGTGATCTTCTAGAAAACACATTGAAGACCCTTTATACCTTTGACTTGTTTCTGAGGATGTGGATAAGGCATTCAATTAGGTGGGCTAGCCCTTACTCAAACACCGGACCTGATTTATTAAAGCTTTCCAGGGGTGTAGAGTGTTGGGTGATCCAGCAGACCTGGAATGGATTTGTTAAAAGTAATTTGCTAGTTGTTAGCAAATGTTTTGAATGCTGGACCAGATTTTTTCCAGGTTTGCTGAATCACCCAGCTTCACTGATGAAAGTGTATCTTCTCCAGCCTTGGGAAGTTTTAATAAATTAGACCAAAGAGGTGCATTCTATACTGGAACACATATCTAAAAGTATGGAAAGTTTGAGAGTGAACCCAAGGCTGTAATGGGACAAGTACCCAAACCTCTAACAGTGTTTCTCAACTAGGGTTCTGTGAAACTCTAACGTTCCTCCACAGATTTCATGGGGTTCCTTGAGCAATGAGCAGTTTGTGTCTCCCAAGTCCTATGCAGTGGTTGTCAAACTATGACAGCATAGTATGTGAAGAGGGGTGGCCAGGTGCAGCTAATGGTTTTCATCTGGTGGCAACTCAAAAAAAGTACTGAATATAGAAACCTCTTCCTAACTTTAAAGATAATAACCATAAAAAAAGTCCAAACATAAAACAACAGCAACCACAGTCAAGCAGGGAATAAACCTTCTTCTGTGCACTCTACATTTAGTGAAATACATACACCAGAGCCCTCTGCTTCCCTTTTTTCACCTTCCCAGTCCATTAACCCTGCCTCAGTACCCTCAAGGGCCCATGCCCAGAAAATAAAGGGGTAGATACTTGCCATCAGACCAGTAAAACAATACAACTTTGCAAAATAATTTAAAATAGAAAACATTTAAAAATCAATTGTTCACTTGGCCACACTTTAAGGTGTTCATTTAAAAAGTAATCCACCATCATTTAGGCTATATGTTCGCTGTTCAAATCCTTCTACATTTCCTGTTCCAATGTCTATTAAAACAGTGGGCCTGATTTAGTAAAGCTCTAGGAGGGTGGAGAAGATACACTTTTATCAGTGAAGCTGTGTGATTCAGCAAACCTGTAACGGATCTAGTCTAGGATTCAAAACATTTGCAAATAGCAAATGACTTTGAAGAAATTTGTTCCATGTTTTCTGGATCACCCAGCTTCACTGTGAGAGCTTTAATTAATCAGACTCTATGACTTTTTCTGCCACCTACTGGCAGACATCAGAATGACCAACTTCAGCTAGAGGTTACTTTGGAATACCAGTGAGCCAATTTTGTAAATAGGCATTCAAAGTAAATGTTTAATGTTTAATAAGTATCCCTATATTTTTTTTTAAACCTGTGAATTGTGAAAACCCTATTTGTGGACCAAACTTTGCTGATTTTGTTTGCTTTCAGTAAGGTCAAACTTGTATTAAACCAGGACTGATAAGTAGCCCTGATTACTACTTTTTTTACATCCAGGATACATTTATTGGCTGGAGGATTTATAAAGGTCCATACCAGTATACTTGAATGTGGAATACACCTTACGGATCCTTAACAACCAATAGAACCCCATTTGTATAAACTTTGTATATTCTATTTAGATGTATTTTAAATATAAAGCCATACTATGTCTTTAGGTGTCTGGGTGCTTTAATAAATGGTTGCATGACAGTGCAAATATAAAATACACATTTATTAGCTTAATAATTTTATTTATATATGTTCACAAAATATGAAAGCATACATAGACATAATTGCAGCCACCAGAATATTGCTTACCCGAGCATCATAGTAATACTGAATACATAATTTCTTGGTCCTTCACCTCTAGTAGAGCAGTGTATTAAAAGGTACAGACCATAGCAAATACAAATACCTGGGAAATAACAAGTAGTACATAATCTAAACACTGCATTAGACTGTAACCACTCATATAAAATGCCTGTCACACAGACTACCCTGTTGTGTGGCAACACACAGTTAAAATACAGAAGCACAGATCCATAAGCAATCGTCAAAAAATAAATTCACCTTCTATGAAGGTCAATTCTTTCTTTCTAGACAGTTCAACCTTAGAAAACATTTGTAAAAATATTTTTAAAAATTTGGAAAATTATATCAGTATCCAGCCTGTTAATAATTTAAAATCCACATTGTGTCATTGTGTAGCAAACAGTATACTGCAAAGGAGGTAGAGAATGTAGGTACTACCTTTTGTTTGTCTCATCCATAAAGATTTAATAAAAACCTGTCTTGAGAAAAATATGGGGACTGTCACTGCTTCTCTCCTTCTGAAAATGCTAGGAGCTATGTTTGGCTTCCATACTTCCTAGTCTTAGCATTAAATGAGCACTGGAAAAGGTCCAGAACTTCTCCATACTTTTTTCAAGTTAGTAATAAGGAAGGTAGTGAAGCCAATACATTAGCACAACAGCCTGGTAAATATTAATATCAAAAGAAGAAGTCAGCAATTGCAGCCTGTGCAGTTTTCCTATTCAAGCTTTATTTTAAACTTTTAGTGGGGTCATAAAACTTCCACCCACCTTGTATCATGAACCCACCTCCTGGTATGTATAAATTTACATGGCAGATGTAGGACACTAGAATATGGCACCATCAGATATTACTTGCAGTCATGCAATGAGTTGGAGTCATTAAAAAATAAGCTTTGAATGCCAAATTGAAAGAATGACTACAGCTAAAACTAAGACCTGGCTCACCTTACCAACTATTTCCAGCTCTTAACTTCTGCACGGACCTCATTTTTAATTTATAAATGCCAATATAAGGCAAACACAGAGATATGAATGCCATTATATGTACACTTCCAACAACTTACCATGCTGGTTAATAGTACACAATGCCACACTAGGCAGAGTCTTACTATTTGAACTTACCCTCCTACTACTGCCATAATTGTATGTTTATTGTATATGTATCCAACTTTATTGGAGGAAGAATTTAGATGACAAGTGCACTTTAGAAGATCTTAACTTAACCAGGAATTGTGTGTTTAGAGTGCTAACCTGGGTTTCCTTTTTTGCACATATTCTCTCATTAATAAACAGAAGATACTAGCTCGATGTAAGCATACATAATAATATAAATAGCCCTCAATAGAACAAAACAGATTTTCTTACCGGTTTTGCAAGATTGCACCTGAAAGTTAATCAGTAGAAACAGATTGTTGTACAAAAGAGAAACATATCAAGTGTACCAATAAATAGGAATTGTTCCATTTGTATTAACAAAGGAACAGAGTTGTATGAAGAAAAAAGGATGTGTTCTCCTTTGTTCCACAAGATAGTAGCAGCTGAGGTTCGGACCAAACAAAGACAGCTAAGATAGGCAACTTTGTCCTTAAAAGTCCTTTACTGTGCACACTGCAGAGAAAATATATATATATATATATAGATTACAGTGTGTGTAGATTTTATTAGTGAATAAACAAGTTCAAACTTCTGTCCTTTATGTAATTTTCAAAGGTGACTTTTTGCGAGCACAAAGCAAGCTGACATAGGGAACTCCTATAAAAGCCCATTTCTCACTGGGCCAGAACTTAATGACAGGCCCCTGCTCAGGGATTTCTGATGCTGCATCAAAGTAGGCAAAGCAGACACAGCCGAGGTAGGCAGCCAGGCAGATGAGAATGTGCCTGCAAGATATAAGAACATAATGAGCTATTACACAGAATTACTGCAGTCTAAAATAGAAGGATTTCATAAATTAAGGAGCTGTAATGAGAAAGTAGTAACATGCCTTTACACTTATTTGACACCTAGAAATGAAAGTGCTATATAACATTCATAGTCTGTAATATTGTATAGTTTAACAGTATATTATTGCATAGTAAAAAAAAAGGGCATTAGTATACATACAACACAGTTAATATTATTATATGCTTATTGTATTTTTTGGTTCAAACTGTATGTTTTCCCCATAATACTTTACCCTTTCCTTCCTCCCTTGTGTATCCCCCTTTTTGATTGTATGTTTAAAATTCATAAGTTTAATAAAAAGTATTGAAACAAAAAAGACCACCTACTACAAAACAAAAGCAGTAACAAATCCTGGTTTAAAAATTGTTCAGATATCATTCTGCCCAAACTGAGATAAGTGATGTACCTAAACAGTGCCTAGAAATAGGTGAATAAACTTTAATGTCCTTGTAAAGGTATTAGATAGACATTGGCAAACTAACAGATTTGTTTTAAATTCTCAATTGAAAAAGGAACACCGCAACACCAAGGACAGCTGCTATTAAACCAAAGTATCTGTATGTTGGTCTATGTCTACTTATTAACTTTAAAGTGCATCTTGAGATTCATTTTGTTGATCAGTTGTAATTATATGAGTAGTAGATTTAGTAAATGCTAGCTGCATATGTTTTTATTAATTTTACTAAGTTGGAAAAGTGATTTGATATTTGCTAAATAAATACTATGGGCCTGATTTAATAAATCTCTCCAAGGCTGGAGAGAATACACTTTCATCAGTGAACCTGGGTGATACAGCAAACCTGGAATGGATTTCCTAAAAACATTTGCTGTTTGTTAGCAATTGTTTTTAATTCTGGACCAGATTCATTTCAGGTTTTTTGGATCACCCAGTTTCAATGACAAAGGTGTGTCCTCTCCAGTCTTGGAGAGCTTTAATAAATCAGACCCTATGATTCGTATGTGTAAATGATCTCAGCTGCAGTTTACTTGATGGAATGGATTGGTCCTTACTGCAGAATACATACTATTTAGTCTTCTCCATCTGAGATTAGTTTTAAACCTTATGACTAAGTACAATAATTACAAAACACATAAAGGTGCTATCATGCTCCCTTAAATTGCCTGTGTTGGGATGTAGGGATTAAGCACTTCCTGAGTATAGTATAGTGAGGTCTCCCTATTAGTATTTTTATTACACTGGGACAAAGCATCTGAGAAACTAATGTTTTACCTAGTGGCACCTAGACAGTGAATGGACCTCATAACATCATAGTAAAAATTACAACTTACTATATTTAATTCAGGGGTCACAAAATATTATTTTACAATATTTAGCTGCAACATTGTGTAAGAAAGTGTAATTATTTCCTTTATCTCTAATAACTGAGGGCTGCGTAAAAGGAAAGGGAGGGAACTTAAAACACCAGTTTGATGCCTGATAAAGGTCCTTTCATTAAAACTCATATAAATTGTTCAAAAACTGTTTTTTACTTAAAACTTACCATACACAGTGAAGGTAAGGGAAGTTAAAATGGGACCATAATTCACAGAATGCTTTGTCACTTATCCAGCAGACCAATGCCATTGTCCACCAAAAGCCTGACATCAGACCCAACTTATAAACTCGCATGTTGTCACACCTAGAAAAAAAAGCCAATTGGTAAATAATGTAACATTATGTTAATATTACATATTATTCTGAATTTTTAACTCTATTGCATGACAAAAGTAAGTACACACAAGAAAAGGTTCAAACATACCAAGGGATCAAGCAATTTCCTGGCTTCTAGCTGCTTGCAAGATCTTCTTGCTTTTTAATTAACAACAATTTAACCAATAAGTTAGATTTAAAAAAAAGCGAGTTGATTAAAGTTATTCTGAATATTGAATATGTGATACTGTGATACCTTTCTCTCCGGGACAATGTGAATCAGAATGGATATTTAGGAGTCATATTGAGATTGCTAAATTTAAATATATCTGATATAGATTTATTAGCCAGAAAAAGAAAATGGCAGTTAACAGTTCTGTAATCATTTAAACGAAAGTGATAAAACTAAGTTTTCTAGTCCGCCTAGATTTGGGTTGCTCCGTGTTTTACTGACAACTAATACTGCTAATTCTACAGGCTTGCAAATTAAACTTATACTATGTAGTGTTTGGTTAATCCATAATATATTTAGTGGGAGAAGTTTTGTGTTTGCAAATTAAACATATTGCATTATACTCATTTATATTATTACAAGGGGTCCCAAAGTTTTACTATATAAATTTATACTTATATATATATATGTATTTAGGTATATTTATTTATTCATGAGTTTTCTTAAATGATTAGATAAGAGGTACATTTTATACAGTATTAAAATGAGCTTTAGACTGTGCTTTCAGATCCCACTATAAATGTATATACCTTGTCAGATTTGATCATTTGGGGAATAGCACAGCTCTGAGGTCAGTTTTTAGATACCTACTGATTATATACAACAGTTCCTGCAGCAAATAATCTTCTGTAAAATCCCCAAGCAATGTGAAGAATTACAAAAACATATTAATAATAAATGTTTTGCAAGATGCATTGTTACATAGGCTAGTCATCATAATAAATATGTTTACTTATTGCTGCCAGTATTAAATTAAATAAATGATTAGTAACTCAGAAATTACACAATTAAAGCGAACAATAAATCGAGTAATGTTTTATTTTGCTTCCTAAAATAACACTTGCTTTATATACTGCACATATTACACGTATGTTTTAGAACTATTTGCACCACCACTGCTTTTACCAATATATGACTTGCAATATTTAATGACCCATGATATGTGATAACAATAATCTGTGGCTGGAATGTGCTTTGTCATTTTAAACAGCTACTCAAATGTATTTTAACAAAATATCAACCATGTGACAATTCAAAAGCAGGCGTTTTTAATACCAGGTAGCAATAATGTGCATTTAGTCAAAGTACTTTTAAACTGAAGTACAAATTTTCATTAAACCCCCATCTTGTACACCAAGCTCTGTACATGCTCACTCCCTATCTGAGATCCTAAGTTATCCAGATATATATACCATGGCCCAGGGACAGGTTGTGGTAAGAATATATACATAATGGGACATCCCATACAGGAAGTGCCATTAACATATATTATGGGGGGCAATGGATATTTGTACTTACTTTAAAAGCACAATTATCCCTCAATTCAGAGTTCATGTTTATTAGCTACCTATCCTGTAGAGCTAAAATCCAAACACTTTCCTTAGATTACAGAGTTGCACAGATAATGGAATAACCATACAATATAAAAAAAAATAACCATGAACTTGTTTCCTTTCTTTCGTCATCCTAAAGCATTAAAAAACATAGCATGTAAAAAAAAAAAAGTTTTTTGTCCATAACAAACAATATGCCTGACGTTATTTTGGGGAAAGTTAAATGTTGTTGGCATCATACATATCGCTTTTTTTAAAATAAAGTCAGCATACGTTTTCTATCTGTGTTGAAAACAAAGTCAGTTAAATGCCCTGTTAAGTATTAGAGGATGAGTCAGGGATTCTGCAAACTATAAAACAACACCAATCTAATGCTCTGCTGTTTTACGTAAGATGGTCAGGATGAAGGGATAGATAGGATTTTGTTGCGTGTCACTTTCTAGGAAATTCTAAGTCACGTGATAGTGTACAGTGACAATGCTGAAACCACACCATTTATCAGTATCCACAGGGTTCTGCAGAAAGGAAAATGGCACGCCGAGAATTTGTTGAACACTGCAGCTTTCTGTATTGTGTTTATCATCATTATACATGTGCTTTTTTAGCCACCAAACCAGCCTTTTAAATAAAGACATTAGACTTTAAAGACAAAGATCAGTAGACTATAAAAATTAGGTCACTCCTCACATTGCACAAAAATATAGTCAGTAATCTAAGATGTAATTGGGTAATATGCGCTAATCCACCTTGCATAATACAATTGCTTTAAATGCAATAGGAGAGGGGGGGAAGCCGTGCAAATCTAATCTTTCCTAATAAATTAGTGGTCATTTGTGAATTGAGAATATTGCATCAAGAAGTTTAATACACATGCAGCTGTTTAATATCTGGTATTTCTCAAAGGTACAAGATACAGACAAGATGGATGTTCAGAAAGACTGCATGCTTAAAGAATTGAAATTCTTTTTTACAACTTGCATTTATCCTCCCTTCTTACAATGAACTGTCTTGAACCCCCCCTCCACAGTTGACTTTTGACCAAGATCTCCTCTTTCCTGCCTGTGCCAGCCCAGTACAGCCCCACAGCCTTCTATAAGCCGTTTCCCGAGGAGATACACAAGCCGATAGATATATATATGGGGCTGTATTGCACAGACTCCAGAAAAAACTTACAGCAGTAGAACATAAAAAATGGTGGGATTCTGGCTCTTCAGATCCCTGTAAATAGGCAGTAGATTAAGTCAGTGTAAGGGTAGGGGGTAGGATAAATGCACCTTGTATATAAGTGCTCTTATGCTTTAGGCTGTCCCTAGTCTTGTTACCAGCTATCTTCAGCAGGAAAAATCACTTTATATACTATAGGTAAGCTCCTCTGGGCACAGTCCGCCTGTATCTGTCTGTCATTTACAACCCCAACTTAAAGTACAGCGCTGTGTAATCTGTTGGCGCTATATAAATACTGTTTATTAAGTACTTATAAATTATAGTTATGGTCTCTCATGCACATACCTCTTAAGCTCTGTAATCAGAAGGATTGTACAGGGTATTCCAAGTGTCATTAGAGATATGTTGTTGATTGCAGGCTTGATAAATGCCAAGACTGTAGTTATTCCAGAAACAACTCCGACTACTGCTTTAAATCTCCATCTGAAACAAAAAAGGCCATCAGCTAAAATTATTCTCAACTTTTTAAAATAGGTATAAGGATAGGTAGTAACTAGGCTTAGGCTGGAAATGAACATTTATGATTTTGACAAAAGAATGATAGATGAATGAACAAGCGATGTACACAGCACCGTTCTGTTCCATGGAGAGGGGAGGGGGGAAGAACAAGTGAGCAGCTGAGCTCTTCTCCATTTAATTCAATTCCGAACATTCATTGCCTGTTGTTTATTGATTTGTCAGGAGCAATTAATGAACGGCATTGGGTGACCTCTGCACACATGTAAGATTCTCGCCCCATACGAGCCTGACTGTTCGAGTAAGAATCATCTGACGTGTGTACATAGCCTTACTTAAAAAATACCAAAGTCAACTAATATATAAAGATTAATATAAAGATTACAGACAATGTATTATTATTATACCTGAATACAAGACGACATTTGGGAAGTAGAAGCCAGATGACATGCATATTTCTGGGATATTTTTATTTCTCAAGTGGTTGAACTTGATGGACTTTTGTGTTTTTTCAACCTGACCTACTATGTAACTATGTAAGTGAAAATCTATGGTGCTCTGCTAAGAAAGCTATCAGCTCTCTCATGTTAGCATTGTGGGCCAAGGTGAAGGAAAAGGGCCATAGCATCACAATGAGAGTTCAGGACAAATTACTTAGCAGAGAACGTCAGGATTTTAGGTTCTTGGCCATGTAAGAAATTATATGACTTTTAGGTAAAATAATTGTTTTGATAAAAAAAAATATTTATTTGCGTCCATTCACTAAATAAGTATGGGAAATTTAAAGAAAAATAGACACAGTAGTTGTTCTTCTCGACCTAATATTCTTGGTAATACCTAATAAACAACAACTGAATAATGTGTATCTGTATATTGCAAACATTTTTATGTTAGGGGGCAAGAGCAAGAGCTCAGGTGTGTTTTTTCGTGGTATGGGATGTCCAGGGAAGACAGGAGAGCCCAGAAACCATAAAGGGGGCAGTGGGGGATTTGTTTATAGTGTTCACTTTTAAGTTAGAGCAGGGAGCCTGATGGTAAAATTTAAAACAAGCTCAAGGCTGCTTTTTTTAGCCATTTTGTGTGCCCCTACTGGGAAAGATTTACCCTATCGATTAGTGCTGGAATGGAACACAAAAAAAGAGCAATAGATCCAAAGCTCTACAGCTGTAATAGGAACCGGAGGTGAGTGCTAAATGCAATTTATGTTTGCTAAATGTCAGATTCACCGATTTATAAATTAGCTCTTTGAAAGACTGTTGGGTCTGAGTTTTACTTTATTTCTTACCTGTCATGTCGGAAAATCCTTGGCAAGTGTCTTTTTGGAAACCACATTGCTAATGCAGACATCAACACCCAAAGAATAGCCAATTCATCCAACATCTGTCCCAGAAAACTCAATGTTGCATGAAAGTACACTGACCCGATTCCTGTATAAATAGAAAAAAAAACTATGAATAAATGATGTTTTACATTGAAACAATTTCTGCAGACCAGCAAAGCATCTAGACTGCAAACAAAACCCTACCTAGACCTTCTGAAGTATTACCAATTTTTTTAGCTATGGCATGCTTATCCTATAGTATATTATTAGACAAACACCGGAAGAGAGAAGAACAACTAACTGTGTCCTCTCTTCTACCTCCTGGCCTATAGCAGAAAATCCTGTAACTCTGGATCATCTGTAGCAGCCAAGAGCCAAAAGTGTGCAGTGTGACAACAGTGAAGCAAACATGCAAAATGAGCATCAGCAATGAGAACTATTAGGAGAAAAGGACCTGAGCATTCCTGTGTGACATCCCGTGTCTCCCAACTGCATTCCCTTTCTAACTGTGACTGTGTGGTTGTATGCAACAAACAGAACATCTTTATATATGCCTACCTTTTAGGCTGCTAAAGTATATTGAGGAGAGAAGTGCACATTTTTTCAGCACCATGGCTGGGCGGAGGCGCACACTTTAGAACTATGGATGCTACATTAGAGGGGGAGACAGAGGGGAGGCATCTCCTGTGCAATGGATGAGGCTAAAGCATAGGTCAATAGGGAATAGCACAGATTTTATTAAAATGTGGGTTAGATCCCTTTGGCACGGTTTACCTCTACCAACCAGTTTTGTAGATGATTCCACCCACTTCCACATACACGCCGGCCCTAAAGTTGTACTTGACTGCCAGTTATTTATTAACCCTCCAGAAATTTACATGGCTTTCTGTTCACCAGTGTTGACAAATCACAGTGTGTGCACAACAACGCATCATCCTTCTTCACCCAAGGAAATAAACCATGTTCGGATCACCTGTGTTTGTTTTATTTGTAGGCCCATGATGGATACAAGAATGCTACCTCTGTTTTGATTTTATCCAGAGGGCTGGAAGTAGGAGGCATCTTCTTTTGCTTTGGAATGCAGAAAAGTCTACAACTGGCCCTGCACCCAAAGCACTGACCAAGCACAACCTTTTCATGGCACTGACAATGCACAACCACACCACTGTACTGACTGTGTACATCCATATTGAATGCCATTACATTTATTCTGTACAACAAATGGCTGCCTCTGCACAGATGTGTACTTTTTATACATTTCCTAATTAAGCCTGTTCTATGAACTGGAAGATCTTTGCAAGTTAATTAAAAATAAAGTTTTTCAGCTGATTGCTTTGTGTTAAGCAGGTGGTAATATAAGATCAACTTTAAACATTGTTTTCCCAGCAATGTAATACCATCCAATTCTATTACAGAATTGTTTGCAATAAGATTTCAAAGCCCTGCAAATGAAGAATTTGTTTTACTATAAAATGTCTTCACCTTATGGAGTTATGATCCCAGCATACGCCCTTATCTAACTGAAAAAAATGTATTTGCTAAAAGGAAAGGGTGCGGATAATACATGAATTATGAGTATGCATATCATCTGCCTGGCCAGATTTTTTATTTACTTTGGGATGACTTGTAAATAGCTATGACAATACTCGGAATCTTGGCTTAGATGAAATGAAAACAATTGTTTAGCTGGAACGTTGTTTTTTGAAAACCAGGATGTAAATATGACGGCATCAGCAAGCTGTACTTGTTTAATTCAAGCAACGCAAGTGGATGTCATTTTCTGTGCGCTGTGCAGAAACATGTCGTACAGGAAGCCAACAGGAATTCTTTCCTTATACGTCTGACATAACACACTCACACTTACCAACCACAACAAGTAGAGTCCATATTAAATATATGCCGCTGTTGAAGCAGGTGGCGTACTGACGAAACAGGCACATGCATATGGGTGGTAAAACAAAAAACAAAATGTTGCTGACCTATAAAACAAAATAAATAAATAGAATTCAGCAAATAAACATGTAAGTACATAGAGCAAACAGAAAAAAATCTAACAACAATGAAAGCTACTACAAGCTTTTGTCTGAAAAATAGATGTTTGGAATGTTGGAAAATAATGCTACTTTACTTTAGCTAATAAAGGCTTTGTGACTATAGGCTTTTATTTTTATAGGGAAGCTCCTGCACTGGTTTAAAAAAATACATAGATATTGAGTTGAATGATACTGTATAAGATGATAAAAGTCAATAATATTCAGTTTAAACGTCACTGGAATTTATTAATAATGTTTTGGTCTGGTGATGCTAGAACAGGGGTGGCCAAACTTTTTCACTCAGGGGCCACAATCTGATCTAAAATTTGGCAGATGGGCCGGGCTAACAGTGAGTAAGTGGGGTTATGCCATCATGACGCCAACCTGCGAGACACAACGCCCACCTTAAGAGACACAACCTGCCCACCGCCTGAGCCTGTGATGCATACGGGAGACATGGTCCATGGCTCTGGCCAGTGCGCCCCCCAAGCAGGGTCCTTCTCATCACCCTGCTGTGGGGTGCACCGGCCAGAGCCGCGGACCACAGGTTCAGGGCCTCTGCTGTAGCCCTTCAATAAGGGAGTCTCCGTGCTCTCACGGTCCAGTTGTCAGATGGCCACAGCCCACTAGTGGGCCGCAGACAGGGGGTTGGGGACCCCTGTGATTTTTTTACTTTAAAAGGGGTGTCTACCCTTCTACGTAAAGTTCAAATTCTAAGTTTAGGTATGCTTTAAGGGCTGTAACATGTCAGCACACTGTTCAAAGATTAATACACAGGGTCCAGAAAGTAGGACTTATGGTACTGGTTTCCTTACAACACCAATAGAAGAATACCGTTTAAGTTTTTTAAGGTAATCCTCTTAACAAAACTGTGGGTAGGAATGGATTTAAAGAATCAGTCACTTCAATTATTACAGTGACCATCAATGAAAAACTGCTTTGCTCCTAATCAATATTTTCAATGCAATTAGCTGATGAATATCAACTCCAAACAGATTTAGTTTGTAATTACTGTATGTAGCAGCCAATGAAAATATATAAGCACAATATATAAGCACAATATGTGCTTTATAAGCACAATTGTGCCTGTTGTGCTTATAAAGCACAACAGGCACAATTCACAAAAAAAAAACAAGGATAAGGAGTTCTAATTTAGCCACGTGACAGCAATTCTCATATCAAATTTATTTTGGCTGAAAATACCTATTTTTAAAAAATAAGTATTAATATTCTGGAGAGCTAGCCTTGGGAATTGAGCTTAATTTGCTTAAATACTGGCATATACGTAGACTAAACTGTGAATGACAAACACAGTTTACTGTTAAAAAGTCTTGACGTTGGTGTCCATTGTTCTCTACAAGATTCAGGTGCCAGGACACCACAAGAACACAAGGTAAAACCTGTGGCTCAAGATATTAGACAGAAGCAGAACACGTTGTTCTCCTCACTTAAGTTTCACTCCTTAGGAGCAGATTTGTGATAAATATTTGTTTTACAATAAGAGCTGCCAGCATTAAAAACCAGACTCCCCTTGGGGTTTAACTGATGTAAAGCTAGGCTCCCCTAGTGGTTAAACTATTGTAAAGCTCTTCTCCTCTAATGGCCTAATTGTAACCAATTGTAGAGTGACACACTCTAGGCAGATCCAAAAAAAATTACTAGCAATTCAGGTCTTACATAAAATCTGTAACAAGAGAGATATGGAAGTTGCCATTGATGGACTGCCATCCTAAAAAATTCTAGTTAATTGCTTGTTACGTTGGCCCTTTTGCTACCCATGGAAGAACACACACATCATCTGACTTTTTTGCTGCATAGAAGTCAGCCAGGCTAGTCATTCAAAATACAGACACAGTAAGCCAATTAGCATTTCAGGTCGGCAATGGTAGCCTGGCTACATCCAATGACCACTAACAAAAAATCAAAAATGCTTAGAAAGCCATTTAACCCTAGGAAGATAGGGAAGTGGGTGAATTTGGGTAAAGGTGGGTAAAGTGAATGTTAACAATGTTAATGAAACATTAAAGTGAATGTTTCTTTATTAATATATGAGTAATACCATTAAAGTCACGGGGCAAGGTTTCTGTATGGGAGGAGTGCTAGCAAGAACATAGTCAAATTCCTTGGCTCGTTTTTAACTCTGCAATGTGAAAAAAAAAAAAAACTGACTGGTTGGTATAGGCAACAAAAATGTTCCTGTGTTCTTTTCATGAATAGGCCCCAATACATGAGGACAGCCCCTACATGCAAAACGAAGGCCATAGAAAAGACAGACTATGAATGTGCATTTGTTCAGCTCTCATTTGTAAGAAATGCTTGTTTGACTCATAAAAACAGAAGTATCGAATACACAGAAATCTACAGTGCAAATATATAATATAGTCCTGTGAAAAGTTCTCTCTTTGTTCTGTGGAGCCATTCCGCACAGAAATTAGTGGCATTTATTTTTAGAAAAGCTAGACTGTTCTCTATAATCTGTGGATTCTTGGAATACAAAATGCTGAAAATGGCTTTTGTGACGAGAATTGTATGCAGCTTGACACGGACAAGCAGGATAAAACTTAAGAAATGTTACTTTATTAAATGGACTCTAAACTGTTAAGGAGAACCAACGGTTAGAGACATTTAATCCTATCGCGCAACAAGCAATGATGTCAGCTTTTCTAAGTTTAGTGTAGTCACACGATTTAAACTACTTTAGAAATGAGGTGATGAACCTAAGAAAATAATGTCCAAATCTTCTTACAACTGTGTATCTAAGTTGCACAAAATACATTCAAATCTTGAGTCCAAGAAAGCTATTATGAGACCAATATAAACTAGTTTTACACCCAAAGACCATTTGTTTTGTTAAATATCCTCTGTCCATTCTCCTACATGGCAATAAAGCAACCACTACTGAACTCCTGCTTCATGTCAGGGATCACATACATTTCTGGGCAGAAAAAGACAGCATCACATCACATCACATCTGGAAAGGAAATATGGAAACATATGTTACTGCGGCAAAGGTGATGAGACGTCTGGCAGCTGTTGGCCTGTCCACTGGCTGATGGCCCACATTGACTGCCATTCTTTGGATGTTCAGTGTTTAAGGTTAAGCTATTTATATTCCAACTAAGGCAGGGGTGTCAAACTGTGACCCGCAATGTCCTGTTTTTTGGCCCCCAAAGGAATCTTAAATATGAAGTGCAGCTGGCCCGTGGCTGCATTGAAATAGCGCCGCTACTACAATTCCCGGCATCACCCGCGTCTATAGACCAGCAGCCTCTCTGCCCATGCGTAACCCTACATTGGACGATTTTATGGATGCAAGTAATGCCGGGAATTGTAGTAGCGGCATCACTCGTGCCTATAGACCAGTGACCTCTCTGCCTATATGCATTGCCCCGCATTGGACTGTTTTATAGACAGAGAAATGCAGGGAATTTTAGTGGTGGCGCTATTTCAACAAGGAAGGGATTTCCAGCAGCGAGCCACTCATATGATTTAGCCCGCCTCAATTTTTAAAATAAATTTCAAGGTTGGCTTGCGACTTTGTCTAAACTTTTAATTTTGGCCCACCGTGTATTTGAGTTTGACACCCCTGAACTAAGGTATTATTCTTAAAAAAAAAATTCAATACTGAACGCACAGATTCTTCATAATTATATTATCTTAAGGGCTGGCTTTACCATTATTCACAAAAAGATGTCTTTAAAATGAACCTGTCACTAAGAGATTATGTAAATGGTCCCAATTACGTTAAAGTATCTTATTATAATTTAGTGAATCAGTCCAAACCTAGTTATTATACCTGCATAATAATTTATTGTCATCAAGTAAAAGATAATTGCCACACACGTCTGATCTAATTGTTGTCAAAACCTATAATAAAGTGCACTGTAGACACACAGCTATCTTGTCTATTTCTTGTCACAGGTGAATAATCTGTGCCTTCATCATTGTGTTCCCAGGCCAAAAACACAGTAAATTTGTTTGATGAGCTACCAGCAGCAAACTCAACAAAAGGCAAAAGTAAAAAAGTGATAAACAATATTAACAATACCTAAAACAGCAATACAATAAGTAAATTAAAAAGTGTTTTCAACTCATAAGGATAAAAACCCTTTTTATATAGCATTTATACAGTATTATCATTTTGTTTCAAAACATTGTACTGTAATTCATACATATGACACTTAAATACAGGTAGTCCCCGAGTTAAGGACATCCAACATACAGACGACTCCTAGATACTAATGGGCTTCTCTGCTGTTTCCATATTAAAGCACAGCTTGATCCAGAAATTAATGAATGTCTAGGCTCCATAAAGGTTTTTTTTTTTTTTTTGCTTTGTTTGTGATTAACTGACAGTGAGGATTTTATGCAGTAACTGACACCACACTGCCTAATAATATGTTGAGACAAACATCTGTCCTAATTGCATTTATAAAATAATGTACCGGTTCCGATTTACATACAAATTCAACTTAAGAACAAACCCTCAGTCCCTATCTCGTATGTAACCCGGGGACTACCAGTATTTAAAAAAAACATAAATAAAATGTATACCTATACAAACCAAGGTATAGACTTTTCTTATTTTCCACACCCTGTACTTATATGGTGGTGTATCCTCTTAAAGATCGCAGTTAGATTTTATTATGGGTTGTTGCACATTGGCCCTTTCCTTGCATTGCCTATTCTGGTTCTAATAAAGTAAATTGCACGCTGTGTAAACACTGTGGGGTAAACTATAGTAGAAAACAATATTGAGACCAGGATTAGCATCCAGCAGGGTATTCCTTGAAGTGCCTATTTTATATCCACTGTGGTGTTAACTACTGTGGGCTACTGTTTGATTTAGATCAGGGCTATCAAGCACTAGGGTGTACCTTGCAGTGTCTAATCTGGTTCCACTGTAGAGATACTACTGTTTATTATGCTTAGATTAAGATCAGGGTTATCATGAACCAGGATCTTCCTTGCAGTCTCTTATCTGGTTTTATTGTAAAGTATACTACTATGAGTTACTGTAAGATTGGGATCAGGACTACTGTGCACCAAAAAGGCCAGCAAGCTTTTATGTAAAAGCACTACGTTGATTGGACATGAAAGGAAGTCAACTACATGTCAAAGAGAGCACTCAATGAACTGTGCACAGAACTCTGGCAAACAGCTGTATGCATATACTGCTAAACTACTCATGGAAGTTAGATCATAGTAGCTCATCCTCATCATAGTAAATTATCCAGCCAAGCAAACTCATTTAGTATTATTTCTTTCAGTGGAGCAATTCTCATCCTGATGGTTCCTCTGGAGGTTGGTTTGTGAAGCAGTGACTACCCATATGATGGTGCCACTTGACCACATTAACAAATGATCTGTGTGACATCAGCAATCTATCTGTAAAGGTGGCATTCTGACCACCACTGTACGAAGGCATTCCTACCACATGCAACTAATGCAAAGGACATTTTTCCTACTGATTATTGACAGGCATTGTCCAACAGCTGAAAATTATTTTAAAGGTTTCTGATAAGTAAAAAGTTTGAGAAAATCTCTAATACATAAACTATAATTCAACACTATATACAAGAATAAATGTTACAGCCATACATGAAATTCTTCTAATCTCCATACTCCTTTTTTTACTAGTTCTTCCTTTGTTTAAAAAACAGGACAAAAAAAGGACAACATTTCTATTTCACCATAACAGAAAAGAAATAAAACATGTAGCCTATCTCACTTACTGTATTGTAAAACTCTGCAATGGTGGGGACAATTTTGTAGTTGTCTTCACACCAGTCCACCTCAGAGCTGCCAGCCTGCAGCTGGTCCCAGATCTTCAAAGATGCCATGGCAGTACCTCTCTGTATATAACTTACTCCTCAGCTTTGCTGCACAGATCTAAAGGGAATAAGAGTTATAATCCTGTTATATTAATCCCACAGACAAGCATGCTGCCCTATATACAGAACATGAAAAACCTGCCGGTGCCAACCTATGCCCAGCACCCTGCACCCACAGCAATATGCCCATTCTTATTATTATACTGAATGTGATACCTGCCTGGTACAGATCTTGTCTGGCTGCCAATGACACAGTGAATGTACACAGCAGGGGATGTTATGGCTCCTGTATACACAGCTGCTCATAGCACAGCTCACATCGCATCCTCTGCTCTCTCTGTCTCTTCTCACAAGTGTACATAATAATTAAAGGCGTCCATTGGCTGGATGGAGCTCCGCCCCTGGGAGGGGCCAGCCCGGCACATGAACCGCACAGGCTCCGCCCCTCTCGGCTTAGTTTGTTTACATGATGAGAGCAGAGCAGGGGATGACAGTCATCCCCTCCCCCTCCTCCTCCTCCTCTGTCTCCTAATATCCTGAGCTGGATGCTTTATTTAATACAAACCCAGACAACAGTAATATTCCACGTGTCCTAGTGTGCCAGGGGAAAGTGTATGCAAAGGCAACAAAGCTTTGTTAGTTTTGGATAGGATAATATTAGGTGAAAGACAATTCTCCTGTGGGGCAGCTGTTCCAGGGTGAAATTTTAGTTTACTTTGGAGAATATTGTTGTTGTTTGCTCTATAGGGCCAGAAGCAAGGTAAGACTCACTTGTTGGGTGCAGGCAGCAAAACCTGCTTAGACTACATACACACGTGCAATAATTATCATTGCAAAACAAATGATTAACAATTATTCCCATTTATTTTGATTGATCATATAGCGCACGATTCTGTACATGCTGTAATGATACGATTGTTCAAATATAATCCACCAATAATGCGCACGCGCTGGACACGATCGTTTGAACAATGCAGGAAGTGACATGTAAAGGAGAAAGTGTACCACAGAACCATCCACAATCACTGAATGACCGTACACACAATAGATAGCAAACGATCGTCACCCAATCAGATCTGCCTGGACAGTCGTTAGTTTCCAGCAACTTTCCTCGTTCATTGACCAGCCGTTGTGCATTTTTTTGCTAAACATTATCGGCCGATCCGTTGTCAATTGTTAGTTTCTTAGCTGGATTTTTATGCACCTTTAGTAGCGTTTTAAAGCTAGCTGGAAAATGTCTTTGCCGGGTTTTACCACGGTTTCCCATGTTTTTACCGTGTTTATGTTTCAAGCTCTTATAAATGTGGGAAACTGCCCCATCGAAAGCGATGGAAGCGTTTACCCGCATTTTTTAGCATTTTACCCCACGTTTTAATTTTTAAAAGGTTGCAAGGAACAGTATCTATAACTTTCATAAACGTGCCTCAAGAAAATGCCCTGGTGTTGACTAGCCTATGGGAATGCATGGGAATTTGAAACATGGGATTTTTAAGCCTCAGGTTAAACGCTGGGGAAGCGTTCGTGTAGACTAAGGCTATGTATACACGTGCAATATTTATCCTTGGAAACTAACGATTAACAGCCGATAATTGTTACCAACACAAGCGCACAATGACTGGTCCATGAGCAATGAGGAATGTCGCTGGAAACGAACGACCGTCCTGGTGGATCTGATTGAGTGACAATTGTTCTCTATCTATTGTGTTTAATAATAATAATAATAATATTGTGTGTACGGTCGTTCAGTGATCATGGGTTGTTCTGCGGTACACTTTCTCAGCGGAACACCCAAAGGGCCAGAGAACCGTCCCCATTGGGCCATAGTTTGCCCATGTCTCTTTTAGACAATGACAATGCCATATTTCCTCCCATAAATTAGAGTAGTGGACTTGTCCTAACTATTACACCAATGTTAGAGCTTCTCACATGTATAACAGAGATTTATATCTTTCACTTGTGCTGATCATGCCATGCACTAATTCTGCAAAAACAATTATGAGTGCTGTGCAGCTGTATGTAACACTATCAATGAGTGTATTTAACTCCTTAAAGAGCTAAGCACAGCAATTTGTGTATAAATTCTTACAATTGGTTTTAGTCTTTTTTATTATAAAATTCTGTTTTGTTATTATAAAGTGCTGCTAACCTTCTCTTTTTCAGGCATGTCTTGTCTTTACAAACTCACATATTTGCCCAGTACCGATTTCCTGATAGTGTCAATGGGGGACCATACCATGCGTGTTGGCAAGGTTGCCCACAATCTCCAGTAAAGGCATATGACAAGGTTAGAATGATGAAACACAATTGACAAATTCAGGCTCTAATAAACATTAAAATAATAGAAATCTATTTTGAATGATAGAAGGTGTTGCAATAAAGTAAACCCTAGAAACTGTTTTAAGAAAAACAAAGGTACTGTAATGTTTTTAGGAAGTGAAATTTAAAATATGCTGTAAGCTACAGAATTACATTGTGCGAGACTCAAAACTTCTGTTTTATTAATGTTTGTCAGCTCTAAATGTCTCTAAACAGTTGTGAAGCCAATTTTTTGTGTCCTGGCATATTAGACATTGTGCATTACGCTAATATAGAAGAATCTTTCATACCAGGGTGGAGACTTGAAAACAAAAATGTGTTAAAAAAAAGTGTTTTTATTCAAGCCATAAAATATTTAACCAATAGATCAATGAGCATAATAACCACCCTGACCGTATGAATAATGAGTATTTTTAAATGTAAAAGGCTGGCAAGCAGATTCCCCAGCCGGCATCTGCTTCCCCTGGCCTCACGTCCCCAACATCCACACGCAGGGGACGCAGATACCGTCATCTGTGTAGCTTGGTGATGACCGGCCGGCAACGCCAGGGAAAGCAGATGCCAGGCATCGCTGGAGGATGCTGCGGGCACCGCTGGAGGATCGCGCTGGAATGTGGGAACCAGGTAGGTTTTAAAAACTTCCTGGCAATTCCACCACCAGTGTGGCTCAGGGTTATTACTTTTGGCACTAAAAATAAACCCCAACCACACACTGCCAGAGAGGTTAGGCTACCTTATTGCTACCTCATAGGCACCTATGAGGGTTTGATTGTTTACCAATATAATTGATCCTACTGTATAGGAACTATTGTTTATAGGCTTTTGGTACTGACCCTAAGATTAGAGTGGAAGAATGAAGAAAATAATAGCAAATCTTTAGTACAAACAGAGATTTGTTCTGCAACCTAACACATGAAATGTTTTCCACCATAAATGGGTGGCACAGTAAAGACCCTTCAACATTACCCGCCAATGACTGCTGGGATTCTCTTTGATTTGGGAAAATACATGTCATGGAAATACATTGAATGAGTAGTTTGGACCTTATGGCGTGGGTTTTATTGTAGGGTCTATTAGAAGCTGCTGGCTGTGCAGTCAGGGTCATACTTTACACAGCACTGCCAGAAAAGTTATCCTGGCTCATGTAGCATGAGGATTTGGCAAAGTCAAAAGGCCTTGGAAGATACAAAATTACATTCTAACCTTACATGATATAAATTATTAATATTATTTTACATTTTTTTTATACTTTAATTTTTTTAGATCTACCAAATAATATAACAATATTGCATCCTGGTATTGCATTAGGGCAGCGGTCGGTTGGTGGTCTGTGGCTCTGGCCGGTGCGCCGGCCTGAACCTTGGACCACGCCTCCCGTACAAATTGTAGGCTCAAAGCGGCAGGCGGGTTGTGTATGCCGCACATACACGGTCCTGAGTATATGCATTTAGTGGTCCGTAGGTCCAAAGGTATTATAAAAGGGATATTACATTCTGGGTTTGCAACCACATTGTTTCATATTTTTACTATTTACCAAAATTAGTATTACATCTGCATGCTCCTAGCAAAAGTGGTTAGTGTTGTAGTTTTTTATACTAGTTGCAATAAACGTGATAGTTTAAGTCAGTTTAGAGTTCACTGTCATCATTGCAATTGTTGAAGCATAATTTATAGGTCATTCTGAATGACACTGTGTTCTGTAACAAAGTGCTACAACATTACATTTTACCCAGAATTTGGGAATATTACAATAAATTTGACACAGTCAGATAACATTGTCCATGTGTGACGCACAGAGAAAGCAGTACAAATATCTGCAGATGCCATGTAACTCCTACTGCCTGGCATGAGTTTATGAGTAGTTCAATCAAGGTCTGGCACAACTGATTCACTGCAATTCCCATGAAAGTGAGAAAATATATAACTGCCACAATAAACAACAATACGTTTAGAATATCTAGATGCTGGAGGTTCATAAGGGTTCTTTGTCCACTTTTTTTTTTATAGCAGAATACCATGTTAAGATAAAAGTAAACAAATTATAACTAACACAAAGAACAAAAATCATATACAGCACTTTACCATTAATAAAATTTGGCTACTTACTGCTGATGTTTGCTCCCCCTTTTCCCATTGGTCATTCACTAAGTATTTACAGACAACAAAGTAGTTTTGTATTTGATCAGGGGGAGAAGGGGCAGCTTTTTTTGTTGGAGTATGAGAAGTACAGTGGAATAAAAAACTAAATTGTGGATATTTCTGCTAATCCACCACAATGGAAAGACATTGCAATTGGGTATTATTTGTTATAAAACTATATATATATAATATATTTGCTACATGAGTCACCATGGGTCCAGAAATGTACACATCCCTGGACCTTTAGTGCCAGTGGGCTCCATACCAGTCGAATAGTTTGCTATGGTTCCAGATATTTCATAGATAGATGTTTCATAGATAGATGATTGTTTAAAAAGTTACAAATGATGCAAGTGTAGGAGCCTTTTAGTGTAGCAATGTCCCTTTAGGGATATCGAGGTTGATCTTAGCATATTCTGGGCAGTTCTAGAGCCTGGTTCTCCATGGCGGAGTGATGGTTGGCTGTCTATTGTCGCAGTAGCAGTATTGATCTATGGTAAGGTAGCTGCCAATTACTGCCCCAGTCGGGCTATGACATATTTTAGCACCTTTTTATTTGGGTAGTTGCTAGAAGCTAAAAGCTAGAGAACTGGGTTAAGGGAGTACTTTTTTCATGGAATACAGAAAAAGTAAAAGAACAGGGCAGGTGGCCTTGATAGACTCTAGGGCCTGAAGTTTAAACCCACTGGCGGAGGAACTGAAAAACTTAGCAGTGATACAGTTCAGCTATCAAGAGAGGGATTCCCAGTGGAGAGGAACTCGAATACATAATCCCATTCATGTTAAGATTCGTGATTGGGACTTTAAGGAAAATGTTATTCACAGGGCTACATGAGAATCACTCTCTGCTGCCCTCACCATCTTTCAATGGGTATATTGGAGGCTTTGAACACACATGCAGTCATTGTCGTTGGAAAGGATCTTTCACGATCCTTTCCAATGACTAACCACTGCACCATGCATGAACAACGACAGAGCGGCACAGGCTGCGCTCTCTCCCCCTTCATTTCCATTAGGATTGTTTGTCGTCCATCATCCATGTATCTACCAGGACAGTCGTGCAGACGATGGACAACGAGCGCTGTACACACGGAAAATTATCATCTGTTATCGGCCCTGAGACGATTATCGGACGAGGACAATTGCACGTGTGTACGTACCCTTAAAACAAAGACACACAAGCCTGTGAAGTTTCTCATGTTACACTGCTGGGAGGGACCTGGGCATAAACTAGTCGCCCCTATGAGGGTGGGAGCTACATAAATATTCAACATTGCTTTAATTATATGTTAAATATGGTTTGCAATGTTATGATATATTGTTGGCCTACATATTAGAACTTTTTAAATCGTTTTAGGTTAGGTATCTAGATTTTTACAATGAAGTTCTATATCGTGTCAGTACTATATTTGCTTATGGACATCCTAGGATATGTTCTAGTTACTTAGTATTATGTAGTAATTTCTAGTTGGACCATAGATAGCTTTAAAGTTTTTTTTACAAATTAAACTTTGTTTTAAAATGCATTTACATATACCTACAACATACTTTTCTGAAAAATGATAACTATGAATGTAAATTTCCCTAAACCTATAAATAAATTTACCTAAACCTATAAATTTACCTAAAACTATACAAAAAAGTCTTTCATGTTGGGCAAAAAGAGACAGGAGAGGTAAAAAATGGAAATGTAGCTGTCTTTTAAGGGAATCAGTTGACAAAAGATCCAATGAGTATTTGCAAATACAGCTTCTTATTGTTTTATCTTTTTTAATATAGAAAACTTTGCTTTCTAACACGCTTTTACCCAATAATTATGCTCTTTGCTATTCAGTGTCCTTTTTGACCAAGTTAATATGTTCACAACAATGTGCACCTAGCTGTGTGAACATTATCTGAGCTTTAAACTTGTAGGAACATTGGTGCCAAGATAAGAACACTTCCTTGAAATTACAAGAGTGACGCAAAGCTGACAAGCTAAGGATGCATCCGGTGAAGTCAATAAGAAACACACATGCATGTGCTGTTCTTTAGGAAGTCTCTTAAGCGTACAAATTACGTTTTAAATGATCTAACACGTAAATAGTATTGGTTCTCAAACACGTACAAAATTTATAAGTAGTAGAGAAGAGGACACAAGCAGCAATGAGTAATCTCTATTAGCAGTTAGTAGAAGCTAAACAATGT
Organism: Pyxicephalus adspersus; assembly: GCF_032062135.1. Taxonomy (NCBI): domain Eukaryota; kingdom Metazoa; phylum Chordata; class Amphibia; order Anura; family Pyxicephalidae; genus Pyxicephalus; species Pyxicephalus adspersus. The sequence continues at coordinate 43,528,742 of NC_092860.1, forward strand.
TTTTGGCAAATTTGATAAAATCAGGATAGGTTAACTCTTTTTATACTTGTGACCAACACCCTGACGCATGACTAATACACTTTTTTTTTAACAAATTGCTTTAATTGGATTATACTCAATGTGTGCCCCCAAAATTGCATTGACAGCAATATAGACAGAACAAATGTACTAGCCTGAACGAAAACATTTTGGCTGAAGTTGCGCCTTAACATTTATTCTGGTAAAAAGTGCATAGCCTTGATTTGTTATGTTTTTACTAATAGTTTTGCTGCTGTACACTCAGAAGCTATGCCAGCATACAACGGTCTCATATACATGAATCACAGGAATTCTGATATCCAGGATTTAAAACTAAAGCAAAACATCCTCTCAATTGCTGCACGTATCTGGGAAATGCCTTAAAGATTGATGACAAATCCCTATATAGTTTGCAAGCAGGTCACTGAACTAGAGTGAACTGTGGTTTCCTTTGTTTCATTTTTTTTTTTGCAGCTCTCTTTAGTGCTATAGACCTCTTGCACAGTAAAGGCATTTGAACTATTTCCTCTAAAACATATACAGTGTAATCTCCAATATGTTATCACTACTGTAATATGTGAAAACAATGATAAAGCAGGGACATTTTATTCCATATTCCATATCAGATTAAATTGTGTTTGTGTGCTTTACTTCTGTGCAGTTTTTTACATTTTAAAAGCAAGTTCAAACAGGAAATCAACAAAGTTAGACAGAAACCTATGTGGTTGAAGACCTTTATCAAAAAATGCTGAGCATATAATCTACATGCCTGCATCTATGAACCTAACACAGGTAACATTTGATTATCAAGGCCATGGAATGCCTGGAACTGTTTGCATGGCTAGGGCCAACGGATGAAAATAATAGAGCCCAACTGCTAAAACCTGAAAGTGAGTAGAATAAACAGGGAACCAAATAGCAAAATGATGGAGGGGACCTTCCAGACATAAATCATTGACATTAAAGCACCACAAAACTCAAGGTCAGGCTTACACTTAAGCAAGTTTGTATTTACCAATCAATATTTGTGCCCTTCAACCTCCTAATGCATTTTGGATACTAATACAGAATAAATAAGTAAAAATAATTAAATGCTTTCATGGGGTATACCAGCTAAAGTAAATAAGCAAACTTTATATTACACAAAACACACAGAAACATAGAGATGGGACTGCAAAAGTAAATAATAGGTTTAGCATTAGAAAACAGAAACATAAAGTTTCCCTCACGACAATCCTAAATATTCGTTGTTGGAGTTATCAAGGTAAGGTGTTTATGTGTATATATATATATATATATATATATATATATATATACATTCACATTTTTACTGTTATTCATTTTCATTAAAGGTGGTTGGAATATATTACAGTGCTATATTTTTGTTCAGAGTCCATTGGTGCCAAGATCTCAACACAGTCTAAAGAAGATGCTTTCAACCTAAAAAAGGTTAAATCAATGAGGAATAAAGCTAAAGTATTACTAAAGACAAACCTTTTGGGGATTGGAGTTCTGAGGAGTTGGAACCCTGGTTGTTTTGTATTGCTACCTGTGTTCCAATTAGGGGGATTCATTCCTAATTGTATTAAGCACCAGTGTCTCCAGGAAAAAAGGTGAGGGTAAATAAAAAAAAACTGAATTGCCACCAGAAAAATAATGGAGGTAAAATCATCCAAAGAGGAGACTTGTTCCCATAACAATTGCCAGAATTGCCAAACATTTCTTCACATTGGAAATATATCTTGTCAATTCTTGTTAGAACACAGATGGCACAAACAACTACAGTAGCTTTAACTCTCCCCTAGTCATTTGGAAAAAAAACAAATCCTAAAAATGACCTTTTCTAATCCGGGAAAGTACATTATTCGATATTTAAAATTAAAAACATAATAGTATATATGACTTAAAGGCACCTACATTTTATTTTCAGGGAACTATAATACAGGTTTATGTTGAGCAGTTTGGTGAGCCCCAGTTTAGTCATAGGAACAAGGTTACCAATTTAATTTTCAATTTTTTTATGGAGAAGAAATAAAACAGTTTTGGTCCTGTTTATAGACAGGAGTGTAGCTAGCAGTAAGGAAACTGCTTTTTACTACAGGTTTAGGCTGCCTCAGAGCCCAGCAATAACTATGATAAACTACATTTCTTCTCTATTTTCCCACTAATTTCCACTTCTCTTGCTCTGAGGTTACACACACATCAATATGTAATGAAATACCATTTGGTGCTGTATTTAAACTCATCAGTACAGCCCACTTTAAAAAATGTAGCTTCTAATAAGATAATTGCACTGCCTCCAGCAGTTCATTAATGCTTTATTATCCTGCTATTCTATCCTGGTGCAATGCCCTTATCTATACTTTGAGGACACATACCATCAGTACATAAAATCAGGGCTATAAAGATTCATCAGATGAATCTCACATCATACATAGTGAGATGTAGAGAATCTGACGTGTTTAGTGGTCTCCTGACATCATTCATGGATCGGGTTCTTGAATGACTAATAGGTCATATATATTCTGCTTGTTTGTCCTCATCCCTACATAGAATAGAAAGGGTGCTGTGTGTACAGTGCTGGTTCATTCATCTGTCACTGGAAACAATAAGGACAGTTTGTTTCCAGTAGTGAAAGTTTCACTTGTGTACATATGTTGGTATATTCCAAGTATGCTGTACAACACCATCCAACCATTCACTCCTAGATTACATCTGATCACAGCAAGGAACTGATGCCACTCACATCAGCAAGGTACTTCTCCCGGTGACAATGGCTAGCCCATGTGAGCAGCCTATTTTCTGGACAAGTAGGTAATGCTTCCAGCCCCAATCTTCCCTAGGTGCTCCTGGCTCTGAAGGAGGAGGCATGGTTGGTGGTGCTGTAGGTCTGGTGGGCATCTGGCTGGTTCACTCCACAGTAACAATGCCTTTCACCCTGCAGCATCCCCCTCCTTCTGGTTCTGGTTGTCTGGTGCTACTCTTAGTTCTCCCTCACTCAGCTCATGGTCGAAGGAGCAAAAAGCCCAAAAAAACTTCTTCTTGGAAAAAAATTGAATTCTTTTAGGTTTGCTGGTCCTTTTACTCATAATGTCATCAAACCACATTTGTTCTTGTCACTTATTGTTATCATTGTTGGTATTATAATCAATATTACATTCTGCCCAGCTTTCCTACATGAAAAAGAGGGACACCTAATAATGTACAGCACTGCTTAATATGTTGGCGCTAAAAAAACACTGTTTATATTATTATTATTTTTAATAATAATAATAATAATAATATTATTAATATTATAACAAAGTATGTAGACCAATTGTTTGTTTTTTTGCACCCCCAGTTATGCAAACCTGAAAAAATAATATGCAAATAATGACTGGATATAAAAAGTGCAATTTAAAAATTAACAAAATATGTTGTGTGTACTTTTCCATTATAATTTCTAAATACCAAATGGAATAATTTAGAGTCTGAATGAAATGTTTAGTACAAAATAATGCTTTTTATTAGTCAAATATTGTATTTGTGATAGAGGTGTATATATCCACCTAAAATGCAGGACAACTTGATTCTAAAATAGGGTTAGTCCCTCAATTACAATTAGGGGTAATGTCTGAAATTTCAAATTACCAAATGCAATCATTAGGAATTTACATGTTTTATTGTTATTTAAGTTATTTATATTTAAGTTTTATATTTTTATAAAGCATTGTGGCTCAGTGGTTAGCACCCTGGCTTTGCAGCGCTAGGTCCCCAGGATCGAATCTTGGCCATCTGCATGGAGTTTGCAGGTTTTTCCCGGGTTTCCTCTGGTTTCCTCCCATATTCCAAAAAACATGCAGTGAGGTTAATTGCCCCCCCCCCCCCCAAATAAAAATGAACCTTAGACTGTGACAATGACATATGACTTAGGTAGGGACATTAGACTGCTTCTTTGGACATCTAGTGACATGACTATGGACTTTGTACAGCGCTATGTAATATGATGGTGCTATATAAATACTGTGTAATAATATAAAGGTGAAATAAAAAAAAAAGGACAACTGAGGAGGAAAGTGGGAATTATTTACAATGGAGTGAGACAGTCCTTTAAATAAAAGTCATTTAGAAGCTTTGTCTGTATTTTATATATTTATGTTCATGTTTACATTATAACAACTGAAAATAAATATCAATTCCTGTCAGCTTCCTGTGAAATAAAAGTGTCGCCTCCATACAGCAGAGGGCGCCTCCACCTGGGCTGCGAGTTTCTGGATGACGTCACGTTGGCCGCTCTCCCCTTCCCTATGTGAGCTCTGTGCACGGAAGCTCGGCCTCTTTCCGGTTGGGGACCTGAGATAGGCTGTGCAGACATGAAGGTGAGCCTCGGACTGAGGAATAAAATGTTGGGTTTTAGCGCTTTGGCACGGCACATATTATGCGGGAACTGTGGAGCTGAGTGTAAGGGATGCAGCGGCTGACTGACTGGGCGGCTCGGTGGATATTTACATGTCGGATGGTAGTGGATTGTGCTGAGATGGGAGCCGGCAGAAACATGGCGGCTGTGTGGGCCGTGTACTGCCAGCGTGTGCGGTGTGCCTGTGTGGAGCAGTGAGCAAGTCAGTGTGCTGGATAATGTGCGGGCCATGTGTGATAGGAACATGTTTTATGCGGGGTTCTGGGCTCAGCCTGTGCTGTCACTGATCTGCTTGCTGAGTGAAGTCCTGGTCCTGCTACCTTTATATCACATAATGACTTCCCATAACAACCCTTCCTAGGATTCCCTGCTAGGGATGCTAAAGCAATGTGAATTGGGAACAGTTTCCAAGCTTCTATAGAAGAAATAACTTTGGTTTTGTTTTCATCCTTTGCTGCACCTTGGTGTTAATGCCTGGACTTGGGATGGCTGCATTACATTCCTCAGGGGGCTTCCTCGGGTTCTATGGCTGTGTAATGTGCTGGGCAACAGGGTGACAACACAGGAGTACATTAAGTAGACTGAGATGGAGCGTTGTCATACCAGAAAATGATGACTAGGCCCTTCATGGCAGGATCAACAGAGTTAAAAATAATGTCACCTGAAGCTACATTACATGTCTTGGGAGACTTTGGTAAGTGTCTGAATGTTCAGGACACCCCTGGTTGCATATAATTGATATGGCAGGAATATAGACAGGCAGACGTTTTTAGGAACTTGGTGCTAGTAACACAGTTAAAACGTACCTGAACTCAGAATCTTCACTTTCCATAAAAGGGTAGACTACTCTTTAAAGTAAAAATTGTGTTTGTGTTTTAGGAAAAAAAAAAGGGTGCAGCACTGAGGAACTAAACTCAAAAATAAAAATACACTTACCTTCAATCCTGCAGTGCAGTCGATCACTCCGGGGGTGTGCTGCATCGGATCCTGTGTTGTCCCAGAGCCGGCGCTCTGGGTGGCTTCACCTTCTCTTTCAGGTTCTTCATCCTATGTCACCTGACACAGGCACAAGCGCGTGTGACATAAGATGGAAGCAAATCATTTGCCGCTCTCATTGCGCGTGCATCAAATGGGCAAATTTTTCTCTGAGCGAAAAGGCTCCTTCTGCGCATGCCCAAGATGCGCAGGCAATCAAGAATAAATGGGAGCACTGAGTCTCCCGGGATAACAATTGCCGATCCCACGCATGCGCAGTAAGATCAGCAAGATTTTTTTCCAATCTACGTCACGCGATCTGTCGCCTGCACAGTTTGAGTTCAGGCAACGTAGGAAGGCAGAGAGAGAATGGCAGCACCCGGCGCTCCATCTGTGCAGGGCAAAAGACGGGATACTGGGTGGTGTGGGACCCGATGGAAGAGACCGCCCAACAGACTGGTCTGCAGGACGGTTTACTTCTGCTTGAAAGCATGTGCTGAGCTGAAAAGTAGATTTGAAGGATGGAGTTTTCTTACCTTGTCTGTCTTTCTGTTCTAGCTTAATATCTCTTTCCCAGCCACTGGCTGCCAGAAGCTGATTGAAGTCGATGATGAGCGCAAGCTGCGTACTTTCTATGAGAAGCGTATGGCCACAGAAGTTGCAGCTGATCCCCTGGGTGAGGAATGGAAGGTAAGGAATTGTTCACCTTTACAGGTGTTGTGTGATGAGGCTTTGTGTGTGCTGACTACAAAGCAGAGTAATCATTTAACCTGCGGCTTCTTTTGTAGGGATACGTTGTGCGCATCAGCGGAGGTAACGATAAGCAAGGGTTCCCCATGAAACAGGGAGTTCTCACCCACAGCCGTGTTCGTCTGCTTCTCAGCAAGGGTCACTCCTGTTACCGCCCCAGGAGGACTGGCGAGCGTAAACGCAAGTCTGTGCGCGGCTGTATTGTGGATGCAAACTTGAGCGTGTTGAATTTGGTTATTGTCAGGAAAGGTGAGTAACACAGGAATTCCTACATGTCTCCGGACTTGTCATTATGAGCAGAATTACAGGAGATAGTAACACTTTTTATGGTGAATATGGTGTGAATAATATACTGGTTTGTATATTTTAGGTGAGAAGGACATCCCCGGCCTTACCGACAACACCGTTCCACGTCGTCTGGGTCCCAAAAGGGCAAGCAGAATCCGCAAGCTCTTCAACCTGTCCAAAGAAGATGATGTACGCCAATATGTGGTTAGGAAGCCTCTTTCTAAGGAAGGTATGTTTCACCAGCCTGCTATAGAGTGTTTTTGGCCTTGACTGAAAATTGAAAATGTTTACATTCCTTATACAAATTTATTTTTGTCATGAAAACGTAAAATACGTATAACCTGTAGACATTTTAGCATCTTAAAAAAAAAAGAAAAAAAACCTAGTCCCACTTTGAAAGTTGGCAGTCAGGTGTTTATGGCAGAAAGAGACAGGCAATGCTACCTGATCACTGTCCAGATGTCATTTCCCTGAGGTGTGCATTGTGCACAGCTCAGTGTTTGGGATACCCAGCAGTCCTGGGTTCCCTTGTGGGTGCAGGGAATGAATTAACTCTAATCCCAGCTTGGCCAATCAATCAATGGCGGAAGAACGCACTGTGTAAGAGAAGGAAGACTATGGTGGAATCTGTAATGGAATGGTGACAGGTGAGTATCAATGGGTTTAAAGTGCGCCAACACTGTGAAACCATGTAATCTGATGTTTTCTGGTCTGGTTGGTTCTGTAAGCACTGACCTAGAATGAGAATACAGTTCAGGTCTTCAGATAATTACCGCACAGTTATCTACGTTATTGTTTCATCTGTGACTAGGTAATTTTGATGCCTTTGCATCCCATTGTGCTACTAAAATAAATACCGATTGTGGATTGTAGCCAGTGGTGCAGTTGATCTTATTGAGTAAATAAAAACACGTCTGTATGCACAGTTACAGAAAATGTTTTTAGTAGTCATCCTTATAAAATGTTGCTGTCCTTATTCTTATTTTTTTTTTTTTTTTGGATGGCCCATATAACCCATATAAGAAGTAGTAGATGCTGTGTTCTCCCATTTTCCAGGATGTTCAGGATTAGGATGTCCATGCAGGTTATGCATAGGGATTATGTAGCACTGAAAACTCCAATACTCAGCTTGTTTAGGAATCGCAGATCTGCAGCTGTTCTGATTTGTGTCCTGCAAGTGCTCTGATGTTGGAGGACCCAACTGTGAAATGGGAAGTTGAGTTGTCTGTGGAGATGAGGCAGCATAAAGCTGCTGATGTGGGGACACTGACCTGGTGTCATCCTATTTGTAGAAAGTAGGTTGTTGCTTTGATCTGTGCATTGGTGTTGAATAGCTGTTAGCTTTCACTATCTTATACAGTTATGGACAGACAATTGCTTCATGTTTTATGAACATGACATTTTCAAAAGCTTTCGGTTTCTTTATTTTATTTTTTTATATATATTTGAAATGTTTTTTGTACAACCCTGCACACGATAAGTGCACCTGGGTTATTTATTTTGCTCTTCTCAAAGTCCATGTATATTACCCCTTCCACCAGACTGTTTTCTAAATGGCCAGGGGGATAAGTGGAGACTCAACATAATCCATGGGATCTTGGAAATGGAGTCCCAGGATTACTACATCTCCCTCTATACTTCAGGGCTGTTGGGAGGGAAGCTCTGCAGGTCTTGTGGACCAAAACGCTGCGTTCATGTGCCTACTTCACCAGGCAATTCACAAAACACAACTCTTCATTTTGGTAATGGTCATAAGACAAGTGGGCTAAAGACACATCCTCAGTGCACAAATATGAATGGCCTAAAAATACAATTATAGCTGTACTAATCCTGGCATGTGAACTAGCAGGTGTGCCTATTGTTGAATGTTGCATGGTAGGTTATGTAGGTGATCTTATTGTACCTGAAGTTCAGCTATAGAACGTGTGGAAGGCGTTGCATATGTATACAATAAAAATGCCAATATTTACGTAGAAAACACGAACATTGAAAAAATCAAAACTCGCACAGCTGCAAGATCAAAAATTGATGCTAAAGGAAGATACCATTTGAATATAATTATTCTAAATACATACCTAATCTGTACTGCCCTGCTTGTGCAAGCCTTCAAGGTTCATTCTCACTGTCTCTTTATAGAGAGAGGCTGCATATTTGCAATACTACAGTGGCCTGCTTCAGTGGCTACATGTTCTGCTCATTTTAGGGTTACAATTCCCCTATAATAGTTGCACTGTGGGCACGTGCCACCTTATCATTTTTATATTTAATATATTAACCCCACCCAACCCAAAAAAGGTAACCCCGAGCCACACTTGGTGTAGCTAAAAACAAATTTGCCTTGTCCCATCGCGTCCTGCACAACGGATCTCATCCTTGGCGGCATCCTCTTCTCCGGATCTTCAGCCGTTGAGTGCAGTGATGTTCCGCCAGGGCATGCATTGATGTGTGCGAGAGGTGCGGCTGGAAATTCAAATAATTTTGTGTTCGATTCAATACAAAATAGCTGTATTGAATCAATACAAAGACATCTTTATATATATATATATATATTTTTTAATAAATTTTCAATCAAAAACAATGTAAGGTTTTTTCCGAAAAAAAACAAAAAAAAAAAAAGGACAAATTAAACGCCAGGGGGGATAAATGGTTCAGTTGTTGCTCCAGGTGTAAAAATAAGCACTTGGATTCTCTAAGTAGAGGGGATGACCTGGAGCTATCATATGGTGAAGGCCAAACATGCAGTGAGCTATATTCTAGTCACTGGTGGGCTAAGTAAAGATTCTAAAAGTGGTTGCATTGCTTTTTAAACAGCAAATGTTATTATTAACGAACAGGATTTATATAGTGCCAACATATTACGCAGCGCTGTAATAGGGATTGCAAATGACAGACAGTGTTCCCCCAGTCCGTTTTAGCCTGGTGCACCACCTGGCACTTTTGAGCAACCACAGGGCTGTTTTTGGATTGTTACTGATGAGTTTGGTCACAATACAGGGGCTGCCACCCGCCTGCAATTTTCTGTGTTTAGCACTGAGACACATACAGACAATGACACAGGAGGAGTAGAGGACTCTGCCTTGAAGAGCTCTTTCTCACTTTGGTATACATTTCATCAGACTTGTTTTGAATAGGAAAAAAACTGCACAGCATAAAATACTTTTGTATCAAATCCCTATAAAAAATGAAAGTGGGAGCTGTAACTTGTAACATTTGTGTCTGCAGGAAAGAAGGCCAGGACTAAGGCCCCCAAGATCCAGCGTCTTGTAACACCTAGAGTTCTCCAGCACAAGCGCAGACGTATTGCTCTGAAGAAGCAGCGCACTCAGAAGAACAAGGAGGAAGCAGCAGAGTATGCCAAGCTCCTTGCTAAGAGAACAAAGGTACGTTCATTAATTCAAATGGTTTTTATTATGCAGTGAGCTACTCATCTCCTGTTTTTTCACAATAGGTTTCAATCCGTTGTAGTTTAGTAATCCACATAATTTAATGGCAGCTTGTTATTTAAGTTTTTTTAAAAAGAAAAAGAAAATCTTTTCTTGTCATTATGGCCTTTTTTTATCAGTGTTTTTTTTTTACATTTAGCTTAATGTTTGGGACTACATTTCCGCTTTAGCACTGCATATGAAATAAGCCTGTTTATTTTTACTCTTTCAGGAAGCCAAGGAGAAGCGTCAGGAGCAGATTGCTAAGAGGCGTAGACTTTCATCACTGAGAGCCTCCACATCTAAATCTGAATCCAGCCAGAAGTAAAGCCTCATGGTTTAAATAAATTTTGTTGTAAATGACCAACTTGTGCAGTTCTTTTGAAATGTTTGCAAAAGTATATTCTTATACTATGGATTTGATCTGGTTTCCTGAAAACTGCTAGACATAAATTAAACTTTTTGGTTTCTTTAACTTTATTGAAGATTGCTTAGTAATATACCAGGCAGTATTTAGGATGCTTGGCACACTTTTTTCTGTCTTTTTAATATTGTTAAATTACATCATCTATAAATATAGGCCGTATATTCATTCCTATAGTTAAGCTTTACTCATGGCAGCTTCAAGAAGTTGTCTGAAGTGTGGCTTAATGGGAATTATTGGTGTTGTGGCAATTTTTAAGGTTGGCATTTATTTTCTTTGTCTCAAAGTTGGGCTACACAATAAAGATAGCTGTATTCTACCTAAGGCAGGTATAGCAGGCGGCAACACTGGATTGTTGGAGCTATATAAAATAAAAATGACCACTGTAACTACAGTTCTTTTACTGCTCTCACAAACCTCAAAGTAATGTCAAATCACAACTCCCAATTGTCCTATCACGTGAGAATTGCAATTCTTTTTTCCTACATCTGTGATATGATCATTTGTGGTGTGTAACTTAGTAAAAGCAGCCTGTGTTTTTTTTTTTTTTTTTTTTTTTTTTTTTTTTTTTTTTTTTAGCCAAACTCCAGCTAGAATATTTTGCTTGCCTTCAACGGTGTTTTATCACACCGTTTTGTTAGCATTAGGAGATTTATCCTTTTTTGACAGGCATTGGTTATAAATATATGAAGACCTCATACCTTTTTTCTTCAAATGAGAATGTGATAACACTTAAAAAAAAAATGTAATCCATCTCCCTGGCTCTATAAAACTGCTCAGCTTATCTCTTGTTCAGCGGGACAACTAAACATGCAAGATAATATATTTTGTTGCTTACTTACAAGTAATCTGTCCGGCAGAATTTTCCTCTTTTTGTTCCTTTAGCACCTTGATGCTTCTCATGATCTTGGTACATGAAATAATCAGCAATATGGTGTGGGCCAAACAGCTATAAAGAGCAGCCTCTAAGCAATAGCCTATAAAATATGTGCTTTACATCCTCCAAGAAACCTTCCACTTAAGTGTTGAAACCTCATCCTCTATGCATAGGAGGTGTTTTCATAAGGCTTTCTACAGCGAGGAGCAACATACTGAAATGTCAAGCTGGATTGTTCTTGGATGTATTTTTTGTTTTTTTTATGGAGGTTGCCCTGAATTGTAGTTCTAATGCCATTGATGTTTCAAATTCAGAAGAGAATTATTTGAGCATTGATATGTTGAAATTTAATAAATATCCAAAATTAATACATTTCAGAATACAAACCCAGCAAGTATGCATTACAGTTGAAACAACACCCATACCTGAGGCGGGGCAGGACATGTCACAGGAACCAGGGGGAGCACGTGTCAGAACATGCTGGGTTTTTTGAATTTTTGATACAGGACTTATTTACACTGGTCAGGTCCACTATAATGTGTTCAACCCAAGCTTTCAAGCTCTGCATTTATTTGAATGTGCAACAAATCTGAAGGTGTAGTTGCACTTAATTCACTAATGTGCATTTAGTTATAGAAACTGTGCTGCATTTGGGATACTGTACTACATGAAGAATGCAGAAGTGAACTAACATAGATAATGTGCTACTGAAACATAATTAAAAAAAGCAACATGACCATACTGAAGCTTGAAAATTATGCACATCAAAATCCATGTGCTAAGCTTTAAAAATGATCAAATGTAAGCCTTATGTGTCCTGAAAATTTCTGCTTTACATCAGATGACAAATGCTTACCAGGTTCTGTATCAGTCACCCGATCTTGCACTGAGTTTAGGTACGCTTTAGAAACCAAGAATAACTACAAGAAATCAAATATCATCTGGAGGTCTATGGAAAGGAGCATGGCTGGTCTTTGAAGACCCAGAACCCAACTGGAAACAATAACTGAAATTAGATCAATGGATCTCCTAGTTTGGTCAGGGGCTGTCTATAGTGCAGAAATGTGTCCTTTTTTGAGATCAACTTAAGAGGGAAATGAACCTAAAATTGGCAGCTGAGGTGTGATCTGTACCTCTTTTGGGTATGACACTTTTGTGAATCAAATTAGCTTCTGATAAACAATGCAAATATTTTGTAATATGCATTAGAAATTTGGGCCACTGTTGGTTTTATGGAGTTTATGAACTTTAAGATTTTTCTTGAGGATTTTAGGCAAGGAAGAATGACCCTGCTTCTAAACATTTCCAACAGTAGCAAAAAATAAAATTTTTATATTCAACAGACTGCCAACACATACACCTGCCCTTAACCATGTATAAAGCAATCCATTGATATACTTGACAAATACTAGAAGACTGTTGATGGAAAAGAAGATAGGGCATCCCACCAGGGAGTCACAATGCAAAATAGCGTAGCAATCCAACTGAGCTACCATTGTGTTCAAGGCTTTTGTCAAAGGGTTACCTTATGTTGGCAGATTTGGTGGACTCCCTTTTCAAATGTTTTCAACTAATATAGTCTGCTTTCTGGGCTTTTACCCCTGACACATGGATTTAGAAAAGTTACCCTCTTTTTATTAGGCTATCAAGGTTTGCCTATAACAGTTGTGCTTTACATAGTCACAGTAGCTTGTATTGCTTTATGTGGAGTGAGGACAGTTTAGGACCTGTGCCTAATAACTGGAATTAGAAGTGAAATCTTCCCAAGGGCGCATGCGCGGACCAGGCGGATGTTAGAATCTTGAGCCGGCTCCGCTCTACACCTGGACACACAAGGCTGGCGGGCATATCAGGCGGCGGTTTTGACTTCGAGAGGCTCCCTGAGTAAGAGCAGTGCAAAGGGAGGCTTGCAGCAGGAGAACGCGGATGCCGACCCACGGTAAGAGCCGGCAGCAGCGTATGATAACACAGGCAGCCTCAGCATGCAGGAAAGCCAAGATGGCGGATTCCTCTCCCCACATGTGTTAGAAGAGGAGTGAGTGAACCAGAGATGTATACAGGGAGCTTGCCTTCAACACCAGCAAAAGTTGTGCATCAACAGTTTTCAGATCCAGAAAGTCTTGGAAAAATTTCAATTAACGTTGCATACAGCATTGGAAAATACTACCAAGAAAATTACAGAGCATTTTACAAAGGGGCTAAGAGAATTGGGCAAGCATACAGTACTAGAGGGGCGAGTAGATGGTGTTACCACTGCCCTACAAGGGCATGAAGAGGACATTGAGTATCTAAAACAGGAGGTACATCTTTTACATCATAAAATGGAGGACTATGAGAGCAGGGCCCACCATTCTAACCTCTGTATACGTGGTTTACCAGAAAGTGTAATTGATCTTAATACAACAATGATTGCCCTTTTTTGTGAACTAGAATTGGATCGTGCACACCGCACATTAGTAAAACCAAAAGCTGATGGTCCACCAAGGGATATCATGGGTAAATTGCATTACCCTTATGTTAAAGATGTGATAATAAAGGCAGCCAGAAAGAAGGAACCCCTCGCTTTTCAAGGTCACAATTACCAACTTTTTATGGACCTGGCTCCAGCAACGATATTGCGTCCTAGAGAGATGAAACCATTTCCCCAGAATCAGCAGGTCCCTTATAGATGTGGTTTCCCCTTTAAATTGTTATTCACATATGGGGGCAAGTTACAAGTTATCTCTTTGCCAGAGGAGGCCAGAAATCGTTTTCAGGAAATGGGACTTTATGTCTGTGATCAATATGAGAAATCAGGCCTTGTATAAAACCCTAATCCTTCAATATCACGATTTTCTGAAGTACACCAGCAATAGAGGACTAAGAAGTGTAAGGCCACAGATTCACTTAAACGCCTAAGATTCTCTCAGAGCAACATTTAAAAATTAATTATTTTTATTTTCTCTCATTTTTTTTTAGGGGTTATGAAAATAATGTTGTCTCATAATGTTTGAATGCCTCTTTTTAAACAGATAAAATGCTCCAATAAGTTTGGATACAAATCTCCTAGCTTACTCGGGATGCTAAGCACTTATTTGTTAGGAGTAAAAATAGTCTTTCTAATAGCTAGTTAAATATTTGGATAATTGCTTGATGTTATTCAGTGTTTATTATTGGGCCTTGGTCCTGGTATAGAAGTAACTGTGCATCTTTGTAAGTCGTGAGGGATATGCCCCGCCACTTAATCGGGGGTTACACCTGACGTCATTTTTGGGGTGACGGAAAAAATTCTGTCTTCTCTTGTTTACATTGCATTTTTACATAATCAGAGGGGGCAGATGTGGGGCGAGAGCAGGTCTCTGTTCTACATACCTGGGCGTATATATTATGCATAGTGTCTAGTGTTTTGTTTGTTTGGTGTCTCCCGTCTTAGTCTGTTTCTTTTTCCTTTTGTTTCTCATGTTGGGCAGGCATTATACTTTACAAATGTTTGGTAGAGAAATGGTAAATTCAATACTCTCCCTTAATGTAAAGCGCATTATTTCCCCAGTTAAATGGTCACAAGCATTTCGCTACTTTCATACACGTAAAGCAGATGTAATATGTCTACAAGAGACATACTTCTCTACTTCTTCCTGTCCAAAAAATTTTTCATGCAGTAAAACATGGAGGGGTGCTCATTGATTTTAGGAAAACAGAGTTATTTCAATTGCACAGACAGGTGGTGGATGAAAATGGTTGGTACTTGATATTGGTTAGAACATTAAATGACGCTAAAGTGACAATAGTGTCCTACTATGTTCCTAATGTTAATCAATTGCATTTTTTTGAACAGCTGATGACTTTGTAGCACAAAAATATGCAAAGCTATTTGGTGAAACCAATGTTCCACTAATACCAAGTATTGACAAGAAAAAAACATCTATGGATTCGGTTGTATTTGGGGATGTTACACCAAAAAAAACTGCTGGATCTGGTTTGATCCGAAATGTTATCAGATATGTGGAGGGACCTACATCCTAAAGAAATGGAGAACACATATTTCTCTCATCCTCATCAATTATTTACCTGTATAGACCATATTTTAATACATCAAAAAGCATTGCTCTTGGTTTTATCTTGAGATATCTTGGCGGTCTCATGGTCTGATCATGACACAGTTTGGGCTATGTTGTCTTCCCTTTTGCCTTCCCTTAAGCTTGATATGTTTAGATGGTCACTTAATGATTCCTTGCTCAGTAACCCTGAGGTGGATCAAAAATTACAAGGGATTTTGGTGGAGTACTTTTCCTTAACCTCCTAGCCGTTAAGCCCGACCTTCGTACGTGCAAAAAAAATGGCTAGGATGGTTAACCCCGAGTTTTTTCCCATCCTTACTTACCTGGTCCCGCTGTGCTCATCCAGCGTCGTGTTCGTGTTCCAGCGTCGTCCTCCGTCGATCGTCGTCCGCCGATCTCCCTCTCCAGCGTCGGGTGTCCTTCGTCGGGTGCCAGCGGGACCGGTAAGAAGCCGGCCGGCATCTTGTGTTCCACCGGCTGGCATCTTGTGGTCCCGCTGATCGTCCACGTCCTTCTTCTTCCAGCGCCGGATGATCTCTGAAGCGAGAAGCCGTCCGGCGCGTGTGCGGGAAATTCAAATTGAAACTCATTCATTCATTTTGTATTGGATTCAATACAAACTCCTGTATCCAATCCAATACAAAAAATGTAAAAAAATAAAAGTAAATAACTTGGTAATTCAAATTATTATTTTGTATTTGATTGGATACAAACTTGCGTATCCAATCCAATACAAAATAATATAAAATTAATACAAAGTACATAACTGGTAAATTCAAACTGTCATTTTGTACTGGATTGAATACAAACTCCAGTATCCTATCCAATACAAAAAATAAAATAAAAGTAAATAACTTGGAAATTCAAATTTATATTTTGTATTTGATTGGATACAAACTTGCGTATCCAATCCAATACAAAATAATATAAAATTAATACAAAGTACATAACTGGTAAATTCAAACGCTCATTTTGTATTGGATTGAATACAAACTCCAGTATCCAATCCAATACAAAAAAATAAAATAAAAGTAAATACATTTTTTATATTCATATTATCTACTAGAACCCCTGTTCGGACATATTTCTGTAAGTTACAGGTCTACAAATTTAAAAAAAAATTTCATGAAAAACAGTGGATCACTTTTGGTACAGAAATCAAGACCTCAGTGTAACGCTCAGGTGGTTAAACCAACAACCTATGACATCAAATGTTGTGCTATGGGCGGTGCATAAGACAGTGGTATGGGGACCACTCATACAGATTAAAAAGAAACGTAGGGCAAAGGTAATGGAATTAGAATCCAAATATGAAGAGCTGCGTATGCAGTATATAGCCTCATAAGCCTAAATAGGCGTAAAAGACGACAAATGGAGAAGGTCCGTACTCAATTGAATCTCTGTACAGCATCTATTGCCGAGAAAACGTTGAGATGGTCAAACAATAAATTTTATAGATACAGTATTAAAATGCATACATTACTGGCAAATAGGCTGAGGTACTCAGAAACACGCCCAAATACCTATAGACCTAGGGTCTATAGGTATATATTGCAGGTTTTTTTTAAACATCTGCAAAAACTGTACCAAACCCCTTATTCTTTTGATAATAGAGCTTTGGATACATTTTTTCAGTCCATAAACCTTCCAAAAATTACCACTAGTAGACTGGAAATTATGGTAGGCCCTATTACTTTCTTGCAAGTGACCAAGGCATCTTAAACCCAATAAGAGACCAGGACCTGATGGGTTCACGGCTGTATATTGTAAAAAAATACCAGCAAATATTGGTACCTTATCTGGTGGAGACATTTATTGGGGTTCTAAAGAGGGAAGCACCAGATTCTAGCATGTTGGAAGCAGCAATCTGTATGCTACCAAAGCCTTCTCCAACGCAATGAATTGGCCTAATTTTAGGACGATCTCTCTTCTTAATCTGGATTTTGGCGACTATCGTGGCGTCCCGATTGGAAGGAGGTATAGGCAATATAGTGCCGCCTGACTAAACAAGTTTTATACCCAGAAGGCAAGCGGGGGATAGCATACGGAGGATACTGCATCTAATCCAACGAACTGAGCCTGGATATAAGCAAAGCGTTTGACTCAGTATTATGGCCATACCTTATGTCATTATTAAATAGATGGGGCTTTGGATCGAACTTTTGTAAATGGGTATACTCATTGTATGATTGCTCTAAGGCATTTATACAATATTTGGATTCTCTATAGGCAGGGGCACTAGGCAGGGTTGCCCACTGTCGCCACTGCTTTTTGCACTGGCAGTGGAACCCCTGGCTATAGCTATCCAAAATCATGTTGACATTCTGGGTAAAGAGATGAATGGGGAACAACATAAACCTTTTTGCGGACGATATTCTCCTTAGTTTGACGGATCCCATGGTAACTTTGCCCAATTTGATGGAGGTACTGGAGGGTTTTCAGGCCTTCTCCGGGCTTCAGTTAAATAGCTCAAAATGTAAGGCACTTATTAATTTATCAATGGCAGTGGATAAATTGGTTAACAAATCTTTTCCCTTTCAATGGGAGTCAAAAAGACTTAGCTATTTGTGTATATATATCCCCCCATCATATGATCTCTTGTATACCGTTAATATCCCTGATTTGGTGAAACATTTGATAGGTTTATTAGAAACATGGAAACACTATCGAATCTCATGGTTGGGTCGTATAGCTTCAATAAAGATGTCTTGGTTACAGAAGCTCTTATATCCTATGAGAGTTCTTCCATTAGCTATGCCTAATCATGTCTTAAAAATGCTACAAAGTAAAATGTTAGAATACATTTGGGGGGCAAAACGCCCACGAGTTCCCAGATATACTTTATATCAATCCAGGAATATGGGCAGCCTATTGTTGCCGCATTTGAGCTCATACTATAAAGCTGCCCAAGTTATTCCTTTCTTACAATATCATGTCCAAAAAAAAAATCCTAAATGGGTTTCCATTGAGAAAGCAGTGGTGGCACCAATATCAGTAGAAGCATTACTATGGATTCCAGAAGTACAACGGTACAAAAATATGGGATTCTATTAAACATACGTGGGGCCCTATGTTTGTTCATAGCACAGTAAGTTCTATAATTGGGAACCCCTTGTTTCCTCTGGTCTGGAGGAACTAAGGTGTTTCTCGTGGTGGGTAGAAAAGGACGTATAAAGATTTTGTCATTTTATT
The DNA here is from genome assembly GCF_032062135.1 of Pyxicephalus adspersus. Classification (NCBI taxonomy): domain Eukaryota; kingdom Metazoa; phylum Chordata; class Amphibia; order Anura; family Pyxicephalidae; genus Pyxicephalus; species Pyxicephalus adspersus. The sequence continues at coordinate 43,547,121 of NC_092860.1, forward strand.
AACTCAGCAGGAATTCATTCTTTTAGTGAGTTTAGAGAAAAATATGAAGCCCCTCCGGAGTAATTCTTTAGGTATATCCAAATCAGGCCATTGTTCTGTACATATACTCAATTTAAATTTGTAATGTATGTTTTCACTTCAGCCAAAATGGTTTTGACTAAGGCATGGTGGTCTACAACCCACAATGTGCAACAAGTTAGGAATAAAATGTCCTGGTTTCTAGTGACTGAAAAGATGGGAGCGCTATTGACTGCTTCGGTTCCTAAATTCCAAAAAATATGGTCACCATGGATTGAGCACTATATGCCTAAGGGCTGGGATCAGTCAATGTTGACCATATAGTTACACCATTGATTAAGTAGGTTGTAACATATGTTCCCTTTTTATATGCGGGATTGTTAGGTGGCCTGCCCCCAGTGCCCCTTCATCCTTGGTCTATATGTTTAGTGTTGTCGATGTTATATGTAATAAAGGGTTATTTAAGTATATATGTCATGTTTAACTGATTGGCAAAAAAAGGTATTCTAAATTTACATAAAGTGAAAATAAAAATTAATAGGAAAATACGCAGTATCACCAACATAATATAAAGTGGAAAAGAAAAGTGAACTCTTACCGCATTCCTAAGTCTAAGGGAAAAATGAAGATTGAAACAATAATGAATGAATAATTGTTAAAAGACAAAGTATGGAAGGCTCTTTCCTCTCTCTCCATAAATCTCCTCTCTCTCCATAAATCACTGAGAGATATTACACTGATTACATTCATTTAAAAATGATTTGGATGAGGACTCACAGGTCACAGGTTTTTTTTCTTCCTTTTTAGGACAGAATCACTAAATAGAAGTGTTTGTATAAATTGGTTGTGATAGAGGGAAAGGTATTAATCTTCTTCTCTCCTGGTATTATTAAGCCAATTACACGTTTGTTTGGGGTAAGATAATAGGTAAAGGGTTATAGTAGATAACTTTGTCACTGAGGAATATATGAGGGGGTGGGAGTAAGGAAGTAGTCGACAATACAAGGATGAAACAATTAGGCGTATACTGTGTAATGAGGTATTATTTCTAATAAAAGATAGAGATTAAGTAGTAACTAGAAGTGAGAAATGTTAGAAGTCAAGATAGACATATATATTTAAAGAAATTTGAAGATTGTGTTGTATAGCGATACTGTTCTGATACAATCTGTTGGAATTTGAATGATTTATGACACATTTTATATTGGCCTGTTTAATTGTATGATTAAAATGAAAACTAATGTATATGCAAAAGATCAGCCGGACATTTCCCCCCCCCCCCCCCCCACCCCTTGACCTACCCCATATTTACCCCTGGGCTAAATGTTTTGCCTTTGTGTATGGTTGGGAATTAATGGTGGCATTCCTGGTTATAACCAGAGAGGGGTCGGAGAGCGGTTTTGAGGCTCTCGAGGATTATTCAGTTTTTAGTTTCCTAACAGCTACTATGTTTTCTCACCCAGGCAATAAAAACTGTTTGATTTGGGGTGTTTTCTTCTTGGGTTGCTTCCCAACCCCAACCCCTATGTGTTTTTTTCCTTGGTTGGCCCCATTACGTTTAATTTTAAGTACTGATATGTCAATGTAAAATGTCACTTTTTGTATTCTGTGTTTTTGCAAGTAAGGGCTAAAAGCCCCCGTGTTTATATATGTGTCATTTTCTGTTCTTGTTCTGTTATGTTATTAATATTCAATAAAAACGGATTGAAACAAAATGAAAACTAATAAAGAAATTGAAACAGAAATATTCCCAATGACTGCAGCACAATAAAAAAAAAAAAAACTCACACAAACTGCCATCTTGTAAATCGAACAACAAAATCTTTCTAGTGGAGGTCAAATTTTTCTCATACAAGTATACTTCCTAAATCGGAGCTCTGGTCTGCATTGAGATAAACCAAATACTTTGCCCTGCATTTCAAGTAGAAATCTTGCCAAATGCATTTTTATGTTGTACTGAACTGCAGAGAAGTGTTATAATGTGGTGAGGTGAGGGGTTTATTTGACATATAAAGCCACATTTCTCAAACTACAATGTAAATATAAAAACCCAACAGACGTATTCTATTTTTGTAGAAATATTCACATAATCTATTATATTAACATTTAGGAAGAGTGATAGAATGACATTGAAAACCACACAAGGCAATCTAGTAACTACACAGAAGAAATGAATACAAAAATGATGTCTGACCAGTCCAGAAGGCGAGAGATGATTTTTCTCTGCAACATATGGTGAGTATATTTGTTGAAGGACACAGCTCTGCTTTTTAAACCATCACCACCAAGACATTTTAAAGCAGTGCCACAACGGGGCAGACAACACACAGAACAAAATGATTCACCAACTTCACGATTATCAGAATGGAATACAATGGGCCAACTCAACAAAAACGTAGTAAAATAATCACTCATGGTGAACTGGCTTAGAACAGTGATGGGAGTACAGTATCTTTGAGGTAGAATACCATGCTTAGAAACACAAGTCTTGGATGAAGAACCATACTAATAATCACAGATAAGGGCATGGAGGTATGTTAAATTCTGGCTGGCGATCAGTAAGGAGGATATAGGCTGCAGAGTACAGCCTTATAACACAAAATGGTGGGAAATAAACCACCACAGCCAAAAACAAGCATTATGTGAAATGAAAACACATTTTACAAAACGTTATTCATTTTCATTTTATTTTTCAAAAGAACACAATTTTCATTTCTATATATTTTATCTCTATACAAAAATCTTATAAGGAAAAAAAAGCTCAGAAATGTAGAACAGTTTTTCTCTCTCCAATGTACAAAAACAAATACATTCCCACAAGCTAAAACACATACAGACAGGAGTATACGTCAAGGCATGCAGTGTAATGCACACCACATTTAGACACATCAAAAGGGCAAAACTATTTACAGGTTAAAAAACATGTAAAATAATTTGAGTTTTCTGAATTGTTAAATTTGTAGACATTACACTGATTACACTGTATCTGATTATCGGCTCCCATACCCTATGTACAGCCCCTAACCCATGGGCACAAATTTATTAAGTAGGAAAAAAAAACAGTCCCTTTTTTTGTATGTCAGGAAGTCATTGTATTACAAAACAATTTGAAATAAGAAAAAAGATCATCATCAGGCACAGTGGAGAAGAGGTTGGTGGTTTACAAGGCACTAGAGATTAAAAACAACTCAATACATTAACACAAAACACTAGATAACAGTCTCATCAACAAACATTTCAGATGATTATTGTGCTGTTGTGTTGAGTACCCCAAGTGTCTACCCACACTGAAAGTGTAAGGTTGTGATACATTGCAGCCACATTGTAACACAACTGCATGCTTTCAGTGTGGGTGGACGCTATAGCATTGTTTCTTAAAACCTTGTACACACGCTAGATTCTCTTTGCCTAAAATGAACATTCGCAATCATCTCTGGCAACAATCTAACATCCGTACAGCAGTTCATCCAACACGGTTTAGTTATCCCTTGAGGTTCTGGGCCTCTGGGACTAATAACAGGTCATATTTTGGTATCAAAGTACATTTATTACATTAAAATGCCTAACTTAAGCCACAACTTTTTGTTTAAGATATTGAAAGGAAGGGTAAGTTAGACTGACTTGAGAAGACATTTCAACATGTTCCCCTCCTGCTCTGCCAATAGGGAGGGGGGCATTGCTTTTTATTAGAAAATACATTTTTCTGCCTTCTCTAGTTTCACAAAGGTTCCTTACTATAATTATCTTTTATTTCTATATACGAAAAAGTAAAAGGACAAAATAAAAATGTACAATTCTTTGGACGGCAATACAACACAGGTAAGTGACAGTGAAAACAGTGGACACTGGTTGACCTGGACATGGATTTTTTGTGAACATTTTCTGGTTAATTAGGAGATACAGACATATGTAGAAGAGCTGGTTATGAGAAACATTCATAGTAAGTTAATCTGTCACAAAACTGGGCTATTCAAACTCAATATAATATAAATGAATAATTAGAGGTTTTTTTTATAGTAAACAGAGATACAGACAACTATAGCTTTTTCCAATGCCTTTTTTTTATCTGAGTTTGGCTCCATCCCCTTCCAAAACCTTGTGCTGGAAAGTGAGAGGCTGCTCAAACTTAAGCATCAATTGAGAGATTTGTGGGAGAGATTAGGCTTAGACAGAAAAAGTTGGGATTTATGTATAGTTTATATAAATTATATAAAAAAACAAATCTGCTTTATACACAGATCAGTAGATTTCTCTGTTCTCTTGTATAAACTGTGTAACAAACTCTTGCTTTTTAACATATAGGATTGTTACACATGTTATATGAGAACACAGCACCATCTACTGATAACTAACAATAATGCATGGAAGATCATTTAAGTGCAATTAACTAAAAAGTAATTGAACCTGTAAAACGGGAAAAAACTAATCCTGTGGTAATTTTATTTTTTACCCCTTTTAAATAAATGTTTTAAAATAAAACATCATGAATGTATTTATTTGAGTAATTTTAATGGCATGCATATTAATTGCTGTTTTGAAATTTCATGCAGTAATGGCTGCATTTTATGCCTTAGGTTTTATACATGACTAAAATCATTTTCAGGTATAAAAAAAAAAAAAAGGTACCCTGGTATATATTCAAGAATTTACAGTATTTTTGAATCTACTGATCAATTGATGTGAGACTGTGGTATCTTTCCTTCTGCACTCTATTTACCTCATTATATGCTTTACACTGGCCAGGTTTACTTTCACTCAAAGTTCTAACTTTTTTTTCAGAACTTTAAATGAATAACATTTCCCAAAGACAACATGTGAACAAGAATATACTAGATTGCTTACTACAATGTATGTTCTCTTTGAGAAACAGGGAGCCCTCTTTATTATAAAGTTAAAAATATAACTAGAACCTAAGCACTCTGGGTCATTTAATAAAACAGAAAAAAAGCAACATACAGTTTCTGGGTCTGCCTACTTTGTGCTGAAAAAATATCTGCTTAGTTTAGCATATGAAATGAACACATAGACACACGTTCTGCACCATTTCTGTTTTCCGTTCACACATATCTGAAGAAATGTATACATAGAGAAAAGAAAACAATCGGCATCCTAAAAAGCAATGCTGTTTGATAGGACACAACAATTGGAGGAGACTAGGAAAAATGAATAATGATTTACAAAAATGGAAGCTGTCACCTCTCTCAGCAGTGGCTGGCACTTAAAGCCAAAAGTGATGTCACAAACTACAAAATAACTACACTTGTATGCAATACATGGCAGAAATACTAATAAAAGCTGCAGGTAGTGAAGTATAAATCTGAAAAAATATAAATGAACTGTATGTGTTTACCATAATGCTTTATGTATGCATGGTTTCCATTTGCTACATTGCTATCCTGCTAATAACTTGCCCTCCGGAACATCCTGCCCATCAATGGTCAAGTTTTATATATAGGTTGTAAGGTAAAATTGTACCATCTGGAAATTCCACTGCATACTGAATGAAAGCCAGCAAAGGCCTTACCACTCAGGATTAGGAAGAGATTTACCTCAATCTTCTGTAGTGTCTAAAGAAACATGGCTGCAAATAGCATTAGTGTGTATTTAACCACAACCACATAATATGAAATTTCCGCTATTTAGTGTAGTCAAACTAAAGTCAACTAGATCTCATACTGGTTATGTGTTACATACACCCCTCTTTGCAGCATGCTGGTATATTACGTAGTGTATGTAGGAAGAGCCTCAATCTTAAAGAATGTCAGCAGCTGCCTTTCTGTAGAAGCGCCCTGGTTGTCCATCCTAAGGCATTAGCCAATGACTCAGAAAAAGATGAAGGTGGGTAATTATGACTTTACTGGCATCATGTTAGTTCTAGGTCCATAAATTTGTTGTGGGCAAGGCAACAGCAAGGGAATCAAAGTCAGGAGGCCAGCTTCTACCTTTTTTTTTTTTTTTTTAAATAGAACTACAGGCAAATATAAGAGATGCCTACGGATACTCTTGGAGCAATCTTGGGGGTTTATTGAGATACGATTTTGCTGTAAAAGTAAACTTTCTGAACCGAAACTGAAAGGGACAGTTTGCTATTACCCTAGCCCACGGTCCTAAGTATTGTATGAAATCTAAATCTGCTTGTTCCAGACCAGTGACACAAACGACTAAATCCAAAGGCTCACCGTGACAGCCACCAATTAACTTTTTAGGAGTACCAATGCGGACCATGTTTACTAGAAGAGAGTTGTTTTTAAGGCACTTAAATGCATCACACGCAGTAACCCCTCTATTGTTAAAAAGGTAAAATTTGTGCTTATTATAAAAGGGTGATACTAATTTAGAAGATTAGAAGTTTTATACCATAAAATGGCATAAGCAAGAAGCAAACTACAAAGCCAGTGATGTGACTGACAGGCCATTGCCTGTGCTTCAGCCTTAAGGCTCACTACATGCTTAGAGTTCATACATTTTACTACCACTACTGTACTGACAAAAACCAAATAGTCTGGAAGTGTGCAGGCTGGTACTGGGCTCATAAGGCACTACGGAATTAACCAATCACTCCTAAAAAAATCTAAAGTGGTTATTTATCTGAAAACGGGAATTTTATTAAAAAAAAAAAAATATTTGGATGATGAAAAGCCACCATTGCAGGCATAAATGATGCTCCTAAATCTGGGTAGCCTGGCCCATGTGTGCCATAAATATAATCACATTTTTGGTTGCAGGATTGTCAAACAAGAGGCAAACCAAAAATTGCAGTTTAAGAACATTGCAAAATATTACTATGTAAGCCTACGAAGAAGGCAGAACTGCTGATGATACCTGTGAAACATATAATGTAAGTAATAAAAACAAAAAAGGGAAATAATTTAAATGTTAGGTCGGTAAATGCATGTGCTTTAAAGTGCTACATATCAATTCAGTATTAATTTTGCCTCTAAAACTGGGAAAATATGGCAGTATGATGGAAAACTCCTAGTTGCATAACAATACTTCACGTCGTAGCCTTTTTTTCATTTCCATGCACAATAAAGTTAAGGAGAAGTAGCGGTTGTTTAGAGTGCTTTGCACAGCAGATGCACCCATGTCATGTGTAGGAAAAGTAACCATTCCTCCTTGGGTCCATGCAATAGGAGATTGAGGAGAAGTGGAGGCATTTTGTACTTTTCATTGTGTTAAAAACAGAACAAGGAATGAAACACAAGAGACAACAATCTTTAAATCAAAGGGGCGCCAAAGACAGTTCGACAGAACTCTACGTTCTTGCTTGGAGGTGCATCGATCTTCTGCATTTTTTTGAGATACTCAGATGGAAGTTTTTCATAAGCAAGTCTGTATTCGTTGTCAAATGCCTCTAAAAAAACAAGACAAGAACATATGAGCTAGGGCTAACTCCACTAATTTATAGTGGTAATTGGTTTTATTTAACAATTATCATCTAACACCAGCAACATGAAAATCCACAGATACTGATCTCAACAAGCTATCTTGTTATCTGATCTTAACAAGCTATCAATCACTGTGCGTATTCCAGGTTTTACAGGCTCATGCAGATAGGTGGAGACAGCTTCTCCTAGTAACATAAGGTAAAGTCAATGCTTCTGCAGCTGCCTGAATAGTTCATTGAAATATATGGGGTTGCACACTGACTATTTGCATAGGGAATGAAGAACCTGGACTACAACATTTAGTTCAGGAATAAGGCAGGTATTCTGCTCTGTAGACTCAAAGGTCCGGATTTATTAAGGATCCCCAACACTGGAGAGGATACACTGCCAATGGTGAACCTGGGTGATCCAAAAAAGGCCAGGATTGAAAACATTTGATAACAATTAGCAAATTACCAGGTTTATTGGATTACCCAGGGTTACAGTAAAAAGTATATCCTCACCAGCATTGGAGAGCTTTATTGAATCAGGCCCAATAAGTCATTCAGGCAGCTCTGGTCTACTTGTTGAACAAAAATGTTCCATAGGGGAAGGCAAAGCTAGGATAGACTAAGTGGCCATATAAAGATGGCTATTTATTTCATAGATTGCTTCTGGCATCAAATTTTACTCAACAGACCTTTCAATGATCCGGTAATGCCAATGCCCATTATACTTTCATGACCCGGCTGGTAATGGCCGCTGTAGCCATGGAACCAATAGCTTGATATGTAACAAGCAAACAACTCTAGAACATTCCTATGTGACTTAATAAAAAGATATTTTAACTTACCAATATCAATATTTTCTCTGCCTAGGGAGACCAAGGACAGGTACAGAATTTCTCTGTAAATGCTTCTGTGTAAATGAAGAAAAATATGTATGTAGTAGAATGGATGACATAATAGCTCATAAGCATACAAAACACAATAAACTAATAAGGCTTACCTTTGTCGCTTGACACCTGAGCCACACTTCTGCAGGACAAGGCTAATAGGCCTCAGAACATCATTGTGCTGTATACTAAGGGTGATGCTCTCCAACAAATTATTGATTTCTTGAAGTTCCTTTGGTATAGGAGCTCCTGTCTTCTTAATAGATTCTAGTAGAAAAATATGTATATATTTTTTTAGTCAAAAATCTAATTTTGAAAATTATATATTAATCAACCAGGCTGCATTAGTCTTTTTTTTTATTGGGTCACATATCAGTATACTGTATGTATTATAGATTGAAGTTTCTTACCAAACATAAACTTTACAAACTTTTTGTCTATGCGCAAAATGCAAAAAGTAGTGTGCTAGGGTTTGTAGCCATTCTTTTATTTATGATAGGTGTACAATTTTTACAGGTAAACTGAGGTCATTCAATGGAAGGAGATCTCCTTCTGGTGAACTGCTGAAAGACACAGGTAGGAAAGAACAATGTCTTGGCAGGAGTTTAAAGGAAAAAGGCACCTAGGGTAAGAAGGGTTCTCTTTGCCGTAACACCATCATGTCTTTAAATAAGAAAAAATGAAGTTGCCTACAGGAAGAAGCCACCAGGTCAGACACTCTCATGACAGAGGTAAAGACAACAAGGAAAGCCAGCTTGTAGGTAAGTGTAGAGAGGGCAATGGCTCATTCAAATTGGATTTTCTGCAGAAAGAACTGAATTTAGATCCCAAAGTATCTTAGGGGAATATACATAAAGTACAGCATGGGAAAATCAATAATCCTTAATAAGGTGTGAGCTGGCAGCAGTCTCTACAAACAAAATGGCATTGAGGAGATACCTGGCCTTTGATAGTAGTAATCAGCCTTGTAAGCCATAAGAATTATGAAAATTACATATTGTAGGGGGCCTCCATTGCCTAAATGCCTTTCATAAAAAAATAAAATCTCTAGAAACAACTACAATGTCTATTATCATTTTAACACAGTATATTACCCAGGGTTCGCCATTTCATATAGAGGGCCTCCCCGGGATCATGGTGTAGGTTGACATTGTCCCATAACAACTGGATGTAAACCAACTTGCTGTCTTGTGATAAAGATGATTGGGGGACCTGTCAACAAAGGAATTATATTTATCACACTTCTCAGTAAAAAAAACAAAAGTATTTGAAAGAAGAGGGATGGATATATATATATATATATATATATATATATATATTTATAGGCAGGTACCATGTTTAAAAGAAAAAGTATTGATAACAATTCAAATTTATTTTGTAATAAGGGGTTGGTCAAAATCAAAAAATATAGAGAACTAACCTATGTAGAAACTTCTCCTTCCACTTGTCAGGAAGGTAAAATAGAACAGGTTAACCATATGCTCTGAATACCAATTCAGCCTCCAGAGCTTGTAACACTTTAAAGTGACTAGTGTTTTAAGGAAAGAAAGCAATGCAAGATGCTGATGAGATCATTCTGAAATGACAGGTTCATTTGACCTGCAGGTGACTTCCTCATAAGCTGTAATGAAACCGCTTCAGACTGTTTTTGCTTTTTCTATAGACTTTTATGGGAAAGAAAAGTAGCTATTAATCAAGTAGCTACTTCACAGGTCTTAAATCTGCTCAGTTTATAATGCCCAGGTTTGCCTTGGGTTTTCATAACATTGATATTTCTGAAGGGTTAACTAAAGCCTGCTATATACTAGTTGATATGTAATTAATATCTTCCAAATAGCTAAATATTGAATGGATTACTGCTGTGTACCCACTGATTTTTGATCAATGTTTGATCAATAAAGAAATTAAATGGCCAACAAGAGCTTCCTGTTTTGTAATAGATTTTAAATAATATGCTTGTATTGAATCTAACAATAAATCCTTTAAAACCCTTGTTTAGTGTATGGCCAGTTTAATACATAGTATCATCTGGCTAAGATCCTACAAAATCACCACAAATGCTTAGGGCCTGGTTAATGAAAATGCTGAATACAAAAATATTGTGGCATGAACAAATTGAGTGAACACATGTCCACTGAACCACTTTGCTCAAATGGTTTTACTGGTTAAATATGAAGACCAACCTCACATTGTGCTACATTGTACTGGGTAGAGTACCTAAGACTAGCTATCATACACCTACAGGCAGGGTAAAAGATAGAGCATACAGGTGTAGAATATGGCAACAGATTCAGAATAAAGTTCTTGGGCTTCATTTAGTATGACTGGGTTTAGTGCAAAGTTAAGCATAGCATACTGTACCTTCACTCCTCCATTGCAATGCTCTGATGTCAGGATTAGGCCTGGTAGAATGCTTGGCAAATCTAAACGTCTAAAATACCACACCAGATTCCAGAAGATGATGGGATGCTGATCGATAAAATTGGACGTATAGATGACTTGATCGCCATCATGCGATAGCAAAGACTCTAGCTCTTTCCTCAGCACAAGTGGACTAAGATAAGGGACAGAAGCAGGTGGAGGATTGTGCCTCTTCTCTAAGGGATCCTAAAAAATCCAGAAAATAAATGTTTCATACATTAAACACAAAAAAATGATGACACTGTTTAGAACAAAGCATTAAGGTGCAGTTTAACCACTTTTAGCTTTTACACCCCGTACAAATTCTGTATTTAAAAAGCAGTGAACATTTTGCAGAATGTCAGAGTCACAGTTTTATATATAAACCTCTATGTCTTTAAATGTTTTCCAACATGAAAAGTAACAGAACTAAAAAACACTTTTCCCTACTTTAGTACATAAAAAGTACATAAAAAGTGTGCATTTTACGCAATGGGTTCACTTCAAATGGGTAGGCGTTCTGCCATACTTACTAAAAAAGGAACTTAAAGTGGAACTTTACCTAAAAACTAAAAAAAATAACTACAATCAGGTAGGTATTGCAAAAGTAAATGTTCCTTTTTGAGGGGGAAAAAAAACCTGTCTAATCACAATTTTTTTTTAATAGAACTCCAGCACGGGTGCTGCCATCTTCACCTTTCTGGAGTTGGGTCTTTGGCCATCATGATTGGCCAGCCTGGGATGACCTATTTTTCTGTGCATGCTCATGGGAGTTAATTCAGTCCCAGAACCCTTGGGGGTATGCTGGGAATACCCCACATGTGCAGCTCAGCATTTTGTCAAAATAAGACAGCAAACAAGCAGATAAATATGTTTTATTTCAGAAGAGACATTATCTGTTCCTTTCTGTAACAAAGGTCTGCCAGCTCAGGGATTTTCAAAGTGGAACTATAGTTCTCATCCCATTCTTACAGTGTAACCTAGCCCTGGTAAGCATGTGTAAGGTCACAAGCTTTCATTCTGAAATGTGAGTTGCTTCAACAACTTCGTAATAAACAGAAACAAACATACCACAACTTCTTGAAGGCTGTTGGGTAGGCTGACAGTGGACACCCCATGAGAAGGTCTCTGTGAAAGGTCAATATTCTGAAGAGGTCCACCCACACTGTTACTTCTTGTAAGAGAGACGGCTCGTTTTGGAGCACCATTATTGTCAGAAGGCTTTGTATTTGAACCATGGATGTCACTGGAACTAAAAAAAAAATGCTCATATTAAAAAGGCTAAAAATAACTACCAAACACAAAAGTTTTTTTCTACTTTGCCTGCTTTGCCAATAACAGTAATTTGCTGGCGGTACATATGCAATGTCTTGTCAATTATAGGAACACAGTAACCCTGACAGTACAAGGTAAAATAACAGTGTCTCTGTAAAGACCCCCTACACTGCTTATCATAGTTTTGCCTGTGCTTCCTTGCAATTCCCATCTCTGTCTGAAATAAAGGAATTGGTTGGGGGAAAGGAGGGGGTCTATATGGGCAAGGCAACAGGGACTCCTTAAAGTAAAATGGTCAGGAGCCCAAGGCTGAAATTGCTGCCTAGCTGTATTTCTTAGCTATAATAGTGACTATTACCTATTTGCAGTGGTATTTTTTCTGTGTTCTGCTGTAGCAAGAGGAGAAAGAGAATCTGCCACATGGTTCATATCACTGGTGGAGGGTGAAGATTGCTTTTGATGCTGAGAGGACTCTGTTGTTGATTGGTGGTTACTACCTTGTAGACTGTCCCCCGAGTTACCTGGCTTAAGAAAAAAACTGTACCCCGAAAAAGAAAAAAATAGAATAGCATTAATAATGATAAAACATTCTGCTCTGCTTTCAACAAATACTAAAAAATGTCATTACACATTCTGTTCGATCTACACTCCCCCTACTGCTCCTTTATTTTAACTAACTGTAATTTGTTTTGCTTAAAGAACAGTTTTTTACTTTGGAGTGTTTGCAATAAAAAAATTAAACTTCTGTGTAGGTGTTCGTGGTCTTGTGACAGTTTACTGACAGAAATAAGTATTGTGTTAGAATACCAGAAATGAGGCTTTCACATGCGCAAACAGGTATAAAAAAAACACTTCCGAAGTAACCATGCAGTCTGTCATTTATAGTAAAAAAAGACATAGTAAATAGTAATCTCCTGGCTGTCAGAGCAATCCAGGGTCTTCAGTATTTTCCATTTCACCAACAGGAAATTACAACCTTTGATTTTCCTATTTGAAAGCTTCTTCTAAATCAGGGCAACAAAGTATTGTAGGCTCAGAAAGTCAGGCAACTAGTTTTGTCAAGGAGTGGTGTTCAACGGCAGCCTCCATTTGCTGCTCAGTGCATGTTACAAATGTGTTTATGTGTTTATAAGTTTATGTACCCCCCGTGGAGAAACCTCCTATGCCTATAGCTATGGGGCACAGTTTCCCATTCGAGAACACATGCAGCAATCACATGCATTTTAGTGATATTTTATATTTTATCAGTAGGTTATGAAGTCAATCCTCAGATAATTATCAACAAACCTGGCAGAGCCACGCAAATCCTTGAATTCAATGTTAAGGAAAGGCAGTAAGTTGTTTTTACAAAAGGGGCATACAGTGTTCATGTTGGAATCATCTGCAGTCCATCCTGCCATAATCTCTTCATCATAAACCAGAGCTCCACAATTTCTGCACTGAGAGCAACTGGACATCAAAACCTACAAAAATAAAATAAGCCATATTTAAAGTGCACTTAAAAACATTTTGTGTATACTCAACATTCCTCCTTTGACAAGTGCAGTCTGAGTTTAAAATAACACAGCATATTTCAAGAAAATATATTCTGCTTACAAAAGCTGGAATTGGAAATATTGCAATTGTTAGAAAATGTAAACATGTGATTAGGTTGTCCCATAGTGGGGTAAATTCTTGGTATCCCAGCAGTGCCATCATTTTCCACATTTTTTGTATGAATAAAGGTTGGGGTGATGTAACAATGTTGATAAACAGCCAGATTTAAGTGTGCCAATATTAGCATATTATCAAGCTATTAACTAACTGGTATAGTAAAAGATTTCTAGCTGAACTAGGGATAGGTAAGGGAGAGAATGAAGACTGGGCCTACCATGTAATGAAACAAAAACTGCAGTTACACCATAAACAGAATTCTGGCACAATGTACTGCTCTTAGAAACTTAACAGGGCAGAATATTTGCCCACTGGCCAACAGGCGAAAACCGAGGGTATGCAGAGATGAACCTTTACACATATTATTACGTAAAGCATAAACCAATATTGTTTGCAGAAAAGGGACTTATCATGGCCAATCCAACAATCACATGACACTTACCTCCATGGCACAATTCTGAAAAATGCTTAATAAACTGGTATTTTGAGATGATCCATGATCTGATCTTTCTGACTCCAAGCCTCTTATACCTCTTCCTGGAGTTGAATCACCTATAGATATAAGTGGGAAACTTATATACACCTATTCTTATTAAAAAATCAATACATTATCACATTTAATTTTAAAATACTTTGAGACATTTTAGTCATTTTATATGTTTCTCTTCCAAGCTAACCTTACCCACTTTTGTTAAAAAAAAAAAATAGATAAAAATGTTTACAAAGCTTAACAGCTAAAGCTAGAATGAATACTCTTAACTGAATGAGTAAGTTGGGAGGGGTGTAGATACCTAAAACCATTACAGTTTCGCCTGAATGAACATTATACTACTGTATGCACCCACAGCTTAGAGTAAACCTGTACATACTATTGGTGTAGCTCTGCTTGCTGGTATCTCCACTGCTGCTGCTGCCCAGGCTGGTAGTGCTGTGATTCAGGTTGTTTGCAGACAGTCCATGTGATGTTGTCTTAATGTTGTCACTTTGAATATGTTCTTCAAGGTGATTCTCACTTTGATGCCCATCGTCCTGTATTAAAGAGAATATAATCAATAGAGTGGCTATACAGTATCCTGCTCCTAGATATACCAATAAAAAATAAACCATAATATTTTTTTACATAAAATGTATTATGCAGAATACACCCTAGAAAAGGATACAAAAAAGTAAAGGTGGAGGTTCACAGGCAGTAAATAAAGATAGTAATAAAGTTCACAGATAGTAAATAAAGTCAGGCTTTAACATGTATGATAAGCTTACGACCCAACAACTATTTAGCACAAGGGCCTCTCTGACTGGATACAGTATTACTGGATGGTGTCGCTAGATCTCCAAGCTACATAAAAGTAGATCTAAAGCTCACCATACGGGTTATAACCTTACTATATAACATTTGTATAATCAACTTTAGGTTTATCAAAATATTGGAATACAAAGACCTTCCTGAACTTTTCATTAATCTGAAAATAATCAGGCAGGTGAGTGCTCTAGAGTTGTTGTTCGATCTATAGGATATTATACAATAAGCTTGCAGCATGTATAGTGTGCTACTAATCACTTTAGCTGTGAAGTCACATACCCCTTATAGTTGTAAAAATGAGAGGTAGACAATAATTAGAAAATGGTAAACAAAAAAATAGAAGCTTTTCACTATGGAGCCTGTTTCCTACATAGGAAATGAGGCAGGGAGAATAAGACTCCTCTCCCTATAAAAAGTTCTCTGAGATATAGCTTGCTAAAAAAGAAGGGAGCTAAACTTTAGCTTTGCAACAAGGAAATATAAAATCATTCATACAAGCAATCCTTAGAGAAGGGAGAGGAGCAGTATGACAGGTGGCCGGGAGTGATCTGATTCTCTGGTAGGAGAAAAGCATTTTCAATAGGTACATATGCCCAAGATAAACTACAGACCTCATCATCAGAGTAGTTATAAGCAGATGCTACTGCTCCCCACATCTTGCTGGCTACGTTGGCTGCTTGCTTCATGCTGGATTTCAACACATCCATTTTGGGCCCTGTCAAGAGTTGGTCAAATTTAAGTCCAGGCAGCGAATTCACTACTGAACCCAAAGATCCAGATTGTGAGTTGCGCACAAGAGCAGTCAGTGATAAAGAGCGCTCTTTTTGGTTTTTCGGGTTTTGCTTTGGACTGTTAGCAAAGGTTTTAGACCTAGACACAGTGTTTTTCTGATTCTCATTCTGTACATCTGAAGGCACAGAGTCTACAGGAAGACTTGATCTCCTCTCCAGGGTACCCTGGCTGAGCTTTTCATCACTTTTAGCAGACTCCTTTTTCCTAAGCTCCATGCTGGAAGACTTGTTTCCAAGGGGACTTTTTAAGTTCATGTAGCTTTCAATTTCATCTGCTAGGTTACGAGCCACAACCGGGGACACCGTTTTCTCCTCAGGTGGGGATGGTTCTTTCTCCACTGTTTCCGATGCCAAAAGAGATAATGGATCAAGGCCTGTCACTACTCCTTCCCTTTCTACTGCTTTAGGAACACCATAGAGACTGTTCCTCTTACTTGATTCCTCCGTGTTCTTAAGAGCAACAGGCTCTTTGTACTCAAGTAGTAGAGCTTCAGGAGAGTCTACTGTGCTTTCCTCTTTTACAGTATCTAGGGGGTCAAACACATCTTGCGATCTCTGTACCGATGTCTGTTCTGCAGCCAGTTCAGCAGGGTCTCTTTGATGACTTTGGCTTTCTGTTGTCAAAGTGGGAATTAGGCTATCTGTCAATTCAAAATTAAACTGCTTGCTTGTCTGTGGGTGGGGTGGTGTTTTTGAAAGTGCTGCTGTAAGGATTTTGGCATCTGCCCCCATCTTCATAGCCATTTCATTGGTCGTTATGTCTAGACTGCCTTTCTTCAGCATCATGCCTGCCCTGCTCTCTGCACTAAAACTGCAGCTTCTGTCTGAAAACATCTTCTGCCTCTTCTGGGCCCTCTCTTCAGATTTTTTATTTTGGACTTCACTTACAAAGACAGAGTCATCACCAGAATCTTTAACTGTGGTTAATGGAGCTGATAGGGCACCTGTAACCAAAACAAAGACAGAACATCAACAATGCAAACATAACTGAATCAGGCTTATCCATTTTAGGGTGTGTGTGTAATATAGTTAGTAATACCATAAGTTACCGTTCAACAAAGCTGTACAAAAATTTAGTGGGTATAAAAATAAACATATAAAAACAATACAAGCTTTTATTTAGTTGTAATAGAGTCGGGAAAGGCTTCTGTGTTTCCATTAAAGTGATTTTTCCTCACTTCCTGTTTGATCACCATGACATAAGTGAATAGGAAGTTTCTGCAACAGGGCACAAAACACTAATAAAAGTAGTTATTTCATTCAATTAGGGAGGAGTAAGATCTGTTAAGCATTTATCATTGTATAAGGAATGTCCTTCTCGGCTTCTTGCATAATTATTCTGACTGGTTTGCTACTATAATGAAGAATACGAGTCCCACTAAGACATTTTAGAACAATAAAAAAATGGGTTCTAAATACACTGGTCAAAAAAGTCCATAGGCTTGTGGAGCAGTGATCTTGGGTTATTTTAATGGGTTAAGTCTAGGTTTAGCAACGGTAAAATTGGGAAGAGTGGTTTAGAGAGTGAGAGACATTATTACACATAGATTGGTCACCACAGAGTCCTGACATTGATCCCATTGAGAAATTTTGGGAGAAGATTTTTCACAATGGCTGGATTGTGCCACAGTGAATGTGTGCAATATTCAAAGCCGAAGGCAGATCAATAATATGTTAAGAGTGTGTGACTTTTTTGGCTAGGCATATAAAATGGGTTATTACAATGATGTCTGAACTGAAATTATATGCTTATGGAACAGTTCTGGTTAAACTTATGTTACTGCTGATATACCACACATACTATATAAATCATGTTAATTATGTGTACTGAAAAAAAAAAAATCTTTTCTAAGAACTCTTACACAAGGCCTAATTAAAGAATTAGGTACTCACCACTACTGCTCTTTCTCCTCGTTGCATCGAAGATACCAGAAGGCACTTTAACAATACTGCTTCCACAGGGAGGAGATTCAGGTGGGTTGCAAACCTCGGGCACCAGCATGGACTTTCCAGGGGATACATCAGAGCAGGATTCTAGGTGAAAAAAACAAATAATGATGTTTCTTTTTTTTTGGTATAAGTATAGGTTTTTTACTCACTATAAGGCTAGTGAGGGACACAGGATTTCCTTAACTTTGTTATGTTTACACTACTACGTTTTAAACTGCAGCTTTCCAGAGAATTGGAGACTAGCAACCAAAAAAAAAAAAGCCAAGAGAGAACACCTCCTGTCACTAGAATGCCTCTGGGATATACAAAAGAAGTCCAACTGAGGGGTTTGAAACATAGCAAACAAATGTTAAAAGGGACTGAGTATTGCCTTGCAAGGAGGACTTTACCTGAAGCTGGCATTAAACAGGTCTGCTAAATGCACCAGGTGGAAATAGGAAAATGTGTGTACAAAAGGGGAAGTGGGTGGCTTACAAATCTGAAAAACAGACTCTAGATGCCAAAGTCTAGCCGAACCCTAACAGTGGAACTTGATTCTTGAAAACTTGTCACTTCAAGATGGTAGAATGAGAAGCCAGAGTACTCTTACGGGGTCAGTCTCGGACATCAAAACAGGAATCAGTTTTGAACCAAATCCAATGAAGACAAATTTTTCTCTAAACTATCTCAGGGACTGGGCCTCAACACTACCTTGCTCCTATACAGAATAAATAGTTCCATGCAGGATAAGGCACCAGTCTAGACACTCACCTTCCACAGATGATGGCTGCAAGGAAACACCATCTTGTGAGTGAGTTCAAACAGTGGCTTCTATATCTCTTGTAGAGAGAACCAGATTCATATCCCACAGAGCCACAAGTCAACAATCTCCGAAACAAATTAGAAAGGGCAGAAACCTAACCCTTGACAATGCTTTGAGCCAGTTGCTAGTCCAAACCGAGCTTAAGGAAGACTCGAGAATCACACCTTCTATGTGGTATGGTATACCAAACAAAAAAAAATACCCAATGATTGTGATGCAGAATAGCAAAATAATCTTTGAAACAGAGGATTATGACAATCCCGTAGTCCATGGAGCATCTGCAAGATATGGCATAAGGTTGGAGCGCCGCATCTGCCTGGGTATCAATGAGGATCACAAAAATGACCCTGTTCCTCATCCTCCAAAGCAGACACAAAAGTTTAAGGACAGATTAGGGTATACTGATCCTATAGTGCATCAGAGCTTCCACAGCAATACAAGTCCAATAAAACCTCAGAATGTAGGGTTAACTCCACCTACATTCTAAAGGCCAAGGCATTGTTGTATGCGTAGGTCTGTCTGACACCTGTCTTCACCTGGAATGTGCAGTTTTGCCCAGGACAAGATATGATTTACCTCCTTTACTATAATAATATTTGATATAATTGATGTACTTGATCACTGAGGTTTTCCAAATAACTGTCAATCAGGTGACCCTTCATCTCCTGTTTTAGTGACGTTGGTCACTGTAGCATACAGGGGGCAAGGGGGCAACAAGGGGCAACTCCCTCATATGGTGGCCATTTCCATCCAGATTCTTATTTATGGTGGAGGGTAAATATTTCATTGCTGAGACATGCTTAAATACAATAGCAAATGGGAAATGGAGAAGCATAAGATATTGGGGCAGGGAGTACTCACTGTTGGGGCATTTAAGACACTTAACAAGCCCATGTCAACCTAAATGATTAGATCACTAGAGGGGGGTGGGCGATAAGTGACACTTTATGCCCTCTCCCAAACATTATGAACAAAAATTCAATAAAATCATGTAGCAGTAAATTAATTTTGTATAATGCCATGCCTATAAGCTGATTTCTATTGTTTACAATAATATTCAAAGCAGTAGGAAACACTACAATGGTGAAAAAGTACCTAGTACACTAGAAGATGAAAGAGATTCTTCATTTCCCCCGGGCTGCTGACTTAATTTTGAAACAGAATCTGGTGTGTGGTCTTCCTCATCGTCATGAATCAGAGCTTTGTCCTCGTGGAGTTCATCTTTGGGTTCTGTCCTCTCATTGACCCGACTCCCTACAGTTTGCAATGACATTACAAGGGAACAGTTACTAATAAAAGGGCAGAACATTGATGCATCAGCTTTATGAAGTTTCTACTTAAGAATTTCAATACTGAATAGTGTGATGCAAAAGGCAATCTAGATTACTTTGGGTAAAAATCTCTGTTTGACATGTGCTCTGTGAAAAAAAATTAATTTTGCTGAGACCAGCAGTTCTACTCTCAAGGAATGTGGTTTGTGATGGATAAATTAAAGATTTTGCCATTTAAGCTACAAAAAGCTATTTTTTGTCACAGATCTGGTAGGCTTAAAAAAAATTCTACAGCTGCACTACCTATAAGCACCCAGAGACATGAAAGGGTTTTCAAAAATGGTCTCACAGGTTAATTCTGGACTGGCATATCATAACATCCTGACTTAAAAGCCACCCTGACACTTTTTATTAAAATGTCAGCCTATTGCACACCACAGAAAAAACAGCTTACTTACCACCTGCCTGGTAAACAGGTATCAAAAAGTGAAGTCTACACGGAACTGCATAAAGAATGCTGCTAAACAGAAAGGCTACCTTGTCATGCATATTATGAATAATAAGAAAACATTTAAAATTTTTTATATAGTTTTTACATTTTACTTGCTCACTGTTCCACATTATTGATATTACATTTGGAATATCAATCCTTAATTCAATAGTCAAATGGGTATCTCAGCAATCTCTCACATTTGGAAAATCAATCCTTAATTTAATAGTCAAATGGGTATCTCAGCAATCTTTATTTATAATCTTTATATTGTTATATAATACGTACCCAGTAAAAAGCATGTAACAAATAAAAGTCAAACCTCTAGATTTCTATAAATGTACTAGATCTCGGACTGTCAATGTCAATTGAGCTGCTGATGGCAAGAGTTTGCCATAATGTGCAAGTAATGCTGTACATATTTGCACATTATGGCACACAAGTCAAAGTTCTCCCTACAGCTGTGATGTCCTTAGGCTCTGCTATCTTCATCCAGTCTTCAGCCATATTTATAAGACAAGTGGGGTTCCTGTCCATGTGCACAGAACCTCATCTGTGAATGCAAAGCTCAGTGCACAGAAAAAGAAATCTCTGCCAGTCAGCGGTGCAGCACCGCCCTTTTCATTCTTTGCAGCGGGCTACGTCATCTGATCTTGCACCTGCGCAGTGCGAGATCGGGTGACATAGCAAGAAAAAGACAAAGAAGACTGAAAATCGCCCCACCCCGCACTTCCTCTGCGCTAGATTAAAGAGGAATTCTAGGACCAGATTGACGGAAGGTCCAGCAGTTTCAGTTTAGTTCTGCTTTAAGAAATTTAAACGTAATATGGGTTGAAACTATGACACCTAGGTTCTGTAGACCACAGAATAAGTGGAAGAATTATGATTTCAACAGGATTTGCCGAAACAAGCCAAGCGAAACGAGCTATTAGTTTACACAAAAAATATATAAAAACAGGTTCTCTATCTTTTACTATGTGATCTGCTTAAGAACTTACAAGGTTTTAATAAATAAAAATTAAAAATAAATACACAATTTGTAGAAATGTTAACGTTACGTGCAGTTATTCAGTTCCGGAATTCATTTTATCTTTGACTTAATTTTAATATCTTTGAAACAGATACAAATGTTAAAAATAATTGTGCATTAGTAGAAGCATAACAAACCCTGTGTAAGTTTAGCCCTTGTCGTTTTGGCAAAAAGCATAAAGCCATGCAGAAAAATCCCCAACACCGTGTTATAATGTTAGGAGAACATGACTGGAGAAATTATGTAGTGAATGGCCATGGTAATGATTAGTAGCTCATGAAGAATACCTGAACTAGAGTGCATATCAGTAGAATCAGTAGACTCAAGCCTGATTAAATCCCCGACGAAGGCAGCGTGCTCCCCAGAGTTAGCATCATTAGAATTATCCACGCCACAATGGCTCACCATGTCCCCATCACTCCCACGTGCAGCACTCGGAGAAGCTGAAGAGACAACACAGGTTAATAAACCAAACAGAGGCATTTTATTATGCTATAGCTGGATATCTATTAGGTGATATTCTTTTTGTGTTCTATACTTCCTTAATCCTTGACATTGATTATTTACTATTTAAAATTTGCTAGGTGATAATACTGTGAGGCATTATTTTTATACAAAAATCTTTATCAAAGAAATGTGACTGGTCAGCATAGACAGTTTTTACCGTCACGTCCGGGGGAATGCAGCACAATTTTTGACTGATTTATTTGCTATATTACACCAATTTGAGAAGCTTCTGAGATTACTCACAGTTCACCATCAGCTGCATATGACTTTCCTTTATGCTCCTGAGTTACATCAACCTGCTGTTTTTGCATTGTCATTGGCTTGTATGGGGAAACAAGCAGTTCTAATGTAAATCAGTAAAGCCCTTGGACACAACAATTTCAAGTGTATGTAAACCCCACATCTATTTTTCCAGAGTATCTGTGTCTGTGCTTTGTGGTGCAGCATCCTGTACGAGTGTGATGGAGTTGTAATTTACAATTGGGTGAATTAATGAACATAATCATTTGTTACTGTATTGTGTTATACATTATGGCATGCACTGTAATGAAAATGAGGCTTTAAGTTCAATTTGAGATTAGTTTGGGCTTTTTCAATTATTTCTCCATGCCATTCAATAGGAGAGTTCTTAACTAGTGGAAAAAAATAAATAAGTGCAACATGAAATGGTCAGCTGAACAAATATAGCAGTAACCCAGGAATATGCAGGAAGAGATATGATAACTAGTTAAAGAATGAACGTACTACAAGAATCTAAGTCCTTCAGCAAGTCAGCGGCCATAAACTTTGTAAATATAAATTACAACTGTTTTGGGTGAGGCACATTCCTTAACATTTGCTTCTTCTGCTATCTTATTATTGTCTAAACGCAAAATTTTACATTCCACAGAGATTCAAAATGGAAACTATTTTGCTGTCTTTTAACAGTTTTTTAGTTTTATATTTCATATGGGGATATTACATTGATCAAAAGATGGGATGAAGTATATAAAGATTGACATTTAGGATTCCAGAGGCTCTAAAGAATCAGGTTACAGTATTAACAACTCCAAAGACTTTAGGGAAAAAGTCTTCTCAGACAGAATTCGCCTTAAAAAAATGCTTGATAATATTTGCTTAGTGTTGCAGTACACATCTGTAGTTTTTGCAGAGGTATAGAAAAAGCTCTGCAACCACAGCCCAAATTAGAAATGTTCTGTAGTTCATCCCAAAGCATCATGGTAACATTTAGGAGTTTTCCAGCATGGATTTTGATAGTGTGTTAGCAGACAAAAACATTTGTATATTCTACCTGGTTCTGCGGAGATCTTGGATTCTGGCTTTGGGTTTTTTATTGGTGTACGAAACTGTGCTAATCCAGATATCACATTTCGTACTTTTGTCCACAAAAAATTCCCACTACGGTTACTGCTTGGCCAGGGACTCAGCAGAACAACCTGAAAACAAGTCATAGCAGAATGTTTATTAACTTGGCTCCCATGGGTAAAAACACAATACGGGATCCAGTCAGTAGGAAAGCCAAACAATCAGAAATGAAGAACAAAGTAGCTGCAATAAAAGAAATCTAGCTTCATTCGACAGCTCAAATTAAAAAAGAAAAAAGCTGCTACCGGTTACTATAAATGACCTTTAAATTAAGTGCAACATACATTAAACAAGCATGCAATCCTATGAAATCCCCAGAATTGAAGGAAATAAAGTAAAAATAAATCTGGAATCCAGGACAATTTAGTCTGTTCATATAAAGATACAGTTAGGTCCATAAATATTTGAATATTTGAACAGAGACAACTTTCTGCTAATTTTGGTTCTGTACATTACCACAATTAATTTAAAATGAAACAACTCAGATGCAGTTGAACTGCAGACTTTCGGCTTTAATTCAGTGGGTTGAACAAAAAGATAAAATATAAAAATGTAAGGAAATAAAAACCTTTTTTTACACAATCACTTCATTTCAGGGGCTCAAAAGTAATTGGACAATTACAAAAGGCTATTTCATGGGCTGGTGTGGGCAATTCCTTTGTTATGTAATTATCAATTAAGCAGATAAAAGGCCTGGAGTTGATTTGGGGGGGGTGTATGTGGAAGATTTTGCTGCGAACAGACAACATGCGGAGCTCTCCATGCAGGTGAAACAAGCCATCCTTAAGCTGCAAAAACAGAAAAAAAACCCTCTGAGAAATTTCTACAATATTAGGAGTAGCAAGATCTATAATTTGGTACATCATGAGAAAGAAACAAAGCACTGGTGAACTCAGCAACTCCAAAAGACCTGGACGTCCATGGAAGACAACAGTGGTGGATGGTCATAGAATCATTTCCATGGTGAAGAGAAACCCCTTCACAACAGCCAACCAAGTGAACCATTCAAATTCATCCAAGGCTACCATAAAGAGAAGACTGTATGAAAGTAAATACAAAGGGTGCACTGCAAGATGCAAGGCACTCATAACCCTCAAGAACAGAAAGGCTAGATTGGACTTTGCTAGAAAACATCTAAAAAAGCCAGCACAGTTCTGGAAAAACATTCTTTGGACAGATTAAACCAAGATCAACCTTTACCAGAATGATGGCAAAAAAAAGTATGGAGAAGGCGATAAGCAGCTCATGATCCAAAGCATAGCACATCATCTGTAAAACATGGCGGAGGCAGTGTGATGGCTTGGACGTGCATGGCTGCCAGTGGCACTGGGACACTAGTGTTTATCCATGATGTGACACAGGACAGAAGCAGCCGATTGAATTCTGAGGTGTTCAGAGACATATGGTCTGCTCAAATCCAGCTAAATGCAGTCACATTGATTGGGAGGCGTTTCATAATACAGATGGACAATGACCCAAAACATACGGCCAAAGCAACCCAGGAGTTTATTAAAGCAAAGAAGTGGAATATTCTTGAATGGCCAAGTCAGTCACCTGATCTGAACCCAATTGAGCATGCATTTCACTTGCTGAAGACTAAACATCGGACAGAAAGGCGCACAAACAAACAGCAACTGAAAGCCGCTGCAGTAAAGGCCTGGCAGAGCATTAATAAGGAGGAAACCCAGCATCTGACGATGTCTATGAGTTCAAGACCACAGGCTGTCATTGCCCGCATAGGGTTTTCAATCAAGTATTGGAAATGAACATTTTATTTTCAGCTTCTCAATTTGTCCAATTACTTTTGAGCCCCTGAAATGAAGTGATTGTGTAAAAAAAGGCTTTAGTTCCTCACAATTTTATGCAATCTTTTTTACCCACTGAATTAAAGCACAAAGTCTGCAGTCCAACTGATTCTGAACTGTTTCATTTATAAATTATTTGTGGTAATGTACAGAGCCAAAATTAGAAAAAAAGTTATATTTATGGACCTAACTGCACATGAACTAATAAACCGCAGTCCAACATATAGGAATAAATAATTCAATAGACATTCTTAAGGGCAAATTTTACAGCACAGTAACCCATTCCTCCTCTCCCTTCTAAATTGAAAACAGTTGCCTATACACTTTAGTGTTTGGTGCAGTAAGTTAAAATCCTGCTTACTACACCTTTGCTGAGCATCAAGCAAAAAACATTTTTAACAGAAATGAATAACACATGTAAAACCAGTCTATCATAAACCAGCAGAAATGTGCTTATAGTAAGTAACCTTACAGTATAAATTATAAAACCAAGGATCTGAAAGCCATTGACTGATCCATAGAACTATATCTACCTCGATTGAAATAGATTTTTTACACTCTTGTCTCCTTGCCGATTGTACATGCAATTAATCCAGATTAATAAACAAACCAACTAAAAAAATATTGCAAGCAGGTAGACTGTTTATTGAAGAAGGGACAGGAGATGTCCCTTACCTGCCTGTTCATACTTGCCTGTCTTTCCATAACATATTTACCTGCCTGTTTGCAATTATATTTGCTAAGTACACGGTATCTGAGTATATTCCCTGGCTGCCAATAATAAGTTAACTCCTGCACACAGAGGTAAAGATAAAGAAAAGTAAAGTGTATATAGTACATATAAAAGTACCTTGTTGTAGTAACCATATGTTATTGCATTAGGGTTTATTCCAGCATTATTCATTTCAAATAAGACTTTTACTGCCAAAGCAGGATTCTCCCAAATTCCACAAAGCTGCATTACCACTCTGTAACAAACCTACAAAAAAAAGAAAAACACAGTAATGCGGAATGAAATCTAATAATGTGAAATAAAATCTAATAATGACTCTAGTACTAATATGGAAATGCTTGAATAGTTAAAATTAGCATCATAGATGGGTGGACTTACTGACTATTATTCCTGTATTACATATTTTATTCAATATAACCATACAGAAACTATAAATGAAAGGACGGACCTATGAAAATATATGCACACACAACATTCGGGCAGTAGTTTGCTGAAATCAAAAGTGTCTCAATGCTAATAGTGAACACTTTGAGCCCCTAATGTGACTCCAGAAGACAATGTATTTTCAGCTACCCTTGCTGTCTACAGAAGTCTAGCAGTAAAGCCATTTACACAGATATTTTTCATGTGTGTATGCATTTTTTATATATTTTTTTTTTTTTATAACTATTTCTTTTTTACGTTGCCATGTAGCTTATTTTAGAAACAATAGCAAGAAAAACCAAAAAAACAAAGCATGCATAATGGTTTTTAGTATACAAGAGCATACCTCGTCCAATGGATCCACATCAGTCTTTCTCATTTTTACCAGTGCTTCATAGGACTTCTGAAGAGCTCTGGACCTCGATTGGGAAACCTTCACGTAAACTGGCAAACATATGAACCACAGGCTGAAGCAGTGGCTAAACAAGCACTTGGGCCAACTACTGGGATTGTTGTAATATTTCCTGGCTAACTTGTGAGCAGCTTTAACTTCCTGCAATAATCAACAAAATGGAATCCTGTAATATTTTGTTATCAGGTCTCAGACAAAAAGCTTATACTAGCAGAAATTAGTAAATAAATAAACGTTTAAAAGTTTAATTATCCTCTGTCACCTGAGACGAATTGTAAAACGTTACTTATTTTATATTTATTTCCACTAAAATGTTGAAAGGAAATGTGAATCCATGCAGAACATTTATCTTTCATTTAAAGACAATTGCACAATCAAGTCCCTTTCTAAACAAAGTACTATTCTTAATTTATTGTAGATGTGTTTTAGTGTGAAACACATTTTGCTTTACCATATAACTTAATGCCTTTTCTTCAGTACTTAACCGATAAAACTTCCACAAATCTACAACTGCCAAATGTCACAATTGCTCCAGATACTCACATAAATGTATGTAAAATATACACATTGCTTCATCTTAGTGACAGATTCAATAACAGTGCAGAACTAGAGGTAGTCAAGTCATGGCACAAACCAATGGCAAAACGTGCAAACAGCTGGCTGAAAGTTAGTCTCATTCCATAGATTTAGTGATATCTAACCTGCTTGGTCCTTTTAGCAGTGAATGTAGGAATGCTTGCAGGTCGTGTCTCATTTGCATTTCCAGTAAATTTAAGGTATTGCTCACGAATCCGGTCAAAGAGAGCATAATCAAGCCTTGGAAACTTTTCGTAGCTAAGATAAAAGCACAAAATACAATAAATGAAACACATTTTATAAAGGAATAAGATAAAACATGACAAAATATGGAGTGTCAAAGAAAAATGTTTGGAACATTTTTAAGTTTTATACAATTATGAAAAAATAAGGGATATACAAGATTAATTTTTCTTAATAGTTTGTCTGCTATAAGCTTACAAAATAAAACAAGTTTTCACAACACTTGGTGGAATGCGGAGGCCAGTTAGACCTTTGTATCTTCTGTATAGTATTGAGTATTACACTTATCTTTTACATTTTTTGTGCTTATTTAGTAGGCTAAGCAGTAGCTTGCTACAACAAATAAGAAATAATCTTTCGTCTCAACTGACTGCTGTAAAAAAATTGTATGGATTGCTTTGAATTACACAGTACATCTCCACCACTCCTATTTATTAAACTTTCCAGTCTAGAAAATTTGGTAGAAGAGAGGCAAAAACAAGTAATCATTTGCAATCCCTATTTAATGTACAGCGCTGCGTAATATGTTGGCGCTATATAAATCCTGTTTATTAATAATAATAATAATAAGTAATGAGCACACAAACAGTGGTAAGCACCTGCAAACACAAGGCAACTGGAAATTATCACCTGTTGCTCTGTATTGCGTGGTCTATTACCTGTATTTTGGAGCTGGATCAGGCCCATCCTCCGGCAGAGGGTCAGGTGCCATTATAAGAACTGTGTGCTCGCTCTTCTGAGATTCTCGTTCTATCAGACGAGTGTCCTCTGGGGATTCCTGGTCTATCTACCATACAGATAAAAACACTGCTTAATTGTGGGAAAGAGCAGATAAAGGAGATGCGAAAGACACAGAACACACACTGAAGATGAACAATGGACGATGGAAGGTTTATTTCACCAATCGAATTATTCTTTACCTTGTCTGCTTTATCATTGCCCTTCTCTGGGAACAGCTACAAAAAACAGAATAAAGGTTATTGTATATACAATATATATATATTTAGGGAAATCTAGAATATACTGTTGCTACAAAAGTAAATATAACAGTTTAAAACATACATTTCATTATTACACTGATTTCTGCATTGTTCAAAAGTAGTTTTATGGCAATAATTGAAAATCGGGATGTATGGAAAACTCCAAATTTCAATTCAAAATCACTTGTCAAAGAAAACTAAAAGGGGGGAGAACCTGTGACATAAAACAGGTAAGAGATATTTTTTTAAATTTCTATCAATGGGTAACAATAGTTAAGATCTGACTATCCTGCAATGTGCAAAACAATGAATTTATATTATAGGGCATGCAATAAATGTGTAAATACCTTATCAATGCAGTCATCAAAGAATACCAGACTGGTGTCCTTGTCACTGACAAAACTGCACTCTTCAATGAAGCGAATGAAGATCTGTGTTTTTGTCAGCTGTGAGTAAAACTTCATATGTGCTCGGTCTCTACTTTTCAAAAACCCTGTAATAGCAAAAGGTAACTTGTATTAGGGTGGGACTTCACAAGGTGACATTAAGTAGTAACAGTGTTGAAAGAACAAAACTTATCAACACACTACCCTTACCCTTTCATGCTGCTAGATCAAAGTGACCACCTGCTAACAGTTTGTCTATTAATATATATATACTGTAGGTTGCATGAGTTTTTTTTTAAGGGTTTTGCAATTGAAAATGGTTTAAATCAAAAACAAAATGCTCTATGGCCATTTGAGTAGAAACAGTCCATTTAGTAGTGTGGCTACTAATGAAAAGAACGGAAGCCAGAAAGAACGAGTATAAGATTTTAGAGGAATGCACATTCGTAAGGAATATAGAGATGATTGAGCGGCTGTACAAATTCTCTGATCAACTCTACTGACAAAGAATTGTAATTAAATTGTCGGTATTCTGCAGCAAACCCTACTTTACATGTAGTAAGGCAATATATTTAGTTACCAATGATATGTGATTCATGAAGGCCTAAACATTTTTATGTTATATGTAAAAAAAACTAATAGTAATAAGTGTTAAAGGTCCAAATAAAATGTACCTTGGTGGTCAAAAAGGGAGTCTGCTGCAGTGGCCTTTTTAGAAGGTGCTTCAGTTATAGGCTTTAAGTAAGACCTGTAACCTTTTAATATGGAGGCCATAAATCGCAGAAATGCTTCTTGAATTTCCACCTCCATGTCCTTTGTTTTCTTTTCCCAGGAGAAGTCGGCTTCAATGGGAGTCATCTCCACTGCACTTTGTTCTTGGGTTTGTCTGTGGACTAAATACAAAAGTAAAAATCTTATTTTGGTCTATTTATTATTACATTTTATTCTAGCAAATACCCAGCTAGCCGGAAAAAGTTTTTGGTGTATGTGTGTGGGCGTGTAAGCAATCCTGTGGTACTGAGATTGGGATATTGATTTTTTTTCCTCAGCAATGGCCTATTGAGATGAAGGGATGCAGACTAGTTACAGGACTAATGATACAAATGTAAAAAAGTTTAATATTGAAAAGCAGAAACATTAGAATATTCACAAGTATTTGTCAAAACCAATTCACATGTGAACACAAGGCAACTTAACAGGTCGAGAAGAGGGCGCTGGTCTAGGAGGAAAAGAAGAAGGGACTGGTCTGCAAAAACTCAGCCTGAGGATGAAGAAAACAGAGTAGCGTGTTCTTCCTAAAACAGGACCTGCTTTTTGTCCTTTGTGGTCCTCCTATAAATGCCATCTCCTATTCTTTACTCTACTCCTAGGTGATATTTCAGTGATGGGCTATATATATTTTATTGCTCACATTAGATCCCTACTTTCTTGTAAATCCATCCTCTGACACATTACAAAGGGACATTACCTTTTTTACACTGTCCAAGCTTCATGAAGAACCTGCTTTTATTTATGTAATGGACTAGTTTACACAGAAGTTTATTAACAAAAGCAACCTGAGATACATACCAAGCAACTGAGGATAGATTTTTTTCAACACACTGATTAGGTTTTTCACTGGTTTCTTTGGAAGCTGCTTCCAGGTAACGTTTCTCTTCTCTTCAGCCCTGGTATGACAAAAAGACGGTCACTGACTGGATTTAGGATACCCAGACATATTCAATTATTATCCTATCACTGTGCTGGTACTGGGGTGATTAAAACACCTACAGGCTAGCAAAGACCTAATGCTAATTACAATTATCCAGTCTGTATCCAGTACAATTATTCAGTGGGAAGAAAAAGGGGAGAGTATCTATGGCAGATAAAGACAATGGCAGATATAATAACATACCAAGCTATGACTGCCCTCACAAGGGAAACCTGTATACAGGAATTAGTACAATTAAATTGCTTCTATATACTGACCACAAATAGGTATGGAATCAAAGTAGTTCTCACTTCACTCAGACTTACCTGTTCTGCCTGCTTATTTAATTTTGGTGTCTAGAAGTAATAAAGTATTAGCCAGACATCTAACAATGGCACATAGTCTATTTGGCACATAGTACACGTTTTCTATAAAAAGAAGGATTTACCAACAGAACTATATAATTTTCAAATCCTGACCTCCAAAAAAGGATGCAGGAAGTTTGCTTTGGGCACTTAATTAGCATGTCGGTTTCAAGTCACTGACTTTGGGTATGAATGCCATTAAAATGCCAGGAGGAAATTTATACATATCTACATACACAGTGCTATGTAAAGCATTTTTCCTAAATGCTTTCATAAATGACTTTGGCTGAATGATTGGGTTTATTGTTCTGCTGCAGGATGAATCTATGAACAATGGCAATGCATTATGCATTGCACCTGTTTATCCTTTTTTCTTCATTTATACTCACAATTTACCAGCTCCATGTGTAGAAATGCTGTCCCATTCTGCGTGAAACCTCCACCATGCTTGATTGTTGCCTGTAGACACTCAATCTTGTACAGTTCCCATACTGTGCAACTTATTGTACTTTAAGCTACATGTTATCTAGATCATTATTGGCACCTGTCTGAAATAACTGTGTAAAAATCCACTGCATCATTTACCTGTAAAATCCTAACTCTGTACAATGGTACTTAGGAGAATTGAGGCGAAAGGGGATACAGTGATGAATCATTTGCATTAGGTTTTTTTTTTTGTCTTGAGGAATGTAATTTCATGGGTCTTGAGGAATGTAAAACTTTTGCACAGTACTGTGTATTTAAATATTTAATCCAAATATCAACGTGCTTTGAATGCAAATAAAACTATTCTTGTGTCTACTGCCACCCCCCATTTACTGAAGTTAAACATTTCGACCATTTTTATATGAAATTTTAAAAATAAACCATCAAAATAAAAAAACAAATTTTTCTTTTAACACATACGTGAAAATCGTGCTTGTGTCCAAGTCAACGCACACAACGTCCTGAGGTGGGTCATACAGATCAAAGTACCGAGAGTCCACTCCAACAATAAATGGAATGGGGGCACTAAGTACACCTGCTAGAGACAATGGGCACAGGGGGACATATGGACATTGCCACTGGAAAGGGAAGATCATCTGGAGAGAAAATTAAAAAAGGGTCATTTGTATATACACATCTGATTTTCTAAACCACATCAATCACACCGCAATATAATAGAACCATAAAAACAATTCAATAGTAATATTCTCGTTAGTTTCTTTAAGAGGAACTTGTTGATGAAAACGTTCTAGGTTATTTATTAATTCTCCTATAACTTTGCATAGAAAATTGTATTTTCCGAGCATGCCAAATTAAACACAAACTGTTACCACTTGTCAATGCTATTGTTAGGTCTATAGGTGCAAACAATATTTCAATATGATATAGTATCAACCATAACTACAGAAAAATGAAGTTCAGAAGGATCAATATCACTCAACATAAACATAAATCGAAGCCAGCAATAAACAGAATAAAATATATGAATATGTAATGCTGCCTTAAATGCAGCTCCGCCTATTCAAGACAGTCTAATACTAGATGGAAATATTTTTTTGTTTGAACTCTAACACTAAAGTAATAAATTACATTTGACATATATAATAATAATATATAATATAATATAAAGTAACCACTGATCACATTTTAGGCTAAATAAATTATCAAAGAATAACATTAATCCACGTGATAGATACATCAATACAGTTCCTGCATACTAATCCAGGCTGCATTTTGCTTTATCCTCAACACTTCCAGGATTGTAGAAAGCAGCTGTGTGACTATAGAAGTGGCAGCATGCAGCATTTGTACAAGTAATGCATACTTACAGCCACAACAGCTTCTGCCACTCCTGTCAAAACTGCAGGTCGGAGGGAATGGAGGAGTATTTTGCTCTCCATTAGTACAAAATAAAGTAAGGTAGCACAGTTCTCTGGCCCCAGGCTCGTTACCAGTGTACGATAATTTGCTCCACTGCAAAAAGTCAAAACAGAAAAACAAAATTTAACAAAAACATTCACAATTGTAACCACGACTTCTACAGATTTTCGGGTTTACAACAATGCTCGTGTTGCTGTCAGAAAAGGTATCTGTGGCCAGTCCACACTGTTACCCAGACTTTTTATTGAAAGTTATGGCAGAACATATTCTTGGACTTAATAGAACAAGATAAGACTCAATCAGAAGGTGGTAATGCCATTTGAGAGTTGGCATACATGTTTTAATTAAAAAAAAAAAAATACTAACAAGTTCAAGCAAAACACCATTTCCTTTTTCTCTCTTACACTCCAGTGACTAGACTGCTTGTTCAATTCTGCACAACTGTTGTGGCATTTTTAGTTTATTTTAAATTATGGGAATCTTGGCACTGGCATTAGGAATAGATGTGGAAACTTTTAGAATGGTACAGAAATAATGATTACTTAGAAATACCCTTCAAAAACTTGTTGGCAATGACAGCCCTCATATTTCTATATGCAGGTGCACTTTATTATATCCAGCCAGTTTTTACTCCTATTCAGAGTCAAGAAACCACAGTACAATTCCATAGCTGTCCATAGGGCTGTGTCCCATGGTCAGAGAGGAGTTCCAAAGGCAGCTATGGGGCTGTACTGCATGTGTGACTTCTTTGTAGGTGGATATAAACAAAAGACTGCAGCCCTTCCCATGTCAGTAAGTAGGAATCTCTGGAAAAGAATGGGAAGTTAGGTTAGGTCACATTGTGGAAAGACCGAAAGTGAGTGGTTCATGTGAGAAAACCCACCAACATCCAAGAGCATAATCTGTTCTGTATGGGGGGGGGGGGGGAGGGTAAGAACAGGTATACTTTTTCATAGGTACAAATGTCCTTTAAGGTCACAATTGAAAGGTTTTCCTAAACAATAAACATTATTTTTTAAACCGACTGGCAAGTTAAACAGTTTGTAAGTGGCAAGATAAACTTTAACCTATTTCACTTCCCATTTTCCATGCAGTAAGCTGAAAACACAACCTTATGACTTACAAAACTTGGAACTGACATACTGCAATTGTTTTATATTTCCCCTAAATAGTTGTTGGGTGGTCCCTGTCTGTGCCGATTACAGACTAATGCATTTAGTTTAACTTGGGATGAGTTAATAATATTTTCCATTTCCACAAACATAGGCTTAAAAGATTTACAAGAACAGGATTTTATTAAAAACCTGCAGTCTAAGTGATGGGGAATATTAACATGTGTTAGGAGATTTTTTATGGCAGCATAAGTAAACATAAAAGACAGAATATATAATTTATGAGCAACGTTTACATAGCAAAAATACATTACAGAAAAGGCTGTATTTTTTGTAACAGAGTAATAAGTCATTTTAGATGCAATGGGATAAGATCTACTTGATCTTTAAATATACCTTTTACTTTATGACAGCTAACCTGAAATTAGGAACTCATTTCAACCAGTGTATTTTTAGGTCAGGTTATAAAGCTAGCTTATGCATGTATTATTACAAGCCTGAGAGTTAGCGCACAGATTTTAGGATGACAAATATGAACATAGATAGGGCTACCTGAGTGGCAATGGAGTTGACACAGGCTGAGATAGAAACATTGCATCATGTGCCGATAACTGAAAGGACAAAAGAAAAATATTATTTCAATCAATGTGTAAAAACTTCTCACTATTCTGACAATATTCTAGAATATTTTCGGACTACTAAAGTGTGGTTGTAACTTACAGAGAAGGAAAAGTTTGAAACAAAAAAAAAAAAAAAATCAAATTTGAAACAATTTACATAGGTGTACTACAGTAATGTAAGTAGAAATCTTTTTGTTCTGAAGCAATCATTTTAAACAATGTGTTATTGCTTTTCTTTTAAAACTTTGTATAATGAGATTTTCAGTAGTACAAAATAGAGAAAAAAAGTACATACAACAAATATATCAAAAAAAAAAAAAAGAAATAGTATAACAACATAAACAGAATATGAAGCCAAAACGAAATCCAAAGAAAGAAAACAAATGTTATTACTTGATGTGGTCACTCCATGTTATTCTATTATTTAGGTATGCATTAATCAATGCCTAGATTGAAAACTGAAAGGGTGGGTGAAATGTCCTGTATGCATTTCAGAGTTTAACTTTAAATTCTGGCTGAAGTGTACCTTTAAGACTAACCACATTATGGAAAAAGTTCCAAAGCAAAGTGTATATATAAGAAAAGTTACCTGTACAAGGATTCTTGGCCTCTGAGGAGATGGAAAAGGCACATTGTGCATGAAGTGTGAAATATGCCTGAAAGGTAATTAAAAATAAGAAAAGTGAGTGCTAATGCATTTTGTGCACATTTTGTTAGTTTAAAAAAGTCACACTATCCCGATTACTTTTGTGTCTCTGTAAATGTACTTGAATTTATAAAAAATAAACAGTTGCATAGTTAGATTTGTGAAAGATCAAAAGTAGAACATTAGACCTTACAAAAGGAAAGGAAAAACATGCTACTAAAGCTGCATACACACGCGCAATTATTGTTGTTGGAAAGAATCTTTCACGATCCTTTCCAACGACTAAGGACTGCACCGTTCTGCTCCATAGAGAGGGTAGGGGGAGGACGACGGAGCGGCACCCTGCTGTGCGCTCTCCCCCTTCCCTTGTATTAGGATCGTTCGTCATCCATCGTCCGTTGATCCGCCAGGACGGTCTTTCAGACGATGAACCACAGGCACTATACACACGCCAGATTCTCGTTCAATATCGGCCCTGAGGCAATTATGGGCGAGAACCATTGGAAGTGTGAATGTAGCTTTACACTACCTGACCAGTCTTAGATTAAGGTATCTAAGAAGAATGCATTAACCCCCCTGGCGTTCTAATTCTGTCCGTATTTTTATGCAAAAAGCAGTACATTGTTTTGCATGAAAACATGGAGCAGTCCATGCACCTACTTTCAATTCTGTACTGGTTCTGAGATCTCATGGCCTCAACAGTGATCAGAAGCAGCTGAACAGGTAGTGTTGCAGTTTTATTCATGCATTGTACTAGCATAACTATCTCGGCCCAGCAACCATGCCCAGTAAAATTGTTCAACAGCTCATTTTTATGGAATTCTGGAAGCTAATTCATATACAAATAATTTCCCCAAATTGTTCTATTGGAGGTTTAGAAAACCAATTATTATAAATGTACCAGACCTTCTGTTGACATCTTATATGTCTTTAAAACATGTACACATTATTTATGCAGGCAAACTAGGCATACAGATACTGCTACATGGGTCAGGATATCCAAGCATCAATGACCTCTGGGTATAAAAGTGATAAACACTCACTTTTCAATAGGAAGTGTGTGAGGGCCAGACACAGAGAGTTTGTAGATGAACACTAAAAATTTTCGAAAGGAGTCAAAGAAGGGCCACTGAGATAGAAGGCAGATGCACTTGTTGGTTCTGATCTTCCTAGAATGTATCACTTTCTTCTCCACAGCTGTAATAAGCCCAAGCTGAGTCAACTGTTTTTCAGACAGCATTTCTTGGGGGTATGGTTCATAGAACTGAATAGCAGCACCATAAACCTAATCAAAACAAATAAAAGTACATTCAAATTTTTAAAAGTCCATGTTAACTATTTACAGTCATCATATATGGGTGGACTTGCATCCTGTCATTTTAATATCAATAGAGACTGCAAACAAATTAAGAGCAGGCAAAAAGTAGAAACAATATAGGCAAACAATATAATGTGTATATAAACCCTAAGCATTTCCAGTTACATTTCTAAACCACATACTTGCTTTTGACTTCTGTTTTTTTGTGTAGTAAACCAATCCTGTAAGGCTTCCTCTTTGCTGCACAATGGGGCTAATATTTTACATATCATATACAAAAATATGACACTCAGATACTGAAAACAATCTTTCCTGATGGTTTCCATCTAGAACAAATGAGTGCTGAACACACAGCACAGTTCTTTGGAGATGGTAGGGTGACAGTGATTGTTTCTGTTGGTCATTGATGTTCATCAGGACAACATTAGAGGACCATGGTACACACACTAAATTTTCACTTGAGACAAACAAACAATCTACTGTGTGTGTATGTACCCAGTGCTTTGCTACCATGGGGCTGTTCAGTAAAAAATTGCCCCACTGTTATCTACACCAAAAAACAACATGAATATGGAAAATGAAAGCACCTAAGGTTTTGTTTACATGAATGGTTTCTTCAGTGTTTAAAAAGCCTGTGTTTGAATTGTCCATTTATTCCAATATGCAAGTGCACAAAGTAATGGAATTAGGAGTTGTGTTTTGTGCAGCAAAGGAATGAAGGCTGCATTATTTAGTGACACTAAAACATCTATAAACATGTTTATAATGGTTGATAGGTATTGAAGGAATTTTAGAGGCACTTTTTTTCTCTTTCCTCTCCTCTGAGAGAAAAAAATGCCGTAGTTATAAATAGCAAATAAAAAGAATACAAAACAAAGTCCCTAACCTGCTCTACTGGTCAGCATTAAAGTTTTCAGTGACATGCATTACCCACACGATAATGTGGTGATGGTTCTTAAAAAAGATACTTTCCGAGTTCTGCTTCTGCCCCGTGCTATCTTTTATAAAAATTGTCCAAGTGACAGTTGGTTACAGCACAGTTGGTATTTAAATAAACAGCTAATTCTCACAAGCATTAAAAAACATTGCTAATAACATGATCTCTGGAATCGCCTTTCAAAACCAAACTACTATTAACCACTGGTTAAGAAAGCCAAGGATGGAAACTGGTAGACAGGCGGTCATGTATATAGCACTGATCCTCTACAGAGACTGCAAACATTGCAATCCACACCCTTGCACCCTTTTTGTTCAGCTCTTGCTGATTCTTAGAGCTGCTATCCGTTTTTGCTGTTACTGTTAGATAACAGCTCAGCTTCCTCTCCAACTAAAACACAATCTAATGTGTTCAGGGTCTCCTAGTAATGCATAACATTGATAATACAACATGGAGCCACCTGAAACTTGTCAAGAAAGATAAAGTACTTTGCAAATGATCTCCTAAACTATAGCTATCAAATATGATAATCAATTGTAAAAGTTGTCATCAGATCATTTGCCCAGTTTTGTAATACAGCTCTGCTCCATTGCTCTTGATACAGTTACATATTAAATAAATGCAGTGCTTGACATGTAAAAAAAAAAAGCAGTCATAGAATGTATTCTGCTAACAATTAGCTTGTACCTTTTCTGCATGGGAGCTAGTCAGGACAAATGTGGAAAACACAGGAAGAGGGTACTTGATTTTTGGAGCCCAGCATTCAATGGTAGCACCCATAGGAAGACAGAAGAGAGGCACAGACTCTGGTAGTGGAAAGGACTCATAATCTTCTTCTGGATATCTGAAGATCATATCTGCCAGTATAAAACGTATCAGGTCAGTGTATATCATTGAAAAGAACTGGGTGAAAAAAAAATTAATAAAAGAACATATTCAGTTCAGTAATTCTGATGTTAACCAATCATTAACTGCAGCTGAGTCTTCCTGGTAAATGTATTTTAATCCTAGTTTTATACATGCTTGATACATGGACTTGGCATGTACACAAACTCTTAGCTGCTGGCTTTCAAGCACAAATTATCTGATGAACAGTTATGCCAACATCATGTGACAAAAAAATTGCAACTAACATTTAATGCAACAGGGTTTCTGCATTCTGAAAATATATGTTTTTGGATCTAAAATGTGTACAAAATGTGCAATTTAGCATTTGTGTGTGGGGGGGAGGCTCTGGCAGAGTGAATGTTTTGTGAAAGCCACATTCACTGCATCTATGAACTTGCTGATGGGATGAGAAAGCAAATTAAGCGATTAGCGTATGCTCCAAGAATTTTAGTACAACTTTGGAATACATTCACATTTTTCAGTATTTTATTTTATCGTTTAACATAGAGGTCCCCAACCGTTTGGACGTCACAGATCACTTAATTTTTCAGACTCCGGACTGCGCATGCGCGGAGAGCCGTGTGTCACTCAAAATGGAAGAAACTTCCCCCAGTGATGATGCCAGAACCCGCCCACTCTTACATCCAGAGACACAACCCCCAACCGACCCGAGTCTACGATGCATACGGGAGACAGTCCGCGGCTCAGCCGGTGCGCCCCTCCCCCCAACCTAAGTGGGGTCCTTCTCCTGACCCCACGCTGGGGGGCACACCGGTCAGAGCCATGGACCACAGGTTGGGGACCGCTGCTTTAACGTACTGGCCTGCCAAAAATTCACTGTGCTCTCAACTTCCTGTTCAGGATAAGGCAATACTTGGACTGCACTAAAAACCTAACCAATGTTGTTAGACTATCCCGATGAACTACAGATCTACTCTTTCACCCATCTCTCTCTGTCCCACTTAACATGCATACATCGATTTCTTTTCTAGCAAAACAATGTTGCTATCTTAACTATTAGGAGCCTCCCCACTTTCTGTATGTAGGGAAAGGGCTCTGGGAGGATGCTTTTCTGAGAATGCCAACAATATTAGGAGTAAACACCAATAGAAGCCCCTGCAAGAATTTGACAAATCTGCTTGATAAACCAGAAGTAATAAAAGTTGACTTTCACAACAGGTAAAGGTAAAATAGAATACTGTGAGGACAGGATTTAGAGGGGGGAGGTGTGGGGGTGAATTTGGATAATGTCTGGACATACACATTAGCTATGAAAAGAAACATTCTAAAAACCAAGACACTGGTTTTTACTTTGTAACTATAAGAACTGATTGTGCTATGTTGTATTAAAACTAGCTATATAATATGTTACAACAGTCTACAGACTGAACAGTATTAGGTTACTGAATATTATTGTGCAATGCATTTGTCTGCCAAAAACCATGGCATAAAAAATTCTAGGAAAGACAAATGTAAAAAAAAAAACCCACTCAGGAGACGAGCAGTCAGCAGAGCAGAGCCTGGGAGACCATCTCCCGCAGCTACACATCAGGTACTGCCTCTCCCTGCTGCTGCAATGCATCACCTTTGCTCTCTTATCAAAGCTGTTTCACTTCAAGTTCCTGCATTTTTGATCGCTTCATTTCACTGTGTAAATATAGACCTACAGGCTGTGGTTTCCAAAGCCCTTTAACCATATGACAGGATAAAATAAAGGAACTGTCCACCTTAGAAACATTATAAAAAGAATCACAATATCATGAAGTCAAAGCACAGTGAAAGGATCACTCCTAGAGGAGATGTATTATCTTCCTATTAAATGGTTTATTTTATTATTATTATTATTATTTCAGTGAATTAAATCCAAATACAAAGTTTATAATAAAGGACAGAGAAGATGAGCAGGTTAATATTTTCCCAGTGACCTCTGAATGGCTACTGAAGATGAATTGTACACATTTCTACTAGTTTGTGCTTTACTGTAGCATTTTTGCTTTTCTGTACATCTAACATGAATGTGCCCAGTTCCTCTACTTGTTTATTGCATTTTTTATTCACACTGCAGGGAAACATTGGAAAAGAATGACTCAGCTTTCTCTAATTACATGTATACGGATTTACTCCTAAAACAAAGGGTTATAATTATTCAAACATAATGCCACAAAAGCACCAATTCAGTCTTCTCAAATTTCTGTAATACTAACCAGCCTTGTAAGCAATAGAGTTTGACGCAGGCACAGACTTCTTGTAGCATAGATACACATTGGATCCCCACTAAAATAGAAAAAATACCACACATTTATGTTTGTTCTACACTAGAAGCTTAGTTACATGTCAAAAAACATAAATAGATAACGAGGGCCTAAAATAAAATCCATCAGAGATTCTCTAAATAACTTTTTCCCCAACTGTCCACTAAATCACCTTACTGTAACATGTTTTATTGTCTTGTATACAGAAGCACAGTAATTAGGGTCCCAGCAATGTGTAGTTTTTTATTGACAATAGGTTTAGGAAACACTGTGATAAAACAAGGAGATTCTCCCCATTTCGTGTTTTATTCTGATAGTCTCTAATGGCCAGCACAGCAGTTCTTATTTTAGATACCTTTATGAATAAGGGACGCAATGGTTATACTGTGATTATACACAAAGCAATGCATCTTTCAAATTTTTGGATGAGGGTACACATACTCTTATGTAACAATATTAAACATACCATATTTTCTGTGTATATGGGCTTAACTGTAGTCATCCGGTGCACTTAATAAAAAAACTCACCAACTGCAGTAATATTTAGCAATCAGAATCAATTTTTAATAATACATTTTAGGAAACATAAGTCTGTTTAACATTCCTTTTATTTTAATTATTCTATAAATGTCTTGCATAAAAAGAAGAATATCTGCAAGATTTTTACTGTGCACTGGGAGATTCACCATACTTCCTGTAGACATAGCAGGGGGACACAGAACAGGAAGTAAACGTATATGTGTCACTTTCTATTATCTGGCCGTCACTAAAATCTGTCAATATGGCTCCTATTACTGGGGAATCTGCCTATCATTGAAGTACTTTTTTGGGGGAGAAACTGCCCATCACTGGGGTACCAGTTACTTGAAAATTTTAAAGGGAAGTTTGCATGTCACTGGGATACTGGCCTGTTACTAGCATACCTGATACAGGGAAATCTGTTTATTACTGGAATCCATCTTTTATTCCCATCTGCATGCCATTGATATTTTCATGTTGTTAATATCTGCCTGTGACCAGTAATATCTACATGTCATTCTTTCTAAAGACACCTATTTAAACTTGGTCATGCCACCACATTTTGCTACTACACATGCCACATGGGTCTCTACTATGTATGCTCAAAAATATATGGTTCTCCTTGTTCAGGAAGCAGGAAAAAACTGCTGCAAATTTTTATGATTATTGTGATGTGTTGAGATGACAGCAAGTGATGGAAGGTGGCCCTAAAATTGCATTAAGCATTAAAACCAGAAACAGGTTTCCTTGTTCCTTCTTACCATGCCACAGTTGAGGTTTTTGTCCACCTTACAGAAAGTGTGAGGTGGGATCTCCCCTTTGTTGGTGATGATCACACAGATGTCCGTGACTGCAAGTGAGTTCTGGGTACGGTCTGGGAGTGCTCGGCGATAGGTGATAAATATTCTTGATGAAGTAGTTGAGCTATTATTTACATTAGCACAGCGTCCGTATGGAGTTGCTTGGATGGTTTCACAGCCAGACATTAGCCGCTCCTTGCCCTCATATAGCGCTCTGTAAAAAGAAAAAAAAAATTAAGGATAACGTTTGTATAAACCAGGGATTATTTCCCACATATGAAATATAACAGACATGGACAAGTGAATATAGAATTAAAGGAATCATTAGTTCCATAAAACATATTCCATGGCTTAGTAACATTTGTGTAGGTGATCACGATATAAGTCATTTTTTGTTGTACTGGCTTATGAAGGCTTTTCTTTGCAATCCTCTTTAAAAAGTAGTATGTTCAAATATTACCCTGGTCAAAAACATACATCAAACTTTGCTCACTTGTTCTTGATAATAAAGTGTGATATATGTGGTCCAGTAAACCACACTTCTTCCTAAGAATTACTACACGTACATGTGAAAGAGAACCACTTGCAGATTTTAGTTAAAATTGGTCAGTTCTACAATATATACCCAAAAACATATTGGAGGTTTTATATTGAATTAGGTACATCATAAATTACATAGAAGAAGGCAAATTGTGTCAATGGGCCTGATTTATTAAAGCTCTCCAAGGCTGGAGAGAATACACTTTCATCAATGAAGCTGGGTGATCCAGCAAATCTGGAATGGATTTGGTCCAGGATTAAACACATTTGCCAGCAAATAGCAAATGATTTTGAAGAAATCCATTCCAGGTTTGCTTGATCTCCCAGCTTCACTGATGAAAGTGTATTCTCTCCAGCCTTGGAGAGCTTTAATAAATCAGGCCCAATGTGTCTATATGAAACCAATTTTACACAGAAATAACAAAATTATATTTGTGTTTTTCTTGATGAAGCCATATTCACTTTGCATTCACCTAGTTGCATGAATATAGAGTTGGGCACTAACTACTGTATGGACACATAACGTAGATGCATTTACATATGTAGAAATATATCTAGCTCATACAAGAAGCCTAAGAACAGTTTTACTTGAAAATGAAGTACATCATATTAATGACGAAGAGATTAATGCTAAGCTGGCTGAGCTTCTAAAAGCTATGGACTGCACCACTAAACTGCTGTACAGCTTTCAAAGAGCCAATCGCTTTTGCAAAAATCTAAAAGTCCTAAAAACTTTAATTTTAGTAGAAAAGGATTTGCACTAAAATTAGCTTACCTAATCCAGACACTTAGAACAATTTGCTGTGTGCTGTACAATTACATATTAGAGGACAATTAGCTTTGCAGGGACCACACTCTGTCATTAGAAACTGCTTTGGGGTGTTTAGCTTGTCATTGGTGGTGAATGAGTGTCCCTCAGAGCCACATAATGATTGTGGTTTTTGTGTTCAGCTGGATGTCATCATTAAAGTACAAATAAACTCTTACTTTGAACTTAAACTTGATAAGATCCTGTAGGGTAAAATACTGGTGTTTGTTTCAGATAACGTTATCTGATGTTTTATATAACTAGTAGGTATCTAACATACCTGCCAGGTGGAGAAGTGCTTTCTATGTTTGGGAAGGCTGGTTTCTATTCACCCTTTTAAAGTAAATGTCATTATTTGTGGGGAAAAATTTAAATAAAATACTGGATTTATTGCCACATTGGACTCTGTTAGAGAGATGTTCCCTCATGTTCCAATGTTTTAGCAGACAGAAATCAAGACAGACGAAAATAAAAACCTTTCATGGAGTTCTTCTCTTAGGTCCACACATTGACAAAACATTTTACAATACTTCTTCTAATTTGCTTAAATAACAACAGCAGTATGAGCAAAAACAAACTTCCTTCCTAGCGCTCCTCTTCTGCTGCCTCTCTTTGTAGTTCTCTTCATTGACTTCTATTTCACCTTAGAATCAAATTCAAGCTCCTGTACTTTGCCTTCAAACCCCTCCACAGTTCTTGTCCCACTTACATTTCTGACCTGATAGGAAAATACTCCCCCAGCCGCTCTCCCCAATCCTCCAATGACTTACTAATGACTTCCTCACTCATAACCTCATCACACACACTGCTCCAAGACTTTTCTAGAGCTGCCCGACTTTCTGGAATGGTCTTCCTCGTCCTATTCGGCTTGCTCCTACTTTCTGCTCATTTAAAAGAGCACTCAAAACCTACCCATCTTTTCACACTTGCCTACCCATCTTCTTCTGTCTCCTAAAACCCTCACCACCCACCCACCAAGCCATATCCCCGCTCCTATTGTATACTGCTTTATACCCTCTTAGATTGTAAGCTCTTCAAGTAGGGTCCTCTCCTATTTAATGTACATCGCTGTGGACTATGTCGGCACTATAAAAAAAATACTGTTTAATTATAATAATATTAATAATAAAATTTAAAAAATCCCATGTAATGTTTGATATTTGAGCATTGTTTCCAGCTGTTTTTGACTTGCCTAAAAGAAGACAATGAACATCTCCTAGGATCCAAAGATGGGTAGGATTAATTAGCATATATTTCAATATTATATTGGTAAAATTTAAGCAAATAAATAAGAAAAAGTTGTTAAATCCTCATTGCAATATGACCAAAAGCTTTAGCTATTCAATGTTTAATGCTACCTGCTAAATTATCCTAATAGAAAATCCGAGTAGCGCCTAGGTACAGCTTAGCATACTTGAGAAATAAAATCCACATCTCAGAGAAATACAGACAAATGAGATCATTCACACTGGCCATTTGCAGAAGTCCCCATAGCTAATCGTGAAATAATCCAGTACAGTTGTCTCCAGGGTCAGGTGCTACTAAAACCTCACCAATAGGCTAGATGACTTGGCAGGATCCCAATTTTTGTCTGTGGCCAATGCTGGGTTTCCAGGAAACTTAGGTCGAAGGGTCTGCGCACAGCAGGTGCACACTAATTACTCAAGATCAGGAGGCGTATGACAGGGAGAATGGAAAGGTGAGATCAACAAAGGCTTATATTCATCCGTTTTAATGAAGATGAGGCATTAACAGAGCTCAGAAAAACAGCAAAATTGCTGCTGCCTTTCTTTAATTGGCATGAAGCTTTGTAAGGAGAGACAACACTATAAAATGTGTCTAATACAAACAAGCATGGTGGAGAGCCCTAAAATTAAGACTGTTATCAAAGAATTACAAATAAATAATTAAAGCATACCTAAACTCAGAATTTTCACTTCTCATAAC
The DNA here is from genome assembly GCF_032062135.1 of Pyxicephalus adspersus. Classification (NCBI taxonomy): domain Eukaryota; kingdom Metazoa; phylum Chordata; class Amphibia; order Anura; family Pyxicephalidae; genus Pyxicephalus; species Pyxicephalus adspersus. Next base: position 43,592,101 of record NC_092860.1, read on the forward strand.
AAGGTAGACAAACCTTTTATGTATAAAAAGAAAAAAAAACAAAAAAACAAAGAATTTTTACCTAGGTGCAACACCGCACCCTAATTTTTGATTGCTTAGGCGACCGAGAATATATGGGAGTGTAAAGCCTCCTGGGATACCTACATCACGCATCCCAGGAGGCTCTTGGGTGCTCCTTCTGCCCATGCCCAAGCATCTCGGGCAAGGAACCTTTTGTGAAAAGGGAAAAAAATTGCCAATCTCATGCATGCACAATGAGGTTGGCAAGATTTTTTCCCATCACCCAATATCGCGCCTGGGTCGGGTGACGTAGGAAGAAGAAGAGAAGATGGCTGCGCCTGAGCGCCAGCCCGACGGAAGAGCATCGATTGCGCTGCGGGATTAAAGGTAAGTAGATTTTTTTATTTGTGGGGACTTTTGAGTTTGGTTCCTCTTTAAGCATTGAGCAGGTACTATATTTAGATACTGTTGAGTGCTGCCATACTATTCACAACATATAATCTACAATACTGCAATTTTTTTAGATCTATCCATTTTTTTGTATTGGACACTACAGTATTGTTTCTATTCAATCAGTAAACTGGCCAGAACTCTGATAAATCAGCACATGTTAAACGGTCCAAATATGTTCAGCCCTCAATATATATGTGCAACATATTACCACCAGAACAGTTTGATGATGTGCACAAAAAAGATTATTAGTCTTATTAGAAATAAGACATAACCTGCTCTCTGTACTGATTTATTGTTCATGGCATCTTGCTTTTGCAGTGTTTAGCATTATAAAGCCCTCCAAAGGCCAATCCTGGTGCTTGTCATTAGTGGATATGAATGCACCCTGTCATTATAAAGCTGGGTTATAGAAATATTTTACTCTGGTGCTATAAAGAAGCTTATCACATCTCAGAGTTGTTACATTATATATGTTTAAAAAAAACTGACAGACTTTGAACCTTCTCATGTACTTTAAGGTTGAGCATTTTAATATCTATAATGATCTGATGGATTTGGAAAGGTATTTAGAGTTGCTTTTATGTGCTTTGCATATATATCAGGAATGGGTGTATATTTTTATTACCTTTATTTGGCCTTTGGAGGGCTTTAATATACAGGATTTATTATGGTGTTCATTTTTGTAATTTATTAAAGAACATTTCTGTGAATGCCAACATTTGCTCCTTCTTTGCAGTCTTTTGTTCAGTAAACATGCACATTACAACTAACAAACCAATAAAAAGAAAAGCTGAACAAAAATGTAGATGTTCATGAAAACTTTTAGTAAGAACGGTATTGTGTGAAAAAAATATGGCAAACATAATAACAGAACTTCCACATAAAAAGTATAAATGTAAAGCACACAAAGTGGGTGGCTCACTATAGCAAAATCCCTAGGTGCTGGTCCAGCTCATTTCATTTCAGAGAATTAGAAACCGGTTCCAAAGGAAAATGAATCGGCATACTACTGGATGCAGCAACTTTTCTTGTTTATTAGAAAGCAGCACTGGTCATCTCCTGCTGCTCCCTAACAAGAAAAGCTGCCTAGGCTCAGAGTATGGTGATTTATTTCCTTTTCAAATTAATAAAAGTTGGTACTCACTAGTGCACAATAGAATTTTCCTTTAGGTTCCCTAGGGGACCCATACTCTTTTTGGTAAAATCATTAAAGCGATGGACCCAAAACTAACCCTAAATCTGACCATACAGATTAAATTCTGATTGAGCAATCTCCTTTATATTTACTAATAATCTTATAGCACAATATATAGCTTAGCTAAAAATAGGGGAGTTTTTAGACAGGTAGATGCCCAACCTATAGAACAAGAGAGGGAGTAAGTGGCCCTTTATGATTGTAATGGAGGTCTGCCAACTCCAATTAAAGCAGAAAAATTGAAATGAGAAAAAAATTTTTTTTTGTGGCAAAAGTCAAACAACTGTATAACAGCAACATATGAGAATAGATACTAGTATGTACCAGTATCTATTCCCATATGTTGTTGTTATACAGTGGCTCCGATGCTCTCTATACATTCCCTGAGGAAGCCCGTTAGCGAAACACGTCGGGATAAAGATCTATTAAAATTATACCATCTGTGTACCCAGTCAGACAACTTTATGTCTAGGCACAAGAGGTAAGCCCTCTAAAAAGGCTACCTTTAGGGTATGCCTAAATACTAGATTTGTTTTATTGATTCATATATTACCCACTACTGATATTGTCACTGATTATTTGTATTGTTTATGATTGCATACCTTATAGTATGTTCAATACACTTGTTTGAATTTTGCCACAAAAAAAACACAGTCTTTTCTCAATATTTCAATTTAGATGCCCAACCTCTAAAGCATTGCAGAAACATTATGACCTGCTGTCAAATATCCGCTCTGGCTGATGGGTTCTAGCACCGGAGGAATGGTAGTATTTTGAATGGAAATGGGCATAATCACCATAGGGTCAAGTTTAACACTATTCAAGAACCACTTGGTTGGTAAGCATGATGATTCAAACAGTCAAATATCTGCCTTGGTTGATGGGTTCTAGCACACTAACATTTTAGGTCCTTTTTCTCCACAGAAACAAGTAGAACAATCTTAATGAAACCTCTCACTCAATCACACTAATGTGAAGTTTAACACTACTCAAAAACTACTTGGCTATTTATAAAGGGTGTGTATGGCTACCCCAACAATTAAACTGGCCAAACTAGACGAAAGGATAGCTTGCACAATTAGGTACTGTGCACAGGTAGAACCATTTGTAGGCAAGAAATATAGAACTGTGCTATTTAAAGAAAGCATATCACAGCTCACGTTTGGCAGAGGAAGCTTCTCTCTAAAATACAAAGCAAAGGCTTCCTTTGCAAACATTACAGCATGCAGAAAAGGCCTGTCTGTTTGTTCCACAGGAAGCAATGCTTTGTTTTGACTTTTTTAATTATTGGGACCTGGTAAAAAAACAAAACACAACACTGACATATTCTCAACATAAAAGTCTTTAAACAACTCAGACAGTGGTTAAAAAAAAAAAAAACTTTCCCTTAAACCTATAATTTTTTCCCCTATGTGCTTTACTATTTCTGGTTTAGCATAAATGTATTTTGTGCATTCATTATTTAATGCTCAAGCTCCTCTGCATTTATTTAGCAAGAGATAATATATATTTATATATCTTCTATCTGTGATTCATATAAAGCCTAAAAAACTGGAATGGAAGGAAGAGCTAAAAACAAACCACAGTCCAAATAAAAAGTGCAGACAGAAATAATACTAAAGTAGGAAAATTGGGAATTGTTAGACAGGTCAAATGGGAAATATAGAATAAGAGCGCTGCATTTTGTACTACACAAATTCTGAAGAACAAAGTCAGAGGTGTTCAGAGTTTTGAGACAGGAGATGTATTAATCATGTAGCTATTTGTATTCTATTACTAGACCATGTATTATGTCTAATAAAACTCACAGCACTACTAAAATGACAGAACATATTCTGACTGGCCTGTGGTTTTATATAGTATGATGGAATTGCCCTGATTTTACAAGTCTACTCTAATGTATAAAATCATCTAGCTGTCAGCACCTTCCTGAGCTTTTATACAGTGGGTGAGTTATATTAGGATTCCTCTATTATAGATCTAATGCAAAAAAATATAATTATGTAGGTTCAGCTTCAGTCTAAAGATTTTTGTATATGATGTTTAGATGTATCAGTGTTACAAACATTTCCTCCATTGACCATTACATCTTATTTACACACCATATTACACCTCCACTTGTGTACTCCCGCATAAAGACATTTGTTGCATATAATTAGGTGTTCGATGTTGTTAACTTGTTGCTTGCAGTTGCTCTCTAACCTTTTATACCAAAGTACATTTGTTAGGAAATACATAAACACAGACAGTCTGAGAACTCAGAGAACAGACAATCCAGAGCATAGAGCGCATTGTTCACAAATTCAAGCACGCCATAATTCCCTATTTTATTACACAAGAGAAAGACATTGCTAGTGGAAATATTTGGCTAGGTTTTTACGGAAATTTGGCTTGTAGTATACCTCCCCCTCAGTAAATTTCACAGCCAGATAAAAGTGAACTAGAAAGCACAGGGTAAAAAAATCATGACTAATCTTTCTTTATTACATCTGTATGGAAGAATGCAGAATTTCCCCAATGCAAAGGGAATGTTATCAGGCCGAACTAAAATAAAAAAAAAACAATAGAACAGAAAATAAAATGATTACATTTTATATTAAATGCCTAAACAGATACATCAAGCTAAAAGAAAACCAAACCTCAAAAACATTAAAAATAAAAGAGATTCCAGTCTTTCCGGAGTTTTTCTTTCCCCCTCATCTTTTATACACCAAGATTTAAAGGGAAAGTAAACTAAACTGCATTGATAGCATCAATCATTGGCAACACTTAATCAATGAACTGTATTTATGGACCACCAAAGCAAATAATTTTATAAGTTTTGATAAATTCAAGAAACATGCAAATAAAGAACCATATTATTAAAAAATAATAGGCAGGTATGTGAGAAAATAAATGGTTCGATAAAGGGTAACATTAAACAAGCAAATGGACTGTAGATATTTTAAAGCAGTCCAGTGGCTCCTAGACCACAAATATCCAGTGGAAAAATGCTTCAAGAGAACTGATATAGATAGTAAGGAAAATGAAGGTAAGCATATATTTGTATTTTAACAAATAAATAAAAGGGAGGTGGTGCTGCAAGAAAATAGAATGTTTTATAAAATTCTCAAGTGTGGACTGTGAAAATCTCAGCACAACCTAAAATATATGAAACACTGAATCTCTTTCCTGGGGAAACTGGTTTTCCAGAAGAGCAAATAATGACTTTATGTTAATCTTTATTTATAATTAAGGTGAGCTTTTTATGTCAAACAAATAAAATAAGAAGGAAAGAAACCCCAGTGTAATTATTGAATAGATCAGAAGGCATTTCTTACCTGGAAGTTTTTAAATTGTTAAAAAAAAAACTCAATCAGATTTCAAGGAAGACTAACCACTGTAACTTGAACAAAGTGGGCCACTTGGAATAGTGATTTATGAAGTGGTAAAATATTTATGCCTAACATTACAGAATTCAACAAGTCCAGTTGAACTGGACTACTTCTAGTTATAATATTACCTGGGCTTATGTTATGAAGTATGGATAAAGTACATTCAACGGAGGGAAACAACAAATTACAACAAGGAGAACCAATGGAAAGGAACAACAAATGGGGGTGGGGGTCACAACACAATATGTTAATATTGGTTGCATATTGAGATTTTGTTTTTATTCCAAATAGGCCCGATTCACACTTCCATTAGAGATTCAGAGCAAAAATAATACTTAGAAGATAAAAAAAGAAAATGCAAATGTTCAAAAGACAGCAGAATAATGGGTCTGACCATGCACAAGGTTCAGCAAGCAGAAATAATTCTGGGAATTACCCAGCCAGAGTGAGAGGGAACATATGTCAAGGTTTTCAGAAGGAAGCCAGTATTGGTAGCCTACATATTTTCCTAGTTTAGGCCTCCTCTAACAGCATCAGAAGATTGTGTATAGGGTCAAAGCTCCGATTTGCATTTTGTTTTTTCTATGCCGGTGGACGAACCTTGTTTTATTCTTGTTCTGTCAGTAACTTGTAATCCATAAGAAATTGAAAAGTGAAGAAAAAAATGTTCCGATAATGTGCATAAGAAATAAAATAAAACCAATAAAATTATACAGATCTCATGTAACTGCCCACGTTAAAAACAAAGAAAAATAAAGACAGAAAAGTGGTAGAGACTACACCAACTTAATTGGAACTAATATAAGTACTGGCATGGTCAATAATGATAAGATAAAGGCAGTATTTCCAGAGGCCAGCAAAGATTGACCTTCATGCCAACCTAGAAACTAAACTTAGCATTAGGTGAGTCACAGCATTAGGGCCTCTTAGGTGATCTCCCAAGTATGCTGGAGGTATTTCATTGGAATCCTAACCATGCTTTAGGGCTGTCATGTTGCTGGTTGTCAGCACACAGTATTACTCCACATGCCTTTTATTCAAACATTGTAGTTACTGGTATTTAAAACACTCATTGGGTAAATACCTTAGAAGACGGTAAAGGTTTGTATACCTATGGTGCTGAGCAACTGAAAGCACATTACCTACCATGTTAATATAGTATATCATTAGTAGGATATTGATGGTAACCGTTTATGTGCTATGAGCATACCGTTATGTCACCTGAAGCAGTGGTTGCATTTCCGCCCTTTCACAGTAATGGCTTGTTTTGCTAACATGGTCACTGTGGAGGTAAAAAGTATTTCCTTTTTTGTGACTATACATGGCAGAAACCATGTAGAAAGATGAAAACTTTGCCCTATTTAATGAAGCCTATCTAGACATAAAGCAGAGAATATGACTGAACATTAACGTGTACATCAACACTAATTTCAGTTGTTAGGCACCAATTACCTTTGTCTATTCCAATAAAAGGCTCCATAACCACATCAGTGTAAACATATAAAGAAACCATCAAAAGACATTAACAACCAGCCCTAGATATCATTTGAAGATTCCTAATATTTTATGTTTAAACATAAAGAGGGATGGGGGGGGGGACATTTTTATTTTCCAAGAACTGGTGATCTGGAGATAGAAGTTATCTGATCCACCTTGATGAAGGTAAAGTGTTCCTATACAAGTTTGGTTTTCTCTATACATTCCCACAGAGAATGTATCAGAACATAAATAAGGAATATATGCGGGGCGTGAGAGATACAGGAGCCATGGCCTTTGGGTTGGATCTGTTTCTAAATACGGCTTCATTTAAACCATTCACTACAGTTAAGGTCCCAATTTTTGTACATTAAGGTATTGCTGCACTGAACATTAAAAATTATTAAAATGTAACACTTGCAGCATTTTAGCAGTATAGCATAATACAACACATGCTATCAGTGTGGTGATGAAAATGTACTGCAGACGTGCAACAGAAAGGATACTTTTAAAGTTGGTAAAGTAAAGGAATTTCTAAACTGGGATGTCTTAAATTAACTTCAATTATTAAAAAACATTCAATGATGAACTTTTAGATTATTAGAAATTGCAGTTTTACAACTTTAAACATTTTTTAAATTAAATAGAAGAGTTTACCCAACATCTATGAGCGGTAATTTCCCCTTCTCCCGTTTGTAACAAACAAACAGTTCTGGGCTCTTCAGACTGCCATGGTTGAGATTTGCAGGAAGACCACTTGGTGTGAGCTCAATGCATGTATATCCCTCTGGCACTGCCTCACCAACTGTCCTATTTATAACAACAATATCGGTAATTGGCGATTTAGGACCAACTGCTTTGGTTTCCACACGTCCAAGGTCATGGTCCAGGAGTTTGGAGTTTTCTGTCAGTCCTGCCACTACAAAGTAATCTGCAACCCTAGGACCATTATCTTCCATCATGTCTGCAGCCAGTCCCCTACAACGGAAAAATATAGAGGTCAGTTTAGTATCAATCCAAACATTTTAATAAAAAAATATTTTTAAACAAACTAAGTACATTTATATAAAGTAATTGACTCTGATGTGTTATTTTTTACATCTAGCATTAGCAAACAGAAATAAATTGATATATTACATTGGCATTCAAAGTGAAATCATTTTTAATATGACAACAAGCAAAACTAAATTTCCACCAGGTATAGCAGATACTAGCAGAAGCCACACAAGCAATAGAACACAACTGATAATGGACAACTGGGTAAACATATTAGCTACCACCTGTGATTATGAAATAGGACAAAAATGCTACAAGTTATCAGAAAGACTCAAACTATTATTTTATAAGTAGTTACAGTTTTTGTTGGGAAAAAAAAGTTTAAGCTATATGACAGGCATACCTACGTAGGATCTATACTTGCCTCCTTAATTGCCATTAATATGTTTGACTGTAACTCCGAGTGAGTAAAGCCGAGTACCCATGCTCCATTTTCATTACCGGAGACAATTTAGTGTTTGTATAGCAGTCTCCACTAACACATTCCTAATGTGAAGGAAGATATGTGGTGCCTCGACCTACCCTCCTCTCTCCATAGAACAGAACAGTGTTCATTTTACTGCCGCTTGAATCTATATAATCACTAATATCACCATTAAAAAAATCACTAATCACTTCCATCAACATTTTTTGAGCATGTGTACATATTATGGTGTGGCAGTTGCTGGCTATTTAAAGATCTGAATTGATAAAGATTATACATATCGTTTTACAGATATCAGTATCAAACATTGTGTCCTGTAATTTACATTTCTCTTAACATAACACTCTCTTAATTTACATAACACAGGTGCTCCCAATAAAGGTTATCAGCATGGTCAGACAGCTGATAGAAAAAGAATTTAAATCACTAGACCAATACCATGTTATATAGAAAAATTTGCACATTTATAATAATTTAAAAGATAACAACAGTACCTTGGATTTATTAAACATTAACTATACATGAGTGATTTACCTTTGCCTAACAATTTCCTGCATTGGTCACATACTTCTGTCTAGATAAAAAAAGTACAGGTGCTCTCTAAAGATCTAATTAAGCAGTCATTAGTAAGGTTCGCTCACAAATCACCATTCCAAAACGTGAAACACACGACAAGAGTAGAGACCATGAGACGTGTGTCTAACAATATGAAACAAAAGTTTATCGATCTTTAGTTTGGAATTGGTGACCACAAGTAAAGTAAAAGGAAGGAATTGGATGTCCTTATGTAATGGCAACAACTCCAAAGGAATTTGGGATTTCTAAACTTCTACAATAGAAAAAACACACAGAAAGCACACCAACTAGGGTAATAATATATTGAAACATTATAAATAAAATGTAAAAATATAAAACTCCCACAAAAAGCCAGTCAAGCGTTGTGTTAAGCCATGCAGGATGAGATTTTCAAGATCCCATGGCCGCCAAGATTATGCATTCAATCTGTTTCGTTTACAGTATCCAAAAGACTGAAGTCACCATGTTCAGTCCCCAGCAAAATGGCAGGATTAAAACACTTCCAGGCCAAGGAACGATGGATGTTTATTGGCAGCCAATGCGTTTCGAGAGAGGGACTCTACCTGACTGGATGCAGGATCCTGCAGACCACAGGAACTTTAATCAGGCATGGCTCAACACAACACTATACTGCCTTTGGGTGTTTGTGAGATTAACATTTTTTAAGTTTTATCATTAAAGTTTTGATATGTTAGTACACTAAGTAACTTGCAAAAGGTTGTAGAACTAGAACAATATCCCAAGTTACAAACACCTCTAGTAAAGCAAACATTTCCAAAAGAACAAATTATCAATGACAGTTACAAAACTGCGGTACAATTAAAGTTGCTTCCGTAGGTGCCGGTTTATAACTGCTAATAGAAAACCTATAAGCCATATAAACAGGTATCATAGCTAGATACATGCATAATGACACAATATTGTGTTATAAAGCAAGTACATACTGACACATGTTAGTGCACAGCGGGTGGAAGAACTAGTCCTAAATGTCAGTGGCCTACTGACCTTTTCTGAATTGTGTGCAATAGCATTTATGGCTGACAAACACTTCACTTTTCTTATATGTTATCAATAGTTACAAACTCCTAGATAACAATCAAGATGTTAGCACACAGCTCATACAGGCTAGGACCATAAAATGGTTTATTTCTGAGCTATACTTAACCATTTATTTTTGTATACAGTTTGCTCCAACAAATAAACATATATCCATCATGGTTTGTGCTGACCAAGTGTCTGCACTAATATACTTCATTTAAGGATATATGAACAAACACAATAGCACCTCACTTCTGCCCTGAAGGATATGCTGAGCGACTTGGCTTAAAAACATTATTTAAACTTCAAGCAGCTAAATGTACAAATAAAATGAATATAAAGGGATTGCTTAACCTGCTAAAAGTTTTCAGTGCTCAACCCAAAAATTGTTTTAAGCTGGGTGGGAAGAAATTTTAGGCAGGTGGTAACCCCTGTATTGTAATTCAACTGTTCGGTAACCCCCAAAAACACCCGAGTGGTTACTGAAATGTGTTGGGTGGTGCACCCAGCTAAAAGAGGCTGGGGAGGACACTGGATTTCTTTCCATCCAGTCTTGTCAATAGCAAAACTAGGCTAGTCACCTGACTTTTCTTTTACTGCAGTTTGGCAATGCACGTGGCCCCTTGCCCCCTGATTTATTCAAACTGCTGCCAGAAGGCTGGTATCAAGACAAATCAGGTATTTACAGTAATTGCAAAACGCACTCAATCTCAAGACTGGTAAACTGCAATATAGTACATTATCAGGTTTAATAAATATGCATTGTGGCTCCCCAGGTACTGCCTTCTCTCACCCAAGAACAGTGAGCACAATAATGATATTACCAATTCCCAAACCTCATAAACAGCCAATAAAGGTATACAGTATCTTGGATAATCTCACACTGCCATGTCTTAGGTTGAATTTATAGCGTCTAAATGCAAACCCTTTTCATTTTAGTTCTAGATATAATGATACCAGAGCTCTGATAGAGAGAATTCCCTTTTATCAGACAGAAAGCAAGGGAAAATCTACAGCAGAGAAACTGACAAAAAAAAAAAACAAAAACAAATTCATGATAAGAGTGCTACCAATCCTCCTACATAATCATTTGTATTTATGCCTGTTTTATTGTTAGAGAGATTAGCACCTGATTACCTGTACTGAGAATAACCTTTCACCACACAAGCAAGCCAATCAAAGCTGAGCACAGGAGTTCTATTCCTTTCCTACTCTATTCAAAACTAATAGACTGAAATATAGATATAGGTAGTCCCTGGGTTACATACGAGATAGGGACTGTAGGTTTGTTCTTAAGTTGAATTTGTATGTAAGTCGGAACATGTACATTATTTAATAAATGCAATTAGGACAGATGTTTGTCTCAACATATTATTAGGCGATGTGGTGTCAATTACTGTATAAAATCCTCACTGTGGGTTAATCACAAACATGTGACAAAGTAAAAAAAAAAAAAACATTATGGAGCCTAGACATTCATTATCTTCTGGAGCAAGCTGCGCTTTGAGAGATTGTCTTGGTCATTAAAGAGTTACAAGAGGTTGCAGAACAGCAAAAGATTTCTTCTGCAAGTCATGCAAACCACCTTCTCCCCCCATCAAGCATCTGTCCTGCACTGGGCAGGGAGGCCCATTCTTTTGTCGGAGTCCTCTGTTTGTCGGATCTCCTGTACTCAGGAACTAACTGTACACTAAAATTTCCAAATATCTATAATACAATAAACCAGAATATTGTTGAATTAGGTGGATCAATAAACATTATGAAGCCTCATGACTTCAGTTGTGAGTATTGTCCCTCTAGCTCAAGCATGGGCAAACTACGGACCACGGGCCGTATATGGTCCAATGGGGATGTTTTTGCGGGCCTTTGGTTGTTCCGCGGCTCTGGCTCCGGTGCCACCCAGAGCAAGGTCAGGAAAAGGACCCCCCTGGGGGGGAGCACCAGCCAGAGCCGCTGAACACGTCCCCGGATCTAAGCCTGCAATGGGAGAGTGGGCAGATTGTGTGCAATGACACAGGCCACCCACTCTCTCATCGCAAGCTCAGGTCTGCGATGGGAGAGTGGGCAGGTTTATGCCATCATGACGTCACGTTCAGGAGCATCATGATGGCATAAGCCCGCCCACTCTACCATCCACCCAGCCCCTCTGGCAAACTTTTTTTTTAAATTGTGGCTCCTGACTAAAAAGGTTTGTCCACCGCGCTCTAGCTACATAGTTAAAAAAAAAAAAAAATTTAAAAAAATCTATAAATGAATGCAAAAATGTACAACGAAGAGCTGAAAATCATGACCCATTCCAACACTTCATTCCATTCGCCATGCATAAGTCAAGGGCTGGAGAGCTAGAAACAGTTCTGAGGCTTAATAAGAGTCATTGCTTTACTTTTCCCTGCCATGTTTTTTCCCCTCGGTATTTCTCAGGTGACTCATTTCACCATCCAGGAACCTCAGGTGACAAACAGCTGATTCACAGCCCGTACACAGAATATGTAAAAGCAAACAGCAGAAATTACAGGAAATCTCATGACTAGGATCTGATTAGTTGCTATGTATAAAACATTTTGCTCCACATTTTCTGTGATACCCAATGCACACATTTTACTTTACAGAGGGACTGAGTATACAGTGCTAACGCACCTCAAATGTAATAAAAATCAATGAATAACAAGGAATACGGTTACCATTGGCCTTTAGAACAACTTTGATCCTGATTGAATTTCTGTCACACAAGTTGGAACCATTGGATAATTCAGGAACACACACCCTAAGCTAAGGTTACATGGATGGGTTTCAGGGATTTCCCAGGCAGCTCCTGACAACTTACAAGCTGCCACTGCTAGAATTATTTAAAATGAACAAGTGTTCAGGTGCTCCAATGGCTGGTTGATAATCGCATCCATTGACGCCTATAAAGTAGCCATTGCTGTGATTGTTTAAAATAAACAAGCGTTCAGACGCTTTTGATGGAAATTTATTGGGTGACCCCCATTGATTTCTATAGTGTAGCCTTGGGCAGGCTGTGTTTTTGAAGTGGTCACTTAGCCTGAAGTGACAAAGACAGCATAGCAAAGGTTTTGGTGGAGCAAGCTCCATGACGGTTTGCCGTAGTTGGAGAGGCCATGTAAAGCGTTAGGTATCCATGCAACCTCTTGCATTAGTTTAAATTTGTATGGGGACATTATTCTTCTGAAGTGACCAGTGTTTGCATAATAACCTCCTAATTCTTGGCAGCCATGCAGATCATTAATAATGACTGCCCATACCATTTTTTGATCTCCTACCAAGCAACAATTGCCTTTAGACATACAACACTCAGCAACAGGAAAATTCAGGGCCGATTTGTGTTCAGTTCACTCCCGCAATTATAAAACATCTACAGCCCCCATTATGAAGGTGACGTGTTTTGCAGTCTTGTCCCAGAGTGGCAATATTGTTCCTTTAAAAGAGTCAGTCAGTGATCACCACCCCATGAAGAAAATGCATTACATGCAGGATCACCGGGTGAAGAAAAAAAGAAACTAATGCAGCCATTGCACCTGAGGACTGGTTAGCTCTACTATATTGCATTTTTGCTTTATAGTGCAGAGATAAAGGAAAAAGAAAACTCAATAGGCCATACTATTTTTCTGTTACGTAGCTATGTATGTTATGTATCTTTAGGGTCCACTTAGTAACTTGCATGTTTAATTCACAAACATAGGTGTGTAACCAGAAGATTTTCCCATGGAATAGATCTTACCTATTGAAAGACACCTCGAATGCTACCTTGTCTGCTCCCAATACACACCTCAGAGAAGCTCACATTTAACTCCAACCAGAAACTGGCTTTTTAAAGAAATAATAATCGGGTTAATAGTTTTTGTGAACTGGCCTATGAATACATTTTTATGATATGTAATGAGTGTTTATGTTCTGTATGATAAAATAATGACAATAAATCATATAAATCATGCAGGGAAAGCCTCTGTAATGAATCCTTTTGTATATTTGAAGAAGCAGTATGGGGACCCAGTCATGAATTTTAGCAAAAGCTGCACTTTTTTGGCATTCAGCATTTCTCTTGTCAATGAAAGGCAGGTAAGGTAAACTACTGACAAGTCCCTGGTATTGATTGTTTATCTACTTTTATTTTAGTGTAACATTCATCATCAATCAGATGCTGAAACATATGGAACATTACAACAGTACATTAGTGTAGTGATCAGTGGGGACATTGCTGGCCAGTGTGAAGAATGTCTTTCTTACATGTCATAGGTGTCACTTTAACCAATTTGAGTCACAATTTGCTCATTGCTCTAGGAACCTCTAGCAATCTTTGGAGGAACCCTAGGGTCCCATGGTACTGTGGTAGAGAAACCTGCTCAATCATATCATGTGTGATATGACAACCAAATGTTAATCAAGGGTGCCCTAGTTTTAAATAGATTTTCATCAGATATTTTGTTTTTATTGAATCTAACATCTACTCTAATATTAACTGTGACTGCAGCTAAACAGTGACCCATATCATGTCATATTGTGCATGTCATATTTTCCTGAATCGGGAACATAATTTCTTTTTTTACCTTGTCACCGCACTTGGTGCAAAGAATATCGGCCATCTTTCAAACCCTATTAGATGCATCAATTTGCTTTGTAAATTCAATTCTCAGAGTGCCTGTTAGCAGACATTCTATACGGGTTACTGGTACCAGCACCCAGCTGTGTTTGTAACTGTATGTGATTGTTTCTTTGCAGATTCCTGGTATTTTATCCATCACTGCAGACAGCATACAGTTAATAGGAAGTCTAGGAGGCTGTTATTGCTGGATCCTCCTTCCACAAAACACCAATTGTCTGGCTATCCCCTTGATCCAATAACTTCCATATTTTCTGAATCACTGACCAAGGCCTTCCTTTTTATTTGCTACTAGTTTATTCTAGGTCAGTGAGCCAACATATTTTAATCACAAGATCAACATTAAAACCAAGTTGCATTCTAAAGGATTTTAGCAATAGTGAACTCCCTATTTTGCCCTACCAAAGCTTTCCTTTAAAGTCCAAGTAAAGCCAACATTCAACTAGTCAAATTTTTAATGTAATCGTATTGGTTGTATTTTAATGTAAATTAAAACTGTTACCTTTTGGAACAAGACTTTACAGACCTCTTTATTTAAGACCTCCTAGGACTTTTAGTTTCCAATTAACAAATGTAAGGATCTCCTAGATTGTAAGCTCTGCAGGGCAGGGTCCTCTCCTCCTGTGTCACTGTCTGTATTTGTCTGTCATTTGCAACCCCTATTTCATGTACAGCGCTGTTTATTATTAATAGTATTAATAAGGATCTATACCTGTATACCACTGATTTCCAGTGACTACAAGTCCCACCTCCTCATGTAGACACATGGCTTCTGCTGTAATGCTGAGAAGTATAGTCTGGCACCTACTATTCTTCTAACTTTAAGCATGACTATCAGCCCGACTGCTATTCATAGCCTTTGGGGTGTCCCTGCTGCAATACTGAACTTGCCTGATCGCAATTGTTTCTTAATCAAGTTTAGTTCTGCTTTAAAGAGGAACTGAATTCTGCAAGCTGTTCCCAAAAAAAGGGAGGCAGAGAGCAAATGACTGGTCACTAACACTGCCTATGTTGCCCCTAAAGTTAAGTGTTGTGATGTGGGTACATGTGGCATGCAGTGTAATGAGTGTTGTGATGTGGGTACATGTGGCATGCAGTGCAATGAGTGTTGTGATGTGGGTAGATGTGGCATGCAGTGTAATAAGTGCTGTGATGTGGGTACATGTGGCATGCAGTGTAATAAGTGTTGTGATGTGGGTACATGTGGCATGCAGTGTAATGATTCTTGTGACGTGGGTACATGCGATGTGGGTACATGTGGCATGCAGTGTAGTGGTGTGGGTACATGTGGCATGCAGTGTAATGAGTGTTGTGACGTGGGTACATGCGACGTGGATACATGTGGCATGCAGTGTAATGATTGGGTACAGATGACGTGGGTACATGTGGCATGCAGTGTAATGATTCTTGTGACGTGGGTACATGTGGCATGCAGTGTAATGAGTGTTGTGATGTGGGTACATGAGACATGGATACATGTGGCATGCAGTGTAATGATTGGGTACACATGACGTGGGTACATGTGGCATGCAGTGTAATGATTCTTGTGACGTGGGTACGTGTGGCATGCAGTGTAATGGGTGTTGTGGGTACAGGTGATGTGGGTACATGAGACGTGGGTACAGGTGATGTGGGTACAGGTGATGTGGGTACAGGCGACGTGGGTACAGGCGATGTG
This sequence comes from Pyxicephalus adspersus, assembly GCF_032062135.1. Taxonomy (NCBI): domain Eukaryota; kingdom Metazoa; phylum Chordata; class Amphibia; order Anura; family Pyxicephalidae; genus Pyxicephalus; species Pyxicephalus adspersus. The sequence goes on from NC_092860.1 coordinate 43,607,989, forward strand.
TACACGTTGTGGTGCAGGCAGTGTAACCTGATCAGTACACAATGTACACAGTACTATGGGTAGGGCTCCTCCATGCTGTGACAACACAATGCCAGTCATACCTGCAGACAACACACAGGTGTCACTTGTTGCACCATGAGAAGTTGGAGGTGAGCACAGGCTGTTGTACCCCCCGGAGTAGCAGTATGAGCCCCGCAATGCATAGCCTGACACCCGAGCACCGCTCCTTCTCTGCGGCCCCAAGTTCAAGACCAGCGCGCACCTTTTTTTTTGGCAGTCTTACCTTGTGGGCGGAGGGGAGATCGCTAGAACGAAATGTTCTGACACCAACCAGGACGCCCGAAAGACTCCACAAGAGCTGCTACAACATGACAAAACTTCTCTGAGCCGACGCTGCAGCCGTGATCCGGACGGGCGGCGCCATGATCTTCACTAGCGACCGGAGAATACTTCCGGGCTTAGCCCCGGTGACCACCTCTCCATTGCCTCCTACTGGTGGGACATTGCACGTACACCCGGGGCTGGGGAGATCCTGGCGTGACGTCACACAAACTTCTCCCTGTTTATGTAATACAAGTCTGCAGCAAGCAAGGGGCAGAGCAGGGGGGATGTCACCCTCCTCCTAATTATTGCATTTATGTCTACATTGGCCGTATGCTTGGCTAAATGTGCTCAATGTCCCAGCTATCCCATTTCACTCTCACAATAACACAGAGAAGTATGCAAGTTTCCTATACTGACCTCTCCATGGAAATCCTGGTTTTCTGGCTGTTAGGCTGCGTACACGCGTGCAATAATTGTTGTTGGAAACGAACGATTGTTCGATAATTGTTAACAAAAAAAGTGCATAACGATTTGTCAACGACGCCCACAAACAAGAAATCTTACTAGAAACGAACGACCGTTCCATGGGATCTGATTGGGCGACAATCGTTTGTAATCTATTGTGTGTACGGTTGTTCAGTGATCGTGGATTGTTCTGTGATACACTTTCTCCTGTACACGTCACTTCCTGAATCGTTTGAACATTCGTATCTACTGTGTACATTATTGGTGGATTATTTTTAAACAATTGTTGGTTACAGTATGTACAGAACTGTGCACAATACGATCGTTCAAAATAATCGGGAATAATCATTGATCATTCGTTTTCATGCGATAATTATTGCACGTGTGTACCTAGCCTTAGTCCTTTGTTACACACTTATCAGTTCAGCATTCCAGCATTGTCCTCTTGTACGGTTGCCCTTCTGAGTGGCTTTCTATTATATGCGACCATCATGGATAGGAGAGCCACGAATCTTCCACCCGGTTCCCCCTTTATGTACCAGGCCCACTACCTGCAGCCAGACCAGCCTGATGTCTCCGGGGATGGTATCACACATCCAAGGAAATCCTGGGTCATCCTTGTGTGGGGAGACATAAGAAAAGAATATAAAAGAATGCAATTTTGTAGGAAAAGAGGAATAAAGTAAGGGAATTTTGAAACCAAAGTTCTTTTTAATGAGAAGCTGAAATATCAAAAGAGAGAAAAATATGAGTAAGAAAAAAAAGTGGAAACTTAGCCAGCCAGGCTCCTGTAGAACAAGGCCCGATGTCAGCACGTAACACCCAGATATAAGGCCCCAGAAATACCCCCGGGGCCCGGGCAGCAGACCCCAGCAGTAACCTCAGGGTCAAGGGAACAGAAAGAAGATACCCCCAACAGACAAACTCCTGAAGAAGAAGTCTTCAGCTCCAGAAGTAACCACCAGACATTGGCCCCAAACAATCACCCCCAGGCACCAGACCACCAGCAATGACCACCACATAGCCAGGCTCCAGTAATAAACTCTCAGCACCCCACTCAGCATTGCTATCCCCGGGTAGAAGACCAGCACTGCTACTACCAGCAGTAAGCCCGGGAAAGGCATACAAAGCAACCACAAAGCAGGGTGTAGTACAGAACTACATACCTGAGTGACCTGTCTGTACTGCTCCAGAATAAGAATTTGTCCTGCTCCTCTATCTATTCTACTCCAGGATCCAACCAGCAAGCTTATCTCCAGCACTCCGTGACAGTCAGCCAGATAATAATGGTGACCATCTTTGTCTCCTAAATTTGTCAAGTATCTCTGCTCAGCTCTTTCCTCCCCACTGGCACTTCCAGCAGACAGCCTGACTCTCTCCAGGCTTCAGATTCCATGGGCAGGGGTGGGTCAGATGTGCAAATCAAGTGGTCTCTTGGCCCGGACCCCTCCCCTTTTAATCTGACTCCTCCCCCAACTCCCACCTCTTTTGAGCTGGCCCCTGCAGTGCTACTACCCTGTTCTGATTGGGCTGAGTGCTGGGGTCTCTCCTGACTCCGGACACTTGATCATTATGTCAGCAAAAATTCAGGGATGCCCCTCTTACCCCTCATCACAAATGCCCATGGTAAGGAGGGATGACTTTAGTGGCTTTAGACTTTAAGGCTTTAATGAGCATAATAAGCACAATGCCTTATTTTACACAGCTCTTTTGGGAGGTGTGGGATGCAGCATTATGGCCCATTGGAATTGGAATTGGAAACTGCTGTCTGCAGTTTTCAGAACGTGATTGTCCATTGCTGGACTAGGATCGCATAGGGATCAGGGGATTTCCACCTGCAAAGGTATAATTTTTTTCTGACATTTTTAACTAAATTCCAGGCTGTGAGAAATGTTATCCTTGCAGCAGGGCCCCTGTGGACTGTAAAAGGTAAAACCTTGTCTAGGGCAGAGGTAGGCAAACTCCAGCCTTTAAGCCGAATACGGCCCAGCCAGTATTTCAGTCTGGCCTAATGCCCCCCTAGTTATTTATTGTTGGATCCGGCCTAATTGAATTGTCGCGCTATCGCGAGTTCCCACGATATCATCGATATCATCGAGTTACTAATACTACGCCTAAAGAGCAGAAGCAATGTGCAGCTACCAGTCCCAGGAAGGTTGACCTCGAACGTCGTGTCTTTAAACCCAAATGGACTGACAAATTATTCTTCATCCAACACGGCAACAAAGCCCCGTGTTTAGTGTGCAATGACACCAACAGCACTTTTGGGCGGTCCAATCTTAAGGGACATTTCGATTCCAAGGACGTGCACATGTACAAAGACTACACCGCGGATGAGCGGAAGACTGAAGCTGCTCGCTTGCAGTCACAGTTGGAAAAACCTTTCTTTGGACACCTTGTTTCTTCTGGCCTAGTGTACCTTCGTGACCTCCTGAAATGGCCTAGTAATCCAAAAAGTTTGCCGACCCCTGGTTTAGGGAATGAAGCAAAGATGGTTTACCTATAAATTCACCCACCCCCCATCAGAGCATTTTATATCCTCTGCTCTTCAGCCTTCTGGGGATGTGTGTGGTCCCTCCATGTCCTCATTTGATGATGTTGTACAGCTACAACCAAACACGCAGCTAGAAGGAGAACCCTTAGGTGACCAATCTAATGAAGAGAAGGAAGTCTAAAACATTCAAAACATTCAACTTTTGCAGAGCACAAGGGGCTCCACTGCAAGGGTAACTTGCATACAAATACTGTTACAAGGATACAGATAGGTAAAGTCATAAGACTTTATCTTTATACTTAATACTTGTTCTACTAATATTAATATTATTATTAAGCAGGATTTATATAGCTCCAACATATTACGCAGCGCTGTACATTAAATAAGGGTTGCAAATGACAGACAGATATAGACAGTGACACAGGAGGAGGGGACCCTACCACGAAGAGCTTACAATCTAGGAGGTGGGGGAAGTATCACACAATAGGTTCTAGGTAAAAAGTTAAAGATTTGAATAAAAAGTGACACCATAACAGCTAGACAATAAGCATTTTCACAGAAATCCCTATTTCATCTAGTGGTTAATGATAGTAAACTGCTAAAGCACCCTTAGAATTCTTATCCAGCATTCTGGTTGCTCAAAATTTTAGTAGGTTGTGATATATAAATTTACACTGTGGAATGTTTTACTATTTACCAATTTTAACTTCATGATTGTGTCAAGAGCCCAACCTAAATCTGCTGAACATTTTCCCTATTCACTAGTAAGTTCACGGGTCAAAATGATTAGTCAGTAGGATCATACAGAAGGAGAAAAAGAAAAGAAGAGCTCCTAACTCAGAAGTGTCAACATTTGCTAAAATTAGCAAATTACCTAACAAATCAATTCATTTTAGGTTTGCTGGATCACCCAGATTTACTGATGAAAGTTTATTCTTTCCAGGCTAGGAGAGCTTTAATAAATCAGGGCCAATGTCCCAAGATTTGGGGAATCGTGGTTTCTGGTAGTCCTTTAGTCCAGTCTTTTAGGGCTCCAACAAGTTTATTTTGAAGCAAAGCAAAATTAATTGTCTGGTTGTCTTTTGCTTTAACATTGTACATGCAGGCGAAAACTACCACAATATATTCTTTATATATATTATTTATATATATACGGTTCACTGATATAGGCATAGCTTCTATTTTACTGAGGATGATGTAGCAGTATTAGGAGCAAATGATTCTATGGACATGCAGAAGCACTGTACACTGTCTTAGCTGCATATGCTCTAGTTTTTAAACCAGACATTTATTGCAGTCTTAGAGGATTGGCTCAATATCTAATATATCATTTTGTAGTTATTTTTATGTTAATGGAACATGTTAGGACACAAATCATATTTTATTAAAAGATGTAAAAATAACACCAAAGGGAGCTATAATAGTTCACCTTGAATATTATAAACAGCAAACAGGAAACAACTTTATAAGCTTTTGGTAAATGCAAAATATAATAATCAGACTCTAAAAAGCTATTACTAACTGATTGGATAGAATGGCCTTAAAGGTGAATGGAAGTGTTACTGTTCTCTTACAAGAAGCTCACATGAAACCAGTCAGTCCGGTTATGTGGGTGCCACTCCCTTGGTTTCTCTTAGCTGATCTTGAATCCCTTATTTATTTTTCCTGCTTACACTTTGCATTATTTGCATTTATTGCAATATTTAAAGAAAGTAAAGGAAGTCTGTGCCAAGTTCAAATCAGCCCAACTGCCTAAAATGCACTTTTACCTCTCTGCTGCCCAAATTTATTATATTTATTGTTTATACTTCTAAAATGAATTTCTCCACTTTAACATATTACAGAAGGATTCAATAAATGGGAAATATTAGCGTGTATATAAAGATTTTTTTCTGTTAAAGTTGATTTATCACTGAGAAAAATTTATAGTTTAGGCAGGCAAAGGGATACATGGATTGTGATGAAAAAGTGAACTCTTCGTTTGTACATTCAGCTGAAATTTTTTTATCCTTTTTAATTTTAGTGGGTTTCATTTCTGTGTGATGGGTGTGAGGAAATTTGTATGTTTATTTAAAGCAGTTCTATACCCGGCTATACTCACCTGTCCCCGTTCTGTCGCAGGGCGCTCCCATCTCCTTCCTGCTTCTCTTCCTAATTGTAATCTTCGATTGGCTGGGCTGGGATGACCTTAAGCTACGTACACAGGGCAGATTTTTATCGCCCGATAATCGGCATCGGCCAATTATCGGGCGAAAATCTTCCGTGTGTACAGTCGGTGTCGTCCATCGTCCGGACGACCG